>NC_082343.1:19644155-19997489 GCF_027477595.1 Haemorhous mexicanus | reverse complement strand
TAGGCTCTCTGCCAGCTATCTCTGCAGTTATACCTCATTTTCTTGCATGAAAAACAAGAATAATCTGAGCATATCTGAGCACAGAATAATAACTCCAGTTGGAAAAATAACAATGACACTTGAAGTAACATCTGCACCCAGCTGGCCCTTTCCAAACACCCAGGCAGACACAGTCCCCCTCCAAGCTTAAAGCTAAAAAGAAAAAGAGCAGAAGAAATAAATGGGAAAATCAGGTTATTCCATTGCATGTGCCATGGGTTCATGTGCAGCCTAGACCAGAAGGTCTAGAAAAAAGGTGCAAAGAAATTAGTATTAAGATTGTGGAAATGCTGCTACATAGGAGTCCCTAATGCCTTTTAGTCAGAGGATGGTTGATGCCCAGAAACACAGGAAGCTTCTGGTAGTGCCTGCAAAGTTAGGGGTGACTTTGCATCCTGGCTCAGCCATATGTTCCTTACTCTTCAAGGATTTTTGGCTATACCTTGCAGAGTTTTGGTTTACTGTTTGAAGTCTGTTTCATAGTTCCCACAGCACTCTGGGAATACTCAGACCAGCAATTCTTCTCTTTGAAGCTGATGGCACCTGACTTTGAAGGAAAATCCCTCTGCAGCTGGCCTTGGCATGGGTAAGATGACAGAGGCAGTGAGCAGTCTGAACACCGCATTTCACTAAGCAAAAGGTTGTGACCTAAAGCACAAAACCCAAGTATTTTGTTGAGTCTAAAGCTTTGTGGAATGGATCTGTTTTGGTCTGTAGAAGAGAGGCCAAGGCAAGCAGGGTTGCCAGATTTTCTGTGTGACCGAGGGCAAAAGCACAGGGAACGTGCACACCTTGTTCCTCCCTCTATTGACACCTACAGGATTATAGACTTGTGTGACCAGGGTGGGAATGCTCCACATGGAGACTTCACACCCAGAGGCCTTGGAGGAGAATTAGACATTAACTGATTCTCCCACAGAACCCTGAGAACCTGCCAGCCATGGACTGGCAATGGACTTTGTTAGAGAAATAACATTTTCCTTGATTAATTATGAATTTGCTGTCTGCAAGCCTTTGGATTCTTGGGTAACAAAATAGAACTCAGCTGTTAGCCATATCCTTTCTACCAAGAGGCTGAATTTTAAAATTTCCTTTCACTTATTTTTGAATATTTCTGCTTCAGATTTTGAATGTTTTTGTCTCTTTTCTATTTACTACAGGAGGCTGTAATAAAACATATTCCTCATATGTTAAAAGATGTATTTGTGCTCTTGCAGACTAAGTGCTCTTCAATTGCATCAACAGTTCCCAGGAAAAGGTCTTGCTTTGACACACTTGGACTTTCCCCAAATGCCTGATTGAAAGATATATGTTTGGGATTATTAATGCTTCATAAAATGCTTCAAAGTCTACTTGTGAAAGACGGTTTACTCCAACAAACTTGTAAATGGACAGCAACATAAGCTTTGTTCCTCTGTAATAATAAGATTTTAAACAGGTTATATTTTGGTTATCTAATTTAAATTCCTGTCAAGCAAAGACTTACCTTATTAAACCCTGCATAAAAATGTGTGTACCCCTAGATTTACCTGAAACCAACCTTTCAAAATATGTTGCCTTTATTCAGAGGCCTCATGTCATGGGAGAATTAGCCATGCATCTTGTGTTGCTGAAAGCAAACATAAAATAAAACCTAAATTAATCCCTCTTATATCCAAGATGCCTAAATTCTCCTGGCTTCATCTTGTAGCCACTAGACCTGGCTATATTCTTGTCAGACAGGGAAAACCTGCCTCCTTGTGTAGATGGCTGAGGCAGTCAAGTCAA
Source organism: Haemorhous mexicanus (assembly GCF_027477595.1). Lineage (NCBI taxonomy): Eukaryota > Metazoa > Chordata > Aves > Passeriformes > Fringillidae > Haemorhous > Haemorhous mexicanus. The sequence goes on along the minus strand of NC_082343.1, from coordinate 19,995,683 downwards.
CTCCCAGTGATCTCTTGGGGAACCCTAGCAGATGTTACCTCTTAAGTCTCTTCCTGTCAGGTTCAGACAGCAAACCCATGAAAGAAATTCTCCCTCTTTGCTCCAGGGGAAGCCTGACCTGCCTTATGCTCTCCTTATTTTGCTGAAACTTCCTTCCTGGTCATTTTCCCTGGAAGAAAGCAGCTTCTGGATTTTCATTCTACTGGGACTGATATGGCGTGATGGCTCTCATTTCCTCTCTTCCCTTTTCAGTTTCTTCCCCATACCTTCTTTTTTTTTCTTTTCTTCTTCTTTTTTTTTTTTTTTTTTTTAATGAGAAGTGATAATTTCAGTGGTTTTTGATATGTCAAATTTAATGCAAGCAAAAAAATCACATTCTGCCACTTGGGATGATGTTACGAAATTTTCAGGAATATTACAGCATGTTATAAATCTTCTATTATTAAAAATTATTTGTTGTTTGTACAAAACAACAAATACAAACTCTCAGTTCTATTTTTAACTCTCAGCAAATATTTCTACCCACCCTTCTTCCTCTCATTCCGACACAGATTGTGAGATCACTCAAGTTCTCGTTACCCCTAGCATGGCATAACCAGGGAAGAGGTTGTGTTACAAATCCAGTCACCCTTCATTTGTCCAGGTATATCCAGGAAGTTTGGGATATCTTTGTCCCACCCCAGCCAGCCAGCACTACCTGGCTTATCCTGGCCGATGCTGGGTTGCAAGGACAAGCACAAGTAGAATTATGATGGAGCCATTCAGTCTTAGGTTGAGACTGCACAGATTTCATCTTTTTTTTTTTTCATGAGCCATATTCTTAAAGTCTTCTTCAGACCAGGCCCTTTGTTGCCCTTGTGCAGTTCTACTTTCTTGTTTTATCATGATTATTTCTTTTGGTCTTTCTAGAGAAATGATTCACGAACAAACGAGTCATAACTTCCTTCTCATATTTGGAAGAGCTGATTTTGAAAACCACATCACCAGGCCTCTGTTCAGAGCTTAATTTTTTTTTTTTTTGAATTTCACTCTTTATTCTTCTCTATAATACGGCAATGATATTACTGTTAGGAGAATGAAACTTCAGCACTTTGCTACATTGAATCACCGTTTAAAGGAAGGCCTCTATTTGGGCTGTTTGCTGCTGTGAAAAATTTGAAAGAGGCTTAGCCTTAATTAATGCTCTGTTTACTCTCTTCCAGATCATCTCTGTTACAATGCTTAAACATACTCAGTAGATAGATGAGAGTTTTCCAACTGCTTTGGGCAAAGTGAGCACTGAAGTCCTGGGAATTTCTTATGAACAGCCACATAACCGAATATTGAGAGGTTCATCTGCACAATGTAGAATTTTACAGTTGCATGTGTGGACATGGTCTGTCTGTGGCTCAGTTCCCATTATCTCATTCACATCAGGGTATGTTTTGCAGCCTTGGAACCCATGAACCAGATGATTCTTGAGTGCATCATACCAGGGACATCAATATCCTGAGGAGGCTCAAAATGTACAGAAATAGCTATGACTTGTGATCCCCTTCAATTTTTACTCCATCACCCTCCATTCTCCTTTGATTTCCTTCTTAGTTTTAAATGAGTTTTATAAAACCTAAATTCAGAGAAAACCTTGCCCTTGCCCTTCACTTGCCCTTCTATGAAGTATGTTAGCAGAAACATCTTAAACCTATAGATTAAACAACTCTTGTTCATCCCATTCATGCATGTTAACCGCCACAGTTAGTTTGTCAAGCTCAGTTGTGACAGTTTTTTATTGGTTTCATATTTATAGACCTTTTAATCTTTCTATTAAAGTTGCTTTAAAAAGCCTGCTATGGCAAATTTTGAAAAAAAAAGTTATTTTTTCTAAGTATATTTGACAAAAGGCTTCAGTTTTTGATTTAAAAAAAAGGAAACTAAAAACTTTAACAATACAATTAAAGATTTTGTGAAAACATTTAGGTTTCCATTTAAATGTTTGTGGGACTATTGAAAATTAAGCTATTTTACAGGGAGGAAAAAAAAAGATTTTCAGTTTTTATCCAGAAAATTTTAACCCTAAGGAAAATTTCCATACAAATGTTTGCATTGGTCTAAAAGCCCCTCTTCTCCAGAAATATTTCAAATGAAAACATTTCTATATGCTTCTTGACTTCCCTCTCACACCTGTGTAAACCAAATTCTATTCCATTGAAGTGAATGAAGTTATGCCGTCTGAAGAAAGAAAAAGTTTGAGCTTTTTGCATTTGAATAGATTGCTTTGTCTTTTAATACACCTGGTTTGTTCTAAACAGGACAGTCTAAATCTAGAAATTCAAACACCAGCAATTCCACAGCCAGCCTTCCATCCCTGCAAACAAATGCTTCTCTTGATTTGACTCCACAATGTTTCTTTATTTAAGAGTAAAAACAACTGAGGCACGAAACAGGAATGGGTGTGGAGGATCATGAGCCATAAACCACTGTCTCTTCCTGAGATGTGCCCAGTGCTGGAGCTCCTGGAATCAACAACGTGGAATGTCTCCACTGCTGCAATTGGTGTTGAGTAGACATGCAGAGAACTTCAGTCCTCTTGTCCTGCTCCTCTTGGAGTCCCGCACTCACCTTCCTACAAATATCCAGGCCTGAATCTCCTGAAATAGAGAAATCAAAGTGATGGATGTCACCACCAGCATTGGTGATTTGGGAAATTTTTTTTGGTTGATAACCACGAGAAATGATTTCATAGGAATGGGGCTGAAAATGTCCTGAACTATAAGAAATGCTAAAAAATAAAAAAGTCAATAGGATAATAATCTGGTTTTACCTGACAATGTCCAACATGTTCCGTAAAACATATGAAACGCTACTTTTATTTTCCACAAAAGTAGAAAAATTGATTAACCTTGTATTCCTAGGAATGGAAAAGTATACAGATTTTCTGCTTCCAACTGATGCTTTTCATTTTGTCTCAGTAAAAAAGGCCTGGGAAAGTCATCAGAGCTTCCAAAATATATATCAAATCATTTTGGATACTGACCTTTCTGAAAGAGCTGCCATAATTTTTGGTGGCAAAAATACCTGTCCACAGTGTAAGTGCAAGATCTGGAAGCAGGGCAGTAGTTAGTGGGGAATCTGCCTTTTAAGTTCAGGGTCTCAAGAGTTGAAAGTAGAGATTTACCCAAATTATATCCCTGAAGACGAGATTAACATACAATGATCTTTACTGCAACCATAAAACTGCACAGAAACATCTTCGCTGCAGTCCTGTCTGCAGTACAATTTGTCCTGATTTTTCCAGGAGCCCCACCACTACTATTACTGAACAGCTGAGATGACAGACAAGACTTCCATCTTCAGAGCCTCTTTCAGAGCCTCTTTCAGAAAGCTCCTTCAGCTAAGTGCTCTGTGGGTTTTCCTTCCTATTAAGTGTCTCCTTTTCCCCCTGCTTCCCTCCCATTTTTTTCTTTTCATTTCACAAGAATAAAACCATGAAGGAAAATTAATTTTCATCACAATGTGGTGAACTGTGAAAGAGACTCTTAGTTGTGGTCTGGAATGCAGACACTGCTGGCTACCTTCTCAGACCATGGCTAATCACACCACTGACAGACTGGAGCTCATCAGCTGATCCGAACGCCCTGCAAGCCTGGAACACACTGGATTGCTGAACTCCTTGGAGTGCTGTGTAAGGGATGATTGCTGACAGTGGATTAGGGAAAACTCTTTTGGAGATATTTTGTCTTGCTTGCCACTCTGGTGGGGTTATTCTGCCTTCTTTGAAAGGCTTTGTTTACTCCCTTCTCGTTAACGTGTAGGTGTAATCCTTAGGTTTGCTTTTGAAGGATAGCCTCTGATATTTCCACAATAACAGACTGTGGAACATTATCCATATTAACCTTGGAAACAGTGGGAAAAGCATTTGTCTTTATTGCTCATGCCCCTGTGCACTCCTGGTAGTTATAGCTGAGAGCACAGGGCAAAAAGACAGTTGTGGATCATGTCCTTGAAACAATTCTTCTAAACGCTATGGTCTCAGCACGCTTCTACCACTTTCTTCCTTTTTGACAACTTCCCGAAAGCACCCAAATGGGGGCTGCTCAGCCTGTTGCTAAGTTCTCATTGTTCTTCTTGCAAATGCCCATGCTTGCATGTGGACAAGGTACTCGTGTGTGAATGCAAATGCTGGGATTAGCAATGGGAGTACCCTCTCCCATCTATCCTCTTGTACTCACTTTACCACAGATTTGGAACAGTCTGACCAGAGGTGGTGACCAGTCTCATGTGCAAAATAACAAGTGATTGGTCAGAAAGAAATCTGTTTTATAAAATAAAGGAACACTTGAAAGCTGAGCTGCATGAACTCAAAATGTTCTGTAAATAATTGCAAAGACTGGAAAACTCAACTTTGAAAAAAACTGAACTCAAACTCTTTGCCTAGATAATCTGTGAGTCTGAAGAATTGCTTTTGTCTTCACTAAGTCAACTGCTTGTTCTGCTTCAGGTGTGTTGGCATTTTTTATTTGAAGTGGATGAGAAACTGACACGGAACAACAAGACACAATATCAACAGTAATACAAAGCGATTAAACTAGCCATGAATATAATCTAATAATTCTTGACTTCAAATGTGAGGTACATCGTCTTCCCCACATGCATACTTAGGAGCAAGAGAGGGGTGAATCGTGAATTTGAAGGTTGCTCATCTGTATGTATGGATCTGTGATAGCCTCAGGCACTGTCTAGTCATCAGCTGCTGGCTCTTAAATTGCTTGAAAACCAAAACCAAAGACTACTAAAACGTACCAAGTACTCCCCCAGTGAGACCTCACTGTGTGTCTGCATTGTGTCCACCACATTTTACAGTCATGGCTGGAAGGGCAGGTAAACAACATCTGCACATTGTGCGTGGGCCATGCAGCCTCTTCCTCCCAGAAAGCTGCATTTGGGATACCCCATCATACAAGTGGATGGAGTGGTTCCAGGGACAGGCTGTGAACCTGAGTCATTACCAAATCAGACACTGACAACCTCAAGAGACCTGGACAATGAAGACTGTCACCCTTCTGCTTTCCCTGTAAATCCCAGTGACTCTCTACAGTCTTTTGGGGAAGACCTGATAGACTGAATAAAACCTTTACACTGACTCTGGAGCACCACAATGCCTGTTGTGGAAATATACACCACCTATGACAAATGCCTCTTCTCCTTGGTGGGAGTTTTGACTTCACTACCAGATGAACTCAGGAGGCTGTGGCATTATTTATTCTTCCACCCCTTGTGATTTCTCTCTGAGAAAGCAAAATGAATCATGCCAGGTTTGAGATTCCCCAGAGAAATGGCTGTGTTTGGTACACATGACTTTAAACTCGTCTCTTCCACCCTTCCCCTTGGTGATTAATGGCCTGTGATCCTCCGTGATTCATGGCATCCAGAAGACATTATTTTCTGGGATGTAAGAGTTGGACAGCATGTTTTCCTCATCAGTTACCGACTGTGATTGTAAGCGGCCTCATCGACCTTATCTGGGATGTTGGCTGTCAAAGAGGGAAATGGGGAGAAGAGGGAGAGGATCAAGGAGAAAGCCTGCTCCATCACTGACTTGCTCCCCACTCAGGTTAGACACTTAGAGCTTCTCTCAGCTTCTATAAGTCAAGTTTTCCCTCTTCCTAGTGTAGCCTGAACCTTTCCTTGTCCTCAGGCTCCCTGAGACCCTTGAGGGGATGCTGTGGAAAATGAAAACCTTTCAGTGACAGTTTTTAACTTGACATTGATCCTACACACACCTGTCCACAGAGCTGGCTGTACCAGATAGCTCCAACAGCTGGGTTCACACCTTGCCATGCAGAGCACATTTAGGTTGAATTACTGCACTTAAACAAATTTTCATTTCCATGCACTTGATATACACTTTTTTCCCTCCTTTCCTCTCTCCCCATTGGTAACTTAAGGAGCCGTTTTTCTTCCTGACGCCACCTAGGCACTCTCTACCAGCATGTGAAAACAGCTGAAGTTGTACATATGGAGACCTCATCCTCAGTTGCCTAATGGATTCAGAAGACATCCTGAATATTCATCATTTCTCTTTTTATGAGCACCTTGGCAATTGCCTCCGAAGTTAAAGACTGTTGTAAATTAAGGAATGGCACTTGGTGAATACCAATTTATCCGTATTTCAAGACTTCCCTCACCCTCACCTCCCCTCCACGCAATATTGAAGTTCCTGTAGTCTTTGTGAATACAGGGCATTGTTTCTGTGCTGCTGAGGCAGAATTGTTTGTGCATCCCTGAAGACTGTGAAATGTCTGTGCTGGGGCTGCTCATTTAAACTCTGTGCACTTACTGTACCCTCTCCGGAATTCCCTTCCTGGAGAAGCCAGCAATGACCTTCTCAGAAGTAATGTTAAACACATGCTGAGGAAGCTTGGCTCCTAGATGGGCCCTTTTAATTATTGTAAATTAGCAAATTTTTTTTTTCAGTTTCATATCACTATCTGCTCTGCTGTGTGTGGGATCCTCCAGGTACATGGTTCTCATGTGTTGCCTGAAATATGTATTGGCAGACTTATCTGGTAATGTCAATATTTTGTGCTTTCTAATTGTGTGTGATTTTTCCACACACAAAAACTTCACCCCTTCTTAGTAATGACAGTTCAGAAATTAAAGCAGAGGGTTAATTATGGTTGATAGTTACTGAGTGTTTTTTGAACTTGTCTAAGTTTGTCAGGAAAATCCCTGCTGCAGAGAATACCCTGCTCATTGGAGAGCAGTAGGAGAGAAGGACTAGCTTTGTTCAAGGTTTACATATGGGACACAAAACCGTAGAGGATCCTGTCCTGCAAGATGCTGAGCACTCTCTCCCTGGCCTTCCCAAATTAAGTGGACTCAATGCCTTCAGTAAAACTAAGTGGGACACACCGACCTGAAGTGATACAGAAATCCTGTGGCAAAGGGAAGGGTCAAGTCTGGGTTTCTTTGGTCTCATTTCAGTCTGTTTTCCATCTTGTATGTGGATATCAATGGATAACAATGGATAGGGCCCTGAGGAGCCTGGTCTAGTGGAAGGCATCCCTGCCCAGGGTTGGGGGTTTGGTCGTAGATGATCTTTAAAGTCCCTTCCAACTCCAGCCATTCTATGAGCCTATTATATATTTCTATGGTCTTTATTAATTCTTGGGCCTTGCTAAGATTTTCATAAATGTAAAGGGTGTTGCTGACATTCATAATTTTACTGGGGATGCTTGCCATTTTTTTCCCAAGGCTCCAGTTTCTGAAACCACATTTATATGACTAACTCAGCTGTCCAGGAATATAAATGGTTTCTAATCCTTGTTCTTGAAACAGAAAGCTTAGAAAGACAAGCAGGAATGCTGGAAACCCAGAGAAAAAATGAAAACATCTATAATATATTTCCATTTATAACAATTTCACCATTTCTAAGTCAAGATTATGTACTTTTTAGTTATGGTGTGGAAAAAGCTGGTTCTTGCCTTTGCAATGTTCATGTCATAAGTAGTCTCTGCAGGATGTGAAGGCTCAGGAGAAGGTGATCTGAGGGATCACCTGTGGGAGGCCAGCAGGTTTCTTGACCTGCCAGGGCGCTGCTGTGGAGATGCCAGACTATGAAGGAGGCAGGCAGAGCCCCAGGGCCACCACAGGAAGATGTGGCTTAGAAGGGGTGAATGTGGGAGCTGCCACAAGGCAGGAGACTCCTTTTATGCCTTGAACAAGGGCAATTCTCCCAAATTGTTCTCCAGGACCCTGAAGCTTTGCATGCAGGTGCTGCACAGGGCCTATTTGCATTTCTCCTCCTTTTGCTGTATTTGGAAGGAGCCTGGGCTACAGTGCAGAGCAGCCGCAGCGACTGAGGGAGGTGCAGGCAGCTGGACAGATGCTGTAGCACTGGCACCAGCTGATTGCGATAGGAGGATGGCTCCACAACGATCACTTTTGGGGAATATTCACACATATCTTCACACTTGCCCAGTGAGAAGGAGAGGGGGAGAGGCAATGCAGAGAGTCAAGAAGTATTTCAAGGACATCAGCATGGTTGCAGATGCTAACAAGAGTGAGGAGAAAGGCATCTCACAGGGCTAGAGAGGACATTGTTTAATACAGTCAGCACATCTGGAGATACATCACAGTCCAAAATACAAGTGCAGGTGTGAAATTATCCCCCAGATATCTCTGCAAGCAAGGCAGGAAGAAGGCAAATCTGGATCCTTGTGCTGTTGCATTTTACTGCCTCCATGGGCAAGTATAGCTCTGATCTCCTCAGAGACCTGGTGGAAATCTCTGTTGCTCTGACCAGAGCCTGAGGGGACAATGTGGACAAGGGAGACCACACACCAGATGCTCTCAGAAGGAGTGAGCTTGATGCACAGGGTGGTCCAGAGACTCAACCTGTGAGACCTGGGATGTCGGAAGCAAAATAAGCCTGTGGACTCTGGAGCCCATTCACAAGGCATGGAGTCTTTCTTTTTAACTTCAGTCATCTTGCAGCTGTCTGGACATCATCAGAAGTCTCCTCTTCTTGGGTTGTATTAAGGGCTGTCCATTAACAGCTTAGCCAGTCTCCATGGGTCTAGAACAAAAAGAAAGAGAATAATTTTTGTTTAAAAGTGTTGTTTTAGATATGTGTATGTGAAAACATGTACGCGCACACACACACACACACACACACACACACACAAACACACACACACAGTGTAGCCAGCCACAGGACTAGTGGAAAGGTATATTAAAAAAAAAAGATATCAAAGGACTGCTGTCATTTTCCATTTATTTTTTACATAAAACAGAAAAAACTTTACCAGCTATAGTATGTAATTAGTGTCTGATCTGGATCACAGTCCCAGTAACTAGATCTTTCTTCTCTTTAGGTGTATTTTGTTGTTTTTTTTTTTTGGTTTGGTTTGGTTTGGTTTTTTAAAAGTATGCATAAGGAAAGATACACTGATAACAGGCATCAACTCTGAGTCTTCCAGGACTGTGGTTGGCTAGGAAGAGTGCTTTGCCTTCAGGTAGAATAATTTTTGCTTTTATTGCAAAAGGGGCTCTGAAATGCCTCCTTAAACACAGAAGAGGTGAAATTACTGTGGTAGGAGGTAGATAACTGCTCACTTATACCAAATACTTCCTGTGAATCAAGCTGTAAGAGAGTAGGTGAAGCCAGGAGTGATGAAAAGCAGGATTAATTATGGATATAGCTAAAACTTTGTGTGAGTCTGTCACGCTTGCAGCAATTAATCTCCACAGTGATGAGAGACTGCAAATAAAGTTCTTCAATGAGAGATGGGATTTGATTGGATAAACAGGAGAGAGAGATTGATGCAACAGTTTTAATTGGTATTTCCCTGGATGTTTCCAGAGGGAAGGGGGAAATATTTTTCATGAACAAGTAAAGAATAAGAAAATCAATGAGATCAGTCTTAACAAAGCAGCATGAGAAAAGCCCCTTTGCATGGGCACAAGTGAACAACAAATTTGGCTTGAGGTTGATGTATGATGATGGCTCAGGAAAGGGAAGCGGTTAATACAATCTGAACTGAAAAATTTGGAGAGTTCAGATTTCATGCACGTGTGTTTGTTCTTCCTCTCTCAACATGCTTTTTTACAGCTGAATTTCAAGTTGAATAATTATATTCCAATGCTGTAACCATTTGATAAGCCTTTGCATTGTTGTGTATTTTTCATCTCTGGACAAAAAGCTGTCCAGGCACTAAATGAGCTTTGCATAGGATGTGAAGCTGGCCAGCTTTACAGTCATGCCTAGGGAAAATGAAGTACAAAAATTTTAGAGTTAATGAAAAAATATTCTTTTCTAAAGAACGTGGGTAATTAAAGATTGAAAGAATGATTTGGCCAACTCCCAAATGGCACCTCAAATTTTTCTCTAGAATTTGCCTTTTTAATGTCAAATCTTGATCTTTTTGAGTGTGCACATAGAAAGATAAATGAGACATGAGAGAAATCATCTGGTGCTTTCTAGTCCAGAGTGTTAGCTCAATATCTGACTGACTCAAAGACACTCTGAAGTAAAAGCCAAAACTGCTGCTTAATCTTCTCTGTGAATTGTTCACCAGACCATTTCTTCTACTTTCATTTATTAGTGCTCATGGTACATCATTGCAGTTGGAAACTGGTTTGTCTGTGGCTTGTATTTTTTCCTGTGACAAAGTTGAGGGGAAAAGGTTTCTTTTTTTCCCATTACAGAAATCTGTGTCCTTTCAATTGGGAAAAATCTGTATCTGACTCTAAATCAACTTGATCAATCTTTGAAGATATATATGTGAACATAGGTATGTGACTGCTCCCAAAACAGAAATTGCCACTGTCACCCAAAAAACCCATATAAAATTATTACTTCCTGATGCAAAAGGCTCTCTTAAGTTTGTATTAATCATGTTAACTGATCATTGTAAGGTATATTTTATGATCTTATTACCATGGAAGTTTAGGGGAATAATTACAATTGGAAATAGTTGTTTAAAAGGTTATGTCTGAAGAATGCATAGGAATGCAGCAAAGCTCTTAGAAGAACTTAAATTTACTATCAAAACCCAATTTATTCAATGTCTACTTCCAGAAGAACATATTGTTAGTTCAGCTGCAACTTCTTAACTTCATCATATTTTATATGTTTTGGCCATCATGCATTACCACAAAGTATATTATACAGTGTGATTTAAAATGTGTTCTGATTAAGTACACAGAAATTATCCTATTCACTGAAGGAGGGAGACATCGTAAGTATCCATTGTTAAGGTGTGGATATATTTAATGATCATCTGTTAGCTAAACTTTTTAATCCTATGTCTTGATTATGTTTTACCTTTATCAATATTCTAAGGTATTGTTTCAATTGCAGACACGAAGAGCAGACAATGTCTTTCATCTCCCCCACTCCCATCACACAACCATTAGAAAGAAAAATGCAGGAAATGTGTCTTCACGGGAAATGAAAATGGGGAAAATAGTAAGGCTAAAAAAGCATCAAGAGAAATTGATTAGCTGAAAGATGGAACGAAACTTAGCATGTGCAATAAGGGAGTGTGCTGGGAGTATGCTGTTATTTTTATTGCTGCAACGGTACTTATCCAGGACCTAAAATTTGTTGCATCTTAAAAAGATTACGGGTAATTTAGCAAATGTAGAGAGAAGGACAATATAGACATTTGGAGGCTTCTCTACAGGGAGGGATTATAAGGTCTTGCTCTTTTCAGCTCAGAAAAGAAATGGCAGAGCTGAAATCTGCCAGACCCCAGAGAAATGCTGAAACTGGCAGAGAACATGCAGGAATGATTTGCTGCAATGTGCTCATACAAGCACCAGTGACAATGTGAGGCAGCAGTTCCAAAGGCAGTGGAGGGATTCCTGGATGCTGGCTCTCACAGAGACCAGAAGTACTAATGAATTCTGCAAGGGATGAGACAAATTCATTAAGGATAGGTCAACCAGAGACTCTTCAAAGTGATTGTCCATGTGTAACCGCTACCTCAGGAAATCCCAAACTATTGCTTCTTGGAAACCAGCCCAGTGTAATGGGGGTGAATCACCCTGTGATATGTGCCCTAGCTGTGTGCTTTCCTAGACATCTGCTCCTGGGTCATGTAAGAAGTAGGACACTTAGTCGCATACACAGGGACTGAACTCAGCATGATGAACTAAAAATTCTGAGCCCCATGCCCTATATTGACCAGTTTCTGTAAGTGATGTTACCACAGAAATCCTTCCCCTTCACAGAAAGCCTGTGTCTTTGAAACCTTGAAGATAGACTTGTATGATGAGCACTTCATTCAGTGAAACTATTGATGGGAAAAATTTTAAGAAAAATGAAGCAAGCAGGGATTTGGCCCCTAGTGAGATAGGCAGAAGTAAGTATGCTTACACTCAAAATGCAATTATTAATATTTTAGCAAATGTGACAAAGGTTATCTCAGTGCCCCTGCCAACTTCTTAAAATACAGATGAACTAATCTCTTCCCTGGAAATCTGCAACATTGAAACCAGCAATCAAGACTTTTACTTACAAGAGAAGAAAAAAATGATTGGAGAAAATCATAAAAATGTTTTTTTAAATGAGCCTTAGCACTTATCTTGCATGTCAGCCATGTTAATGCATATGTTTCCAATTTGAAAGTGAAGAGTGAGGTTTGTCTGAAGGCTATGTCTGTGGAGACCCAGCTCTTCCCAAAGGAATGGGCCTTGGTTTTGCAGAGAGAAATCAGAATCTAGGAAGGTTAAGAATATGAAGAGATCAGTACTTGAGTTCAGATAATGAGAAAAGAATTTGATGAGGTTGGAATAATCAGGAAAGACATTACAAAGAGGACAAGAGAAAAATGCAAAAATATGTTCCTCATTGTTAGAAGTCTATTAGATGTGAAGAGTAGCTAAATTAGACATTGTGAGATGGCAAAAGTGGAATCCAAAATCCTGAAATCATGAACAAGGACAAGAATTAATCGTCTCAGAAGAAGGACCGTCGTGTTTAACACTTAGACACAATGTGGGTTCCCTCACAGCTCAAGCATAGGTGTCTCTCCTGACTCCACCCTCATGTAAGAATGTGGGAAAGGGGAATATTCCTGAAGTTATTATGCAGAAGCCACCACTAAGGCTTTCTGTTATCAGTAGTAGGGGCACTGTTGAAGGGAGCAAACAAAAAACTCTGCACATCTGCATCAGTCCCAAGAGAACATGGAGACCCACACAAGCCAGAGCTTTCCCCGTGGAGTGGTAACAGGAACTTAGCCAGCCCAGGACAGGACAGTGAGCTCCTAAGCAAGAACTGCCCCTCCAGCTGTGCAAAGGTTGTGCTCTGGGTCACATGGGAAAATAGATACTGCCCTATGGCTGCTGAGACCAATAATGTGCTTGTCTATTCAAAGAGAAGATAATTAATTTCACATAAATTAGGTATTCACAGTAAGAAAGCAAAGAAAATAAGTTTTTCCTCTCCAGCTGAAAATTGCACCCATTTCTTTCCTGCTCCAGGCCTTCCAGCTTTCTAACCTGATGAGTTATGGACAGTCATTCTTTCCAGCGTTGGCTAAATTCTTTTCTAATTATACATGTTCTGAATAGCACGAGGCAGACCTGCTGGTAGAACATTTGGTGCAGAGAGCATAATAAATTCCACAGAGAGCTTGATGTGCTTCACCATAGATGCAATATTCATTTTCATCACCACAGAAGAGATGAGATGCTGAGCCAGAGTTTAAAAAAACTTTGTGCTCCTTTTCTAGGATGTGTGGGTGGGATTAACTTTGTTTCTTCAGTTAAAAGGCTGTGTTGTAAGACAACTTCAGTAGAATTAATATCTAGACATTTATGAAGCAGATTTTACATACAAAAAAGCACAGAAGATGCAAATAAAATCAGATCTATAAGATACGTAACCATCACAATTTTAACATTGTTTTGGGATAAAACTGAAAATAACACATAAAAGCATAAATTATGTCAATAAATTTTAGCACATGATCTTTTACTTAAAGGTCTTCTCTCTGGAAATTAGGTTGTAAAGTGCTTACAATAAAAAGCAACCCTGAAAAGAGTGGGGGTTTATTGTCAGGGAATGATTTACAGAACAAATATATTCAGATTTCAAGTAAAAACATTTCATTTTTTTAAACACCAGGCCTCCAAATCCATCTTGGGACCTCCAAGCAGATTCTTTTCTTGCTTCTCATGGATAGTAATAAAGTTTCTAGAGACCATCTGTGGAAAAGGCCCTGCATGTGTACTGACTTTGCAAACTGAGTATTTGGAATTTACAAAAAGACGAAGAACATATGGACAGAAGTGGGAATTTCCCTTCTTTATATAGATTATCATATCCCTACTAATCAAGATGATGGTGGAATATTTAGAGACCAAGATACAAAAGGTCAGCAGAAGAAGGGAAAGGGAGGTGTTGTCTGGTCTCATGCTTAGTGCATTAGGACATGTTACCTTGTAAATGTACAGGAGGATGTTGGATTTTAAGGAAGACCTCCTTACAAGGAGAGGGAAAAATTTCAGCCCTTCTTTTCTCTCCATTGCTGCTGTTTCCATGTATCATGACATGCTCTGGGGAATTCGGAGTCTTGGAAGCTATAATTTACTTTAGTGAACCCTGGCCCGTATGTGATTCACATGACTCTGCTTTGCGTTGGATGCATCTCTGCATTTTTGGCATGGTCCTGTGGCCAGGGATGCCAGCAGTTTCCTTTCATGGCTGCTATCATCAAGGAGGCAGCAGCCACATTTCATCCTCTCACAGAGATGTTACTTTTGTTCCCTCTTGCTTTGTTGTTTTCCTTTATATATAATACGAGTCATTCAGAGTCAGTGTAAATGTTTGTTCAGAATAGGAGATGGAAAAATGTAAGAATAATTCTGGTAATGGAAGTAGAATATAAACAAAGAGCTTAGAGAAAGTGGAGGAGCAGTGGGGAGGTTTCCTGTTTAAAAAAGGAAAATGGAAAAGTTAAAATGGCTACTTATGGAAATGTAGAATAAACCTTCCACAGCTTAACGTAAAAGGAAGAATTTGGATCTTCTCAGAGATACACAAGGTATTTTATAAGACCATGGCAAAAAGGATAATCTTTCTTCTATTGGAAAAATGACTTTTGTAGTACCTAAAGACACAGGAATTTCATACTTGTGAAGTAAGAGTGTAAGCACTTGACAGCACAGTGGAGACATGGAGGTGTGTGCGGATTCCACCACTCCTGACAGAGATGGAGTGGGGAAGGAAGATCAGCACATTTCTTTCACTCCTTGCCATTACTGCTAGAAAGGAACATCTCAGACCCAGGCATGAAAGATATCAATTACAGAATTCCAACCATGGATCCTCCCTTCTTTCTTCCTGAGATCTTTGGATCACAGAATCATTGAATTGTTTGGGTTGGAAGGGACCTTAAGATCATCCAGTTCCATACCCTTGCCATGGGCAGGGGCACCTCCCACTTGACCAGTTTGTCCTATCCAACCTAGCCTTGAACAGTTCTAGGGAAGTGGCATCCAAGATCCTATAAGATCTTCCCAAGACCTAAGTTTGCATCTCTGCAGGCTCATGACACCCTTGTTTTGGAGGATGGAATGTGTTTAGAATCTTCATAGTCACTCTGATATTGCTGTGTTGACTGTTTCTAATGTGCTAAAGGAAAGAACATTTCCTAGGATTATTTTTTTGCTTAAGTGCATGTTTCACTTGTGATTTCAGATTTATTGGTGTTTACTTTTTGCTGAATAATGAGCCTGAGGGTAATGGAAATCTTAATAGGTTAAAAAATTGGAGCCAATGTCATCAAAAGCTTCCTGTTCTCCGCTGGTGTAGTGTTGCCATTTTATTTGCTTACTCTGAAGGACAAACGTGTTTGTTGCAACATTTCGGCTGAAATCCTGATCACTCTTTCAACAGGGCTGAAATTTCATCCTGTGAGCTCTGTCTGTGGGAAAATGTGAGGGGCGAGGCTGTCCCTCAGCCTTGCAGCATGGCAGGCCTGTGCATATGTGTTACCACAAATCTCCACACAGCAGTGCTGAGCAGTGGTGTCACACAGCAGCGCTGAGCCCATGTTGTCCTGACCAAAGCTGGACACTTCAGTGGTGCCAGTGAGGCCCAGAAGAACCTGGTGTGAGTTGTGGGAACCCCTGTGATGCAGTGGGGGCACACAGAGGGTTGGATCATGGCTCACATGCTCTCTTGGTTGATGATACCCCAGCCAAAATGTCACATGTAGCATACAGATGCTCATGTGGTCAAGTCAAAGGGAAACAAAAATTTGGGGAGCAGGATGGTAATTTTACCACCTGCTACAGGCAGCTGATTAATATTTCTAAAAGCCACAGGATACTTTAGTTTCAGTGCTGCCATCAGTGTCTGAGGGTGCTTGGTTATTTTACCTGTGGGTGTTTTGTGGAGATCACCAGCTCCCCATGACATGGCAATGACTTCTTGCAGCCAGCCGTGACACAAAGGGAACATGGCCTGCACATTGCTTTATTGCTTTGTGTTTCTCCAGGCTGGATGACATGCTGGAATGTGGGTCTCTCTCAGGAGGTTTCCCTGCAAACCCGCACTGTGGGTGCTCACTGGGGTGCCAGCACCAAGCAGGGCTCCCACCCTACCCCATGCACTGTGTTCAGTCTCCCAGGGGGAACAACACTAATCTTTCTATCCATTCCTCTGACTGATTTATTAATTTCCATTTGGTGCAAGAGACAGGGAAGAAGCAGTAACATGTGCTTATGGCCTAAAATAAGAATTACTTTAGCCCAAAATTTTTTAATACATCACCCAAACTGTATTTTCTAGTCCCTGTATTTTCAAGTCTCTGCTAGCAAGAAGGTCTTGTGATGAGCAGCAGGAGTGCTTTGTAAAGGAATTTGCAGGCCAGAGGTGCTCACCATAAATTTCCTTCTGTCTGCGATTACTATCATTGCATTTTTGAGGCACTTTTAAAATAAACTATGCTATGATGTAATGCACACAAAAGGGCTGGGGTGGGAGTGCAGAAAAAGGAAAAGAAGCAGCATCTGGATTTTGCCTGGTATCTTCCATAGCGCATCTTGATGTCTGTAATTAGTGTCATGTTATGAGAGCTTAAAAAAATAAAGGCGCCAGAGTTCCAAATAAAACATAAAATGGCTTTGATAGAATAAATGTTACTATCATTGTTTAAAAATGTTGTGACCTGTCTGCTATAGTTTCTGAGAAAGATATTTTCCAGTGCTGCTGCTCTTGCTCTGACTCTTTTTAAAATTCTATTATTACAGATAAGGACTGAGGAAAATCCTCAAGACAGACTTGTTTTAAATCTCTGTAACACAATGCCAGCATTGTCTCTCCTCAAGCTGAACTTCTAAATTAAAATAGGCATGATCTTTAACAGAGCTCTGAAACACTCTGTTCTATAGACACTTTATCCCCTTTATTAGAGAACATTAATAATTCAAATGTTATGGCTTATTTAGGCAGACCCATTTGTCTGGTGTTGGAATAATTTAGCTGCACTCTACTCTTCAGAGTTGTTTTGATAGCCAGTGGGCCAAATTCTGCAGCCTCTTTGAAAATCATGGGAATTTTACCTGCATCTTGGCTATGTATTGGGGAGGGAGACACAATTAAGTCTTGGCAACCTTTTCCTTGACCTTTAGCATGCTCAGAGAATGTACAAACATGCTCTTCCAGCCCAATTTTGCAGACTGCATAAGGCAATATTTTCAGTTTAGCCAGTTGGATTTTTGCCTAAGCAAGGCCTCCAGTTTTGGGATCTAAAAAATCTATGTAAATACACTTGCAAAAACGCATATGCAACCCACCTTAACTATATGATTTCCCCCCCAGCTTTAATTTTACCACGTGTGAAGCAGGATTTCTGAAGTATGCAAGTATGCCTCTGAATGTACCACATTTTCAAATCACAGGAATTTACTGTGACTTTTTTCTAGACTTTAGGAGCTGGGCCACTTTCTACCTACAGGTTAGATGCAGAACTCGTTAGCAACAGTGATTTCCATAGCTCCACAGCTTGGGTTTACCTCAAATCTGCATGCAGTGGCATCGAGACTAGCATATATGCATAGCTTTTCAAGGTGGTATATTTTTTGACATGAGACCGGCTCTACTTCCAAATGCTCCTGTATTTGAAATACTTGGGATAATGCAGCTGACTCCAGCACTAATAAAACACAAACAATGCCACTGAAGAGGTCTCTTTCTACCTCTTTCAGAAGAAGCCGCATGGGAGGTGGACTGGGAAGAAATGAATTCTGATCCTATTCTCCAATTTATCTGGGTGAAAGGACCATTAAAGCTCTACTAATCCTTGTTGGCCAATACATGAGATGGTGCAAACACCACCTCCATGTAATGTTGAATCCTCTTTTCTGTTGAGACATTGACCTTGCTTGCTTCATGTTGCCATCCCAAGAGAAGTGAAATGATTAGAAATAAGGGATATTAGCCATTAGTTATCTCTATATAAAATGATTATAAACATATTATATGTTGCATAATTTTATCTTATAATTTTCTAGTATGAATTACATAGCAATACATAGTTATTTGTAAAAAAAATAGGAAATTTAGCTTCACAAATGTTCCACCAGAGCAGACAATTTATCTATTAAGTGCAATAAAAACAATCAAACTTTCTCTTATATCTTGGGCTTCTACATTATAAAACACTATAAACAACATACAATTACATTTGAAAATGAGGAGGAGAGCAAAAGTAGCCACATGTTTATTACTACACTCACTGAAGATGGTCTGCCAAGTGCAACTAACAGAGAAATTTTCTCTGTAATTGTATAGTAGAAAACCCATTGGTTTTAGTGCCTTCTGTTGGATATAAGAAAACAGTATTTAGCTACTTTCTCATCCACATATTTAAGTAGCAAAGTGGATGCTCAAGCATATTTTAGGCCAGATTTTAAGAGAGATTTGGGAACTTCAAGTTACAGTTGATTTCTAATAACCCAGTTTGACACCTACTAATGTTCTTGAAAATCCTTCCTGATACCTTTGGGTAGTCAAACATATTCATAATTCCACCCTGTGTTTCCCAGACCTTCAAAACTGAAGATAGTGTTCTTACCAATTTTAAAGATATTTTGCCAAGGAAAATATGTCAAAGCTCACTAACTATTTCAACCATGGTAATGGGAGACTTAGACCAAGAAAATATCCTTAAAACCCTCACATGTAGTACACCAGCCCAAATAAAAACCTCACAGTTATGAAAATGATTCCAAGTTAGCCCCTTTCTGCATGGTTTAGCCAGAGCTAGGGGCTGAACACATAATTAAAAATTTAAATAGTTGTTCCTGGCAGACCTGGCACAGGAGGGAAGGCTCCGTATGGAATTACTGAAATGGGGCCAGGTCCAGTTGCACACCTGCCTTTTGGGGAGAATGTGCTGGACGTGCTGAGGTTGTCCGTGGCAAGGCAGTAGATCAGGTGGACAGAGCCTGACAGTTATGCTTGAATATACTCATTCATTCTTGTGTGACTTTTTAAGATCACATTTCCAACTGTTTCTCTGAAGAACAACAGCTCTTCTCAGTATGTTAATCCTCATTTCTGTGCCGGCACTTCAGCTGGCTTCTTTGTCTAAGCTGCAATGAAAGCAGTAACACCAAAGTGCTCCGGGTGGCCAGGGCCACCAACCCTGGAGCCGACTGCTGAGCTTGCCAGTAGCCCAGGGAAGCCCCCAGCCTGCTCCTCACCATCCTGTGGTGCATCTGAGGCACTCCTGGAGATGAGTTGACACTTGTGGCAATAACACAGAGGTGTGTGATGAGGCTCTGGTTGAAGAAAAGCAGCCACTGCAGTAGTGGAATGAGGAGGAAAGGGAGCAACTGAGACGCAGAATTTGAAACATGGTAACCCTGAGGCCTGATCTTAGCCTGCCTGGTTCCAAGGTTTCCTAGGCCTGCTTAACATGTTCGCTAAATTTCTTCATCCTTCAATTCTTAAGGGTTTTTTTAACAAAACCCTCCATTAGTGTATGCGAAGTGCTGAAAGTGCATGGCTATCACAAGTGAGCCTAAACAGAGGACAGTAGGGAAAGGAGCCTGACACATATGCAGTGTATTAGTCTCACAAATGAGTAGGCATATACAGAGTTCTACTAAATCACTTTGGCCTTCAAATCTATTTAAATGAAACCTTGCATAGTCTGTCCCTCACAAATCATAATTTTGGTTAAAAAATTAACTTCATATTTCTTCTGGGGTTTTGCTGTCCCATAGCCATATTCCTGGAACTGTTGCAGCTTAAGGGAGTCTTCCCTGAGTAAAAAATCCCATATCTGGATCTGGGACTGGAGTCTGGCTTTGGAAAGCACTCAGAACTGGGGATGAAAACTCTGGTGAGAGGGGGAGGAATGGGAAGGATACAGTGTTAAAGCTCTTATACAGAGAAAACCATGTAATTTGCAGGGCTATCTTGTACAATGCCTGTAGGTATTTGGTAAATGGGATGATCTGATGGGAAGCAAAACACTTGGTAAAAAAGTTAGAATCAAGCATTTCTTCTGTCTGGAAGAACTAGGTACATTTCTCAACTTTTCCTCCAAACCCAGTTTAGTGTTTGTTTTGCCTGAAGCACTGTAGTTCTTTTGTGACAGCTGTGTTTGCACTTGTCTTTCTCTCTCAATACTTTACCCTGAAATAATTCCCTAATCTTGTAGAGGCACTCAGAGCCCTGCCCACCTCCCATCATTCTGCTCAAAGACCCACTAAACTGCCTGAGTAGCCTCTGGAAGACTCATTTTTCAATCAAGGGGAGCTGCTTCATTTCCAGAGTCTTCAGATTTATTTGTGCACTCTTACAAGGTTGTGCACACCACTGTGTTGCTCCTTTTCCTGTGAACTTTTGAAGGATGAGATGAGACCACAAATCACTTTCTCTTTGGTCAACCTGAGGCCTTTGGTTTTTTCCCTTAAATCAGACTGGATGTAAAGAGATGAATTGGTCATTGTCCCTAAGGGAGTCAATGCATTGTGCTGTGGCAGGTTACAGGACTTCTAGCAAAATATTTCCAAAAAAATAAAAAAATCAAGACCATGTAAAAATCCTGGTGTGCAAAACTGTTTTTGTATGAAACCCAGTCCTAGTTTAACAGCCATGATGTCACTTTTCCCACTGGATTTAATAAGCTCTGTAAGTCAAACTAAATGTGTGTACAGGAGCTGAGCTGCTGGCCTTGTTTGAGAGATGATGGAGTTGCCATGACAGGAGTTCTAAAACCCTAGTGTAGTCCCATTCTTTCAGGTTCTCTGTCCATGGCCTTGAGCAATCAATGGTCTGAAGAATTTACAACCATGATGCTACAGCTGTTCCTGTCCTTCATGTTCACATTGGTAATTTCAAATGATGCTCTGTTTATTGTCAACCTAACTCTCTTTCACACTTGCCAGGGCTTTTCATTGATTGCAAAATTGCAGAACCTCAGCTCCTTCTTGTTAAAAAGTGGGTTCAGGTGTGAGTGCATTGAAGGAATGAGATCTTGTCAGGTCCCCTACGTGGGGAGAGAGATGGAGCAGCTTCTTGCAGGAGATAAGGCAAATCAGGCTATAAATTCTTTGAGAATTTTACAATATTACCCTTTAGGAAGACATGTCTCTCTGGGGAGATAAAACAGAAGTAGCAATTATCAGCCATACAAATGGTTGAAAATTAATCAGCTGTATTACAGGCAGAGGTATTACAAACCTGGCAAATACTGTGTTCTTCTGCAATTTACATAGCTCATCATCTGCTCTTAAGGACAGTCTCTTTAGCTGCTCTCTTGTCTTTCCCTGCAGGAATCTCTTAGCTGCAATGTCTCAGAGTTGCTTTTCTCCACAAACACCATGAGATTTTTTTTTCTCTGTTTCTGTTGTTCCCTATATCCTTTGGCCCTCAAGCTTGACTCCATAACATGAAGAACTCAGTCCACAAGCCCTTCACTCTTTGTGGCTCTCAGTGAGAGACATCAGGTGGCCACTCCAGTGATCTCAGTTCTCTACACATCTTTCCATAGACCTCCCACTAAGCAAGTTTCCTCTTTCTCTATTTATTCACCCCCAACTGCCTCCACATAGTCTTAATTAGGTCCATCTGGGAAGCATATATTCAGTAGAGTGACTTTGGACCCACCTTAAAGGGCCAAGTTCTTCATGACAGAAAGAATTAGAGATCAGGTCCTTAATGTTTGCAGGAAGACAAATGGTGGGAAGAAGAGTTGTCCTTTTTGCTGACAGTCAGGCATTCTCTGGATGAACATATCCTACTGCTATCAAATAGGATTGATTTAGATGAGTGAGAAGAATTGACAGCACTGTCTCTCTGATGTGCACAGTACTATCAGGATCTCTTGCTCTACAGCAATTCTCCTGTCTGGTGGACAAACAGTGGCAAAACAAGATCAAGTCACTCAGGGGTGTTCACCAGCCTTGAAGGTTTTCTGTAAAGGCCCATCAGACTCTTCAAATCTGGGTCAATTAATGGTTATTTCTGAGAAGAATTCTACCTATGACTGCTAGGACGACAGGCTCTTCAGACTAAGCATATGGCTGTAACTTCCTGTGCATCAGTTTCTGCCCATTACCTCTTGTCCCATTGCTTGGCACTGTCAACAAGGGCCTGGATCCATTATTGACATCACCTTTTGGATACTTTTAGACATTGATGAGGTCCCCTCTCAGTCATCTCTTATTGAATCTGAACAGGCCCTGCTCCCCCAGCCTTTCCTCATAGGAGACATGCTCCAGTCCCTTATTCATCTCTGTCACCCTACATTGAACCTGCTTCAGGAGCTCCAGTCTCTTGTACAGAACTTTTGACATATAATTACTTTAAAACAGAGGCCTCGAGTATCTTTAGGAAAATCTTTTCTGGTAAAATTCACTTGCCTTTATATCTCCAGTGCAGATGCTTACAGAGTAGTTTCCTATACCTTTCTAATCTCTTCCTGGAGAGATATAGGCTCTATGAAGACATGATTCATTTGGCCAGTTTCATAATCTGTCTTGGAAAGATTTAAGTCATGTTCTGGAAGAGCCTTTTCCCCCCTAGGTTGATATTATGGAGTCAAGAAGGGCAAAAGTACCCTGCCCCAACTTTCTAAACCAGCATTCTAGACCAGCAGGGCTACATGGATTTTCTACACATTCTCTCAGGCAAGGCATTACTAGGAAGGAGAGTCTGGCTTTTCTGATCTCTAACAATTACTCTCTCTTTGTCTTGGCTTCCCTTAAAAATTAGGTGGAGTGAGGAAGGTGTGAGGTTTGTGGGACAGAGGGAATTCCGTTTTTCATAGTCATCATTGGATCCATGTAGGTGTTTTCACTAAAAAGTATGCTTTTAAAGACCCACAGGGCTCACTTAAAGAGTTTAGTGGGTGATGCATACATTACAGCTGTAAAATATGTATCTTACTTTTTCAGCCCTTGGTGACATGGTTGTTCTACACAGCATGAAGAGACAAACCTCTGGCCCTCTAACCTTTTTTATCAGCTGAAGGGCTGGCCCTACATATGGTTAAGAGCCAATCAGTGTGAGTTAGGGCTGTGAAATCACCTCCCAGAGAATTTTGGGAGAAGCTTCTTTCCAGTCTAAAGAATTTTCCTTAGACCAGGTAGGAAAGCAGAGAGGGTAGAAAGTCCTGAGCCCACCCACAATCATGTTTCCTTGTCCAAGAACATCAGATTTTTGGGATATAGGCTGAAAAATAAAAACATCCTATAAGGAGACTGTTTAATAAGTTGAGGCAGCCAAGTATGTGAAAACTCCTGTGATCTTCTCAAGCCTTGTTGGGATTGGCAGAGAGGTTTCTGAAGCACATGGAGGTGGTCAGACGCTTGAAAAGGACTGAGGTGCCACAGGCCAGGTGGAAAAAAAATAATCTGGTAAATGTTATCACAGTATCTCTTCTTGGTGAGGTAAATTTCCAGGCATTTGTGACTTACTGTATGGTAATTTCATGAGCTGATTCTAGCCATAAATGGCCTGTCTTCGTTTAGTGTATGTTTGCTTTAGGATTTTATGCAATTTCAAGTGAACTCATTCCACCCATCATGCTCCATCGATACATGTACTCTGCATCATTTAAACCAGTGCTTTGTGGCTTCTTATTCCTAAAAATAATTGTGTAGCAGATAACATCTTTCCTCTACCTGCACTGCTGTGATTTCTCTACCTGTCTAGAGTCTTGCAGAAATAAATGTGCAGAAGGAAGCCTCTTTTCAGCTTTTGTGGCTTTGCTACCTGAAACTCATGCTGCTTTGGACGAGCTGAGCTAAGCAGTGCAGTCTTTGAGTACAGACGTGGTCACATTGTATTAACCTCATCAATAAGGTAACAGCTCCCTCTTCACCTAAAAGACCCCATGCCCTGGACATCAAAGACTCCTGTAACCTTGGATCAGTATGGGCACTCCTAGGTAGTTGCTCTCTAAAGGCACAAATCCCAGTACAGGTACTACAGAAAAACCTTTCTGACTTGCTCTGACAGTGCTTTTCTATCTGAATCATCTGCCTAAATCTGCAAGATTTAATTCAGGGGAGACCTGTGGTAAGTGTAAACAAGAAAAACAGTCTCTAATAACTGCAGTTTATAGTTAATAGATCTATGAAAGTTTGTGAGGTTATGATAATTTTGGTCTAATAAGTTGGAATGGTTTTGGTATTGATGTTGTAGACACACAAGCTGTTCCGTCATTTTACTGTAGTCTATATTGGTTTGTAGATCTACTGGCAAGAACGCTGCCCAGAATGAAAATTTTAAATTATAATAAAGTTCTGAGATCCAGTGATGGTATCTATGAAGGTAAAATGAATCAAAGAATTTAAGAAGCTGTGAAAGTTACTGGCCTTAAGGAATTTGTCAATTTTCTAGTTTCATAATCTTGATTTAGCACTAACATTTCTCATGACTTCCTTTTTCAAAGATGAGGCCATCTTACTGAAAAGAACTGTGAACAATACAGTTAATCAGGTTTTGAACACATAAAGAAATTGTACAAATTCTACTGTGCCTTAATAGCATTTAAATTACTCCATGCTCTGTGTCACATTACGTTTTAAGGTCTGGTTTCTCTGGTTTAGAGACGAGTTTAAGATCACAACATACCTCTCTCAAGATACTTGCACTGTCAGGATGATGCATAAACTGATCCTTCTCATAGAAGATAAAACTAGCTCTGTGGATCACAGTGAAATTCACAGGCTCAAATGCCATTCTGGTATTCAGAGGCACCACTGCTGGGATCCGACCTTACTGTGGAAGCTGGTGTTTGCTATTTTCAAAGGGGAAAGCCTGTGCCATTGAAGACATCTGGCTTGTTGTTGTAAACCTTAAAATTCCAGAGAGTAAAAGCCATTTTCAGGTACTCAATCACAAATCAGATTTGGGGTTATCAGTGTGTACATGTAAGGTTTAGGATACCTTTTAATCTATGTAAACAGTGTGCTCGAGAGCTGCATGTATTTATGTAGAGATCAAAGAGATGGCAATGTCTGTGGAGAATAAGCAGCAAGAAAAATCATAGGAATGGTAAATGATCAGTTGTGAGAAAGAAAGTGCAACCTATTTGCCATGTATAGAATTAAGTTTTTCAAGTTTTCTAAGATGTGGCTCTAACATGCACATAAGGGTGGCATATCACCCATGCTTGCAGCCTGTCTTTACTGAGAATCACTGCACTAGGTCCTGGGAATGCAAAGCAGCTAGGCCTGCAGCTTTCCCCCACCAGCATCTTCCTCCCTTTTCACCAGCTGCTGTCTGCAGCTGGAATTGCACCATGCAGAGATATGACACATTTTCCCATGCCAGGGCTGGGCTTCTTTTCACCACCAGCTTTAGCCTTCTGTCCTGGGAGCATGACCAACGGTATGGCCTCTTCCTAGAGCCCCCATTTTTTCTGCTGTCCTGTCTTCCACACTCACATTTTGAACATCACCAAAGGCATGCTCAAGTCAGTGAGGAATTTCCTCCGGCCCTCATTTCCTTTCTGTGATGGCTTTGGACTGGTTCTGCTGTGGACTGAGGATGTCCTGCAAAGCATCCATTAACCTCCACATCCACAGAGATCAGCATACTCCCCAGCTGCCCAGCTGCTGGAACAATACTGGGAATCAAGGCAGCAGTGACTGGCTTAGCCCTGTATGATGTATGGGGCAAGGACCAGATCCAGGCAGAACAGCCCTGCTCACCTCCACTCAGGCTGTCAAATTTCTGGCTCCATAAGGACTGTCAAGGTGAGGGAATAAACAACCTGCCTGAGAAAAAAAGGCCTTGGTTAATGACTGCAGCACCCCTTAAACTGAGCCTCCTTTAGCACCTGCTAGATTCTTTGGAGAAAGGCTCCACTTCCTTTTCCAAGACTGTTTGTGTCCCTTCTCCGTGCTGCTCTAGCTGCTAGAAGATTGTGTCATTCACAGCAGTTCCTTTCACAGAAAGCTGAAGGTGGCAGGGCTAATGTGAGGAAAAGCTGCTGAAATGTGCTTTTTAATGAGAAAATGAAGTGTTCTTCATTGTGATATGATTACTCTTTTTTTTTCTTTTTCTCAAATTCAGCAAAAAAAGAGGAAACAAAAAGAGGAACATGTGTTCATTTGTTGTAACTGGAGTTTGTGAAATGAGGTCTTCTTGAGAAAGCTACTAAACATTCATTTCAAAGAATACGGACGTTTTGGCATCCAAATATTGTAGTGTGTCCAGAACGTAATTAGCTTCTGAAGTGGTTTGAACTTGTAAATATGTCTTTAGATCATAAACTGATCCACTAGCTATGGGAGCTTTTAAGCTGACTCTTGGAAAAACAAGACTTGGAAGGAGAGCTCAAGCCACAATAGACATACACTGAGACCCGAGAGAATTTTCTTCATGCATATGGTTCATCTATTTACATATTTGACTGTAACCTTTTCAAAACCCTTGTGCCTTGGGCAGTGGATGAGATTACTACTAGAACAATATAGGTAACTGTGGATGGTTTGAACTGTTTAGCTACCAGTATATATTTCATTCATAATTTAGGCTTTAATTTTCATCAGACAAGTGAGGAAAAATGAGAAACATCTGCACCTGTGTAGTAACTGTCAGAGGACCTTAGATGCAACATTGAAATTAACTCTCACCTCTGCAAATGAGGCTGGGAAACATGTTGTCTGTTGGGTAAAGTGAGCTAAAAAGAAGTGGAATGATTTCCTACAAACAGGCTCAGTGGGAAAATTGAAAGAAGAACCCAAAAGATGCAAAGGATATTCCTGCTTCTTTTTTCTTACTTCTCAAATATACTTTCCAGGCATGAGAGAATGAATTCAGATCAAACGAGCTGGTCCAGACCATTGCCCAAAACCTAAATAGTTAAAGTCTGCAAAATACTTTCAAGCTATAAAGTACACTGTAAGTGCTAAATGTTATTATTACTTTGAATCAAACAAAACTCAAACCTGTTTGAGAGGTTCAAAAATATTTGCTTAACTTTTACGTATTTATTTTACATTCTGGCTTGACTCTGTGCTTCCTGTTGTCTCCTGGGACTGAAACTGCAGGTACTCCAATGCCGCAAGGTGGCTGTGCTAACAGTAGTTCTGAATTGGCTGGAGATGAGGTGCTCTGGAAATCTCACAAAAAAGCTTTCTGAGGCTTCTGTGAGACTCTCTGCACACAGCTTAATCTACCTGGAAAGTAGTGGGTGAGGCATTTGCTGCAGGAAAAGCCCCTGCTGAAGGCAGAGCAAGCTGCTGGGGGGCAGCCAGGATGGTGGTATACTTTCCCAGTAGGAGCTGAAATTTTGAAGATAGATCCTTCCAGACGGGGGAAGCTGATGCAAGGGTTTTCAACAGGGCCTAGATGACTTAGGGATGTAGTTACCTTTGATTGCTTCCCTGCATTAAAGGTTTTAAGACTCTCACACAAGCTGTGATCTATGACTCCCTTCCAGCCAGCATATGTCTTGGAGAAAGGGTGGGAAGAGCACCATCTGCACGAGACAACCTCTTCTGTAATTAGTCAAATCATCACAAAATCTATCTGTTTTCCTCATTTGACAGCCCTCTGTTGGGCTCACCTCTGAGGTTCATGTGTTATTTGAAGTTGGATTGAGTCTATTAACCTCTTAATTGCTTCTGGCCCTACCTGGCAGAGCTGCACACTGCAGTGATTCCCATGGAATGCCAGTAAAATGTTGGCAGGGGAACAGATGCTGCTGGGACCCAGCAGAGAAGTGGTTAGCCGCATGGATGTTGTTCAGTGCAACTGCCTGAAAGCTCATATTGTGAGAAGCACTTCTCACAATGTGTAAAGTCTGACACATATTTCAAAGGAAAGCTTTAAATTACAGTTGGCAGGTCTGCCCCCACGCTTAAAAGTGACTTAATTTTTGACCCCAGCAGCAGAAGAATCTGTAAATCAGGCTGCCATTGCAGTACTAATTCAAATAAAGAGCTGCAGCTTTTTTGCCTGCATAGGACTCCTATGTGGGCTGAGTTTGACCTACCAAAATGACTGTTGGGCTACGGACTACGAGTGGCATGAAATAAGTCATCTTATGCCTCAGTTTCCTCATTTGCAGAATAGGAGGAACAGGAATGTTCCTTCTTATAAAGTGCTGTAGGACCTAGGGCGGAGCCCCCTGTCCCAGATATCATTTATTACAGTGTATGCACATGATGGGGGCCACAGACATGCCCTAACTGTAAATCTAGATCCAGATTTGCATTGACTGAGTTCAGAAGTGTTTCAACTCTAGGTTTTAGTTCAGCCCAGTAATGTCACAGCTAGGATTAAAACTGAGTCTGGGTTACTGAAAAAGTGGGAAGTTCTGAGAAGAATAATTTGGTTCAGAATTTCATTGCTGTGGGACAAGGTGCAACAGTGCAACTCTTGAGCTGAAGTTTGAGCTGTAGCACACCTAGCCATGATTTCTATGTTGCTCAGAACGGCGTGTTTTCACTCAGTTTGGCATTCCATCCTTAGGCTCCAGAAGACTCAGTAAATACTGGAGACTTCATGAATAGCATCATTCCAACGAGAACTCAGGCTATTTTTTTTCAGACATAAAGGGAAACTCGGCTTTTGGGTTATTTCACTAAAATAATCTGAAATTGAGCTATTATATTCTTTTTTTTGCTTTTTTTTTGTTTTGTGTTCTATCTCTGCCTTGTGCAGAGCACCAACTTTTTCCCTGATAAAATTAGAAGAATGAATACTAAAGAACTGTAATAATGAAGGAAGAAAACATTCAGTTAGAAGAAAAAGCCACGAAGAAGTAACTTCTGAAAAAACTCTAGGTGCCAACAAGCACTTTTTTAAGGTGTCCACCAAGACAGAATTTTTTTGATTTTAGACAAACCAATCCACAGACTGATGGCTTTCTAAAACAAGGTTATGGTGTGCAAAGGGTCTAGAAGCCCAGCCCATCCTGGAGCTTGCACCTTGTCCAAACCCAAGGAGACTTATACCTTGAGTCATTGTGCTTGGTGTTTTGTGGAAAAACAGAGGTGAGGGCCAACACTCTCTGCTTGCTGTCACAGCTGTGGTACTTTAGGCAGCCCAGCTAGTCCAGTGTTTCCCTGAGTTGCAGTTAAGCATTGGGAAGCCTCCTGGAAGCGTGGGTGCTCCTGGCCAAGGAATGTGCTAAATTTGGAGTCCTCGGCGGCTGCTGCCTGCAGATCTGTGACTGGTATACTACATGGCCATGAGTGCTGATTTCCAAGGGCAGAGTACTAGAATACTGGGTGATGTAGGGCTGGGGATAGTTTTAGTTTCTCCAGCTATTTGTTCCTTGTCTTTCCCAAGCCTGTCTGCTAGTCTCTTTTCAGAAATGAAGACACCAAGCAGTGTTGCCCACCAGTGCTCTGTCTTGAATTGTAATTTTTATGCAGTGGGGTCCAGGCACTGGACTCTTTCTCTCACTTTCCCAGAGACCATTTATTTTGCACCAGAGGAGAGATGTAGCAGGATAAATACATAGGGACAGACCTGGCAAAAAATAGCAACTGAGTGACAAGAGAAGGAGAACTAAAATTTCTTGTAGTGGTCATCACAGAAAGCTGATGTGATTTCATTATTATCTCAGGAAGGAAGTAGCAATGCACAGAGGGAGACAAATGGTCTGGCTGGAACACCTGGACACCAGGGTCACTTCCACCAGTGATCAGATGGCAAAACAAGCTTTCAAGCAACTTCAAAGTATCTTTCAAGCTGTTCATTCAAGACAAAAAAACGGCTTTGCAAGAAACCTGTTGGATGATTTTGCACTCCGACTGTGGAGTATGTGTCCATCAGAGTGCTTCCCTATATGCACAAATCCCTGTGGTACAATTTCCCATAAGTAACTCCCTGTCAGCATTCCACTTCAAATGATGAGTTTGCATCAGAAGCACCTTAGCTCTCCACTGTGCAGAGTAGGATGGGTAGCTGCACATGCCTGCAGCAGCACTCAGAGCAGGATGGATTGCAGCAGGTATCCGCTTTAAGGCCAGTGTGTTTCTTCTCTTTTGGCTTTTCCCAGAGCAGCCATGCCAGGAGGCACCCTCTGGTCCTGATGGATTTTAAAAGGTGCCAGGAAGGACCTAGGTAGACAGTGTGATTTGGCTGTTATAGGTAAAGAAATGCCTAAACCTACAGGTAGTTTTAAAATTTGAAGCGTGCACAGAATTTTGGGTATACAACATTAATTTGTTTTCATGCATATGCAAAAGTATTTGTTTCACTGTTGACGTGCCAGAAGAGGATGCTGAAGGTGGTGTAGCATCATGATCTCTGTGGAAGTGGTAGGTTTGTGTGCTAGAGGTGCATCCCAATTTCCTTGCCAAGGGCAGTGGGGCTCTGGGTTGTCAACAGGCATCACTGGGAGAGTTTTAGAGCTGAAACTTTGCTTTTTGTCCTTTTGCAGTCCTTCTCAAAGACTAGGTCCAGTTTAATGGTATCTCAGGAGAAACCAGAGATCATTCCTATCGATTGCTTGTGTGACTACCATATGCAGTATTCTGGCTTCCTGCTGGGCTCATTTGTCCCCAAGCAGGCAGGTACCGGACGGATAGTTCAGTCCTTTGGAGACTGACTGTCAAAATACCCAAGCCGCTCTTAGCTGCAGGCAACCTTAGCAAGCCCAAAGGATATCAGCTCTTTAGTGATTTAGCTCTCTTATGATTTCCAGCTCTTTGCTTGCTAAGGAGCCTTGCAGGCTAGCCAGGAAGCAGACACCGTGAGAGAGGAGAAGGCAGCCCTGGAGTTCCACAGCTATGGCTTTATTGGGGGGTCTGTGAAGGGTTCCAGCGACAGCTCTTCTACCAGAATGGGCTAAAGCAGCCCCTTATATAGGGCTAGAAGGGATCAGAAATTGTCCAATATCAGGGGTTAAGGAGAAGTAACCTATGGGGTCGCACAGAGATAAGCTAGGGTCTGAAAAGCAGAAGAAAGGGGCTCCTGGCTTTTTCACCATGACTTGGCATTTCCTCTGTCATGGCCTCAGTCCTCCATGGAGCTTTAGTGGGGCCTGTGCCTGTTACAATGCAGGAGCTGGAGACACCATCATACATGTTTGTGATAGATGCTATACAGTGACAGTACATGGGAAGAATGTGAACTTAATTTTCTTAATAAAAATCTGCAAGTCCATGTGAGAGAGAAAAAATCTTTTCAGTTGGGAAAGTCCAACTCTGCATGGTGCAGTTTTATTACCATAATCACCCTTTCACTGAGTTAATTCCATGGTCTACAAATGTGCTAAAACCCAAATAAATGATCTAAACTATATTGAACCACTTAAAATTTGCTGAAGCTTTTGTGAAAAAGCTGACAACCAAAAAGAAAACCCCGTTGAAGGGTTCCAATAAACAATTCCACCAAAACAAGGAATGTCAGTGTGGACAGCAGCCCATTAAATCACTACAGCAAGTATTGCTGTTGTGATGAACACCCTAGATAAGGTGTGGGTACTAAAAATAAGCCAGAGTTCCTTGAATAGCTGTACAGCATGTAAATTATTTAGGAGAGAGGCTACAATTATTAACTTGTTTATTATAACAAATCTGGTTGACTTCATGTTAAAAAGTCGGTGGGATATAATTCTTCTCCAGTTGGATACACTGAAGTTTATATGAAAGGCTGAGCTTTTTGGGTTTTAACTTTCATTATCCTGCAAGCAATTGTAGCTATGTACTGACACCACCAGGATGATAGCAATGATTTAACACAGTAGGAATAGCAATACACTCAAAGCTCCATCAGAATTTCCATTTTAAACTCTGTTTGTTTAGAAATAATATTTCAACCAGTTAAAACAGTGTCAAGCACAAACTTGGCATTTGCAGTCAGTCTGGATGCCTGGATGTAATTACTTTCTTCTATTTAAAAGAAAGACTATCTTAATTTTTTTTCATTATTTTGAAAAAAGCTTTTTCTCAGTTGTTGTTCTTGCTGCCATTGTCCAGATGAAAGAAGTTTAATCATAAAAAACATGGCTTTGCAACCACACTGTCCATAAAGAAAACAAATTGCTTTTAGCATTAAAAACAGATGAGCAATTTAGGCCTGGATGAAGCTGATCCTGGGATGCAAGGATCAATGGAAGCTTTGTTATCCACACCATGAGATGTGAGAGCAGCCCTGTGCTGTGGGAGACGGGAGATCTGAGCTCCTGGTATACACCCCAGTTTTTCCCCATTCATATGTCATTTCCAGGGGATGGAATGGAGCAGGATCTCCCCAAGCTGGGAAAAAGTTTTGTCTGCACATCAGTACTACACCCCTAAGCTCAACATGCAGCAGATTTAGGTATGGAAAGCATTCCTGTTGCTCTTCCTGGACCTACTGACAAAAAGAGAATTCCCAGTGCAGGACATAAGCTTGGAGATGTGTCGTAGTTTGAGGGGAAATGTTTTTTTTGGGATGGTGTGGTCACGCCAATCGGTGTCCAGATTTTAATATTGGCACCTGGTTTGTCCACTGAGGGCATGGATACGCCTCTGAGAACACAGGGGGTTAAAAGCTGTGAACTCCCACTGGAAGTTCTTTTTGAGTTCCGGCCATGGACCAGAGGAGATCTCTCCCCTGTCCAGCTCCGAGCTGGGCAGCGGGGGGGAGGGGAGCCTTGTGGCCGGAGGGAGGTAGGCCAGGCCTGGGCCGAAGGGTGGAGGAGCATTGCACTGCGAGGGCTTCGGGCAGCCATCCCCCATTCCCCCCCTGGAGGGAGAGAGAGAGAGCAGACTGTGCTTGTGATAGCGCGGCTGGAGTGAAGGAGAAGGGGGGGGGGGTGCCCAGGAGGGCAGCCAGCCGTGGGAGTTCATGAACCAAACCGGCAGAGCCTGGGACTTTTAACCCTTCTTGGGATGATGGAAACCTTGCAAATGCTGATTCCTCCTGGAGTTGGTGAGATTGAGAAAAGTTGAGAAGAATTCTAGGTGGGAGGAGATGATGGAGTGGCTTTTGGCTGGACTTTTCTTGGATAGCTACGGACAGAACCCTTGAGTTCCTGTGACACAGAGACTGCATCTAGGGGGAGGCAATGGCTCAGAGCCAGGAGAGTGCGGTGATGTGAAGGTGTGTGAACAGAGACGACGGGTGAGGAGGGTGGTGGTGGTGCCCTCTGTCTTCGATGAAGAAGAAGAGGAAGATGATCTCTGTTCGAGAGACCCCTCAGCCCCAGGGGGTGAAACATGGGGGGGACAGGTGTCCCAAAAGGAGAGGGACTGTGCTCTTTTTTGGAACTGGGCAAAGCATCCTTAAAGGAAAAAAACCCTAGAAGCAGCTCTGGTCCATGTGCAGTGGTGAGAGCACTGGACATGGAAGGAAGAGGTCACGATGGCAAAATGTTCTCCGGGCGGTGCCACACGTGACACAGAACCATGAGAAGTTTCGACTGTTTCCTGGGTGAAGTCTGTAGTGCAAGAGGGACTCCTCTCTTCTCAAAGAACTGAGAATTGATTATCCAAAGGGTGGTAATGGAATTAGGAAATTTGGTGGGGGGAGGAGGAGGAAATTTGGAAGGTTTTCATCCTGTGTTCTGTGTGTTTTTTCCCTGTAGTTTTATGTTAATAAAGTTGTTTCCTTTCAATCATAAGTTAGAGCCTGCTCTGCTCTGTCTCTGATCACATCTCACAGTAGATACCAGGAAAAAAGGTTTTCTCATGGAAGCACTGGCATTTCGCCAGGCTCAGACCATGACAAGATGGTATGACTATGGGGTCCAACCCACAGCATTATTCACAGTGGGATAAATTCAAATTCTCGAATGGAATTTATTGAATTTTTTTGAAAACTTCAGACTTAATCCAACCTTTCAAGGATATATCTATGATACCTTCCCAGACAGGAAGAAGAACAAAACCTTACATTTAAGTGAGGCCAAGACTGAGAACATGAATCCTTATTCAAAGGATAAAAATCCCAATGTGGTCATATCTTAACTTAAGCATTTTAAACACCAGTCAAGACTATACTCACAACAAATCCAAATGCATGAAGTAAAAAAAGAAGGGCAAAACCACCCAGGCAACGTTAATTCTCTCTGAAATGGAATCAGACTGCTATTGCATAGTTTATGACCTTAAATGAGAATGAACTGATATTAAAAGCTTCATTGCTTTTTAAAAATGTCCCCCCCACACCTTTTCCCTTTCCATGAGCCTGGACTTCAGGGAAGAATTAATGCTCTTCAGGTGCCTTGAAAGTATTTACTACCTCTGATGCATTATTTCAATTTTGATTTACCAGAGCTTAAAAAGTCAGTGCAGAGCTGATTGCAGTAATTGTGTAAGGAAATACATAAACTTTGAGCTCATATGATTCATTTTTATGCTTGATTTGTGATTTAGCAGCAGCATATTAAAATGGTGATACTTCTAAATGTATCTGGAATATTTTCTTTCCATAAGGCTGTTCAGTATATAACAAAACACCACAGAAACAAGTGGGAAGCTTGTCTCATTGATTTTCATGGGAATTTGCTTCCCAAGAAGAATTTGCTAGTTCAGTGTTTTCCTAGTTGAGCAAAAACAATTTGCATGAAAAATAGATTGGACTTACTTTGGCTTTTGATGCTGCAGAAAGAGGGAAAAACATATTTTGAGATTCTTGAGGGGCTTCAAAAAGCCAGCAGTCCTTTGCTGTAATGACTGCAGCATTTGCAGTGTTTGATAGCATTAGCAAAAACAGGCAAGGGCCTCAGTTTCCATGGTGGGACAAACAGCAGGAGTCATGTCTTCAGGAGGAACTAACCCTGGCCCTTTCTTGCGTAGTTGGTCAGCCCAGGGCTGCAGGCATGTGCCTGGAAGGAGTTGAGCTTGGGCATGGGTGGGGAGAGAACAAAGGTGTGTCCATCCACCTCAGTCCCTGCTTGACTGCACACCTTGAACCTCCACCAGGAGAGTCCTGAGGCAATCAGAAGGACCCTTCCCCTCCCTCATTTCAGACCACCCTGGCACACAGCTACTCCAACAGTGCTCTAAGGCTTGGGATTTGGGTTGAAATACTGACTCATGCCACTGAAAAATTCCAGGGCTTCTGGGTCAAATTTTCATAGGAAGAGAACAAAGTTGTGCATCATAATGACACTGCAC
Source organism: Haemorhous mexicanus (assembly GCF_027477595.1). Taxonomy (NCBI): domain Eukaryota; kingdom Metazoa; phylum Chordata; class Aves; order Passeriformes; family Fringillidae; genus Haemorhous; species Haemorhous mexicanus. The sequence continues at coordinate 19,960,649 of NC_082343.1, read as the reverse complement.
AGTATTGTGTAACACTCTTTGGAATGAAACCTCCTCTCGGGCCTGAATTATGTGGTTCCTGATGTGTTTGCTGAGACTCACATCTTTCTGTGCACAGCTCTGGCAACAGCCACACTCCTGCCTCTTCTAACCAGCATGTCTGGCCCCATCCTGCTGATATCTGTGGACTTACGGCTTCCATCATCTCTCTTTCCCTTCCTGCCTCCCCAGACAGGGATACGACCTTGACTGTGTCCCACACCTGCAGCACATCTACAGATTTTCTGGTGCCAGCTGGCAGCAGTTTCCTCCTCAGTATGCATTCACTCATCCTTTAGCCAAGTGAGGACCTCAGGCAAATATCAAAGCCTGGTGGAAGCAGACTTCCCATTTGTTCTCCTCAGTAATGTGCTGGCATCATCCCTCACCCTTGCTGGAGTTGAGCAGGAGCCCTGGGATCATTCCTGCCCATTGCAGCCCAATTGTGCCTGTGCACACCCAGGATACCCAGGAGCAGGTGTGGTCCCTTCCTTCTGTTTTGAGGACAAATCCACCAAGTGGAGTGATACTTCTGCCTATGGAGTTCTACTTCCCATCCACTGGCATGGCTGACAGCACTGCTCCCAGTTTCCAAGGGGTTGTGGTTTTAAACAACTCTTCTTTTCATTGTAACTTCTTTTATTTAATTTAAGAGTTAGTAAATGACACTGGTGTGGGCAGGAGCAGAAGAGATGGGTAGAACTTCATAACCTTTGGACTTCTTTCAGCAAGTTGATGAACATCCTGGGGGAGCTTTTCCAATATTGTTTTCATACTCTGTGTAAATGGAAAAGTGAAATTCTTCTGAATGAGCAGGATGAGGAAAATACTTAGCTCTGACGATGCCGGGAAAATTCTGGGGTTATTTTTATTCATGCATATAATTTCTGGTTGGAAAAATAATTGAGCCTCAAGTGTTCTGAATATGTGAATTTCTTATCTTCTGTTAGAAAACATAAGCACTAGCAGAAGAAAGCAGACTTTCTTCATTAGTGCCAGAATATTTAACATAGGTTCCTCAATATGGAAAAAAGTAGTCAGAAGAAAAACAAGGAAAGTCATTATCTGTTTTTTTTCCTTTTTAATAACCTTTTCAGTAGCAAAATGCATTCAAAGCTGGGCACATTCCCCTCAGTGCAATATGGTCTCAAGACATGATTTAGATGGAAAATTTAAGTAAGATTAATGCAATTTATTATCCGCCAGGATATCCCTACAAACCACATAGCTTGGCTGGATTTTTGATTCTCAATCTAATATTTCAGATGAGATTTCCAGATGGGTGTCTTATTCCTCTATTAGTTTAGTGAGGGTGATATAGAGTTTGTAAAACAGGAGAGGTTAAGCTAGTTTTAACACTTGATTAATCATTTAAATTACTTTGTTACTGTTTGAATCCATTGGCTTTTGTTTACCAAGCAACTCCCTGAAACCCAAAGCCAACAAAAACGGCAGGCGGCTTTCCAAGTTGTTAATTTATTCAATGAGTTCTTCAAAGGAGTTCTAAAAGGGGAAAAAAGGAGCAAATTTATAGTTGTATTGAAACCGTAGAGCAATTCTTGTTCATTTCTTGCTAAAAATATCTAGGTTTTTATGACTCAGAAAAAAGCCAATATTCAAATATGCTGGCCAGTTCCTGGAGACATATATTTTTTTAAAGCAAATCAAACGAGTGCTTAATAGAGCTTGACTGCATGTTCATGCAAATGCTGATTGAAATAAAATCAAGTCGTGTGACAAGCCACACATTTCTCTGCTTTTTATGTGCAAATGTGACTTCATCTGAAGTCAGATTCTGTTCCCCCGCAGGAAAATTCAGCAGGAGCAGGATCAGGCCTGTAGGAAGTCAAGAGCACAGGGACAAAGCTTTTTCAAAAGCAAGTATGAATGGGTGATTAAAAAGCCTCCCTCATTTACACAAAATACATGTGTATAGTTTACAATTGTCCTCTGGGGAAAGGGGAAAAAAAATCCCAAGCCCTAAATCTTGAAAAAAATCTAGCTTTCAATTCTGCATATTACAAAGTCAGAGTTTGGTGAATTGATTACAATTTCTTTACAGAGGCCTATCAGGAATAAAGCACTAAGTCTTAGACATAAATTTGAATTCCAGAGTCTCCAGCTAACCCAGCTCATAAATGAATTCCTAAATGCTGACTGTGCCAGAAGACCCATTGCTGCAAAACCACTTGGCAGAAGCCATTAGTTTCAATGAGATGAACTGCTCTATTTAGCTCTCATTCAAAACTTTACAGAAATGCCAGATTTCCATAAACACAGGTTTCCTTGAATTTCCAGGGCTTTGATTAACTGGTAGATGAGGGTGTCTTACAAATATAGATTTGTATGCAGAGTTCAGCTCAGAAAGCAAGAGAGACTGGGAACGGCTTTTCTTTCTTTCTGGCTTTTTCTCTTCCTGAACTAACAGAAAGCAGGAAAACTCCTTTAGAATATTTTGGAACTAAGGCTTCAATAATTAATAATTACTCTGTGGTTTAACAATCTTGTAGATAATTTTTCTGCTATTTATATCATTGTGTGTTAAGCTTTCTATGACAGATTAATATCCTTCAGCTTTTACAGTATGGTTTTAAAGTATTGAAGCAATGAAAGATGAAAAGAAAAAAAAAAGAAAATCCTTATTTTTTCCTCTTGAAAGAAATCAGTTTGTGAAATCTATTAAAGGCAAAGACTACCTCTTTTATCAAGGGACAATATTTTGATGTTGCTTTTTTTATCTTCTCCCCTGTACTTTTTGTGACCTACCCATCAGTCAGTTGTGTTGAGACCGGCAATGATTTTTTGATACATTTAAATTCATGTTTTTGCAGGTTAGGTGAGGAGCAGATTTGGGGGTTGGTTTTGTTGTTTTTTTTCATTGCATTTTGTGTTTGAAGCCAAGTTATGGACCAATGACTTTTATAGCCTGGATGTAGGAGCACTAAAGATTTGAAGATCAAGTCCCCCTTTCTCCCCCATCTTTTTTTTTTCCCTCCACCAGCAAATGTTCCTAAAAAAACACATAATCTCTACAGCACTAAGGTGATCATCATAAATCTATGAATAAATGGCATTACTAGCAAGAGTGCAAGAGCAGCATAGATAATAATATGCAACTATGGTTTATTAACCTTAAACCCTCTTAAATCAGTCATGGAACCATAGCAGCCAAGAAAACTATTGTGGTCAAATGCCATGAACTCCAGTTTGCTTTTAACACTAGGAATATTTCCCTTCTTCTCCAGCATTTATACAACCTCTCTGCTCCCAAGCAGAGTTTCTGTAACAAAAGTTGTAGTTTATGTGCCTGTTTTTTGGTTAGGCGCTGGGAGTCTGATTCAGCATTTTAAAATCTTTTCCCCTTTTTTTAGGACAGTGCTGGCTGTGTGGGTGCTGAGCCATGGAGGCTGTGTGTGGCCTTGCGGCTTGGCGCCCACACAGCTGAGTCCCACTACAGCTGGCAAAAACTGGGATTTCAGAGCTGCAAAGCACTACGTTGGGCCTTTGGCATTACCCCACCCTTCCTGAGCACTGCTTTGAATAAGCCTGTATCCTTTGGCCATCTATGGATAACGGGCTTTCCAGGGCATTCTGCTTGTCCGATGAATGAAAAAGGTTGCTGAAGCCTGTACGTGCAGAAATCAATGTGGTCTAGCTTTTCATTGAGAACTCCTCTTGTTTGCAATTGGCTTTTCCTATGGGACTTGCTACAAAGTCGCTGAGTTTGGGTATTGGTGATTGACAGGGATTGTTGTGTTGACAGAGGTGGATTCAGCCAGTGAGGAGAATGGTGCCACCGGAGCAACCAAAGCAAGCACAGTGAAATCAATGGAAAACTGAAGGCAAAACTGAAGAGCATTAAATTAACCAAACTATGCAAAAGATGCTAAGAAGCTGAAGACATGAAAGGAACTGGGAAAACAATGAATGATCCTGCTGAAAAATGAGAGCTGCAATGTGAGGATTTCAAGAACTCCAAAAATGAGTGGAGAAGTTTGATCTCAAACAGAATGGAAAAGTAATGTTCTTAGAGCACTTAGAGTCATGACATGTATTGGGATAAAAGATCTATGCCTCAAATGTTCAGACTTCAGGTTGGGATAAACATAATATCGAGTATAAACCTCAAGTTGACTATTGAAAGTACATGATCCTTCTTTACCAAGGAATGGTTGGTGAAATAGAAAAAAAAAAACCCTAAACCCCAAACCCTAGAGATAATTTACTGCTGTTGTATTATTTCTCCTTACAGAAAAATCCAACAGGAAGAAACCACTGAAACATAGTTTAGGTCTGAAGAACCATGTTTCTTGATAGATCTGTAAATCTATGAACATCCGGCTGCTTTGACTGGTTTCTGTGAGCCCTAAAGCCCCAGCTTTGATGAAAGACCACACACAGATCACAGACCATGCAGGAGAAACCTTTTCTTGGTGTGGCACAGAGGCTGTCTGTCCATCTGAGACTAGGTGTCTGAGAGCCAGCCACAAACCTTGTCTTTCCTAAGAGGAGTGGACCAATTTTTCTTCTTTTAAAATAGCCAAATCAAGTCCTGCTCCTGTAGCCAGTGGTCTGGTGTGCAGAGCACTCAGGCTGGGGGATCTCTGACAGTGCCTTCCTCACCTGAGTGAAACACAAACCTGTGCCTTCTATAAACTCTGGGAGCAACTTCCGCAGAGATGCTGAGGTTTGTTGTAAGAGTGAGAGTGGGGGAGTTCAAGAGTTAGGGTGATTAAGGGCCAAAGAGCAAAGGATCAAAAATCTAATGCCCATTGTGATAGCTGCCTGCAGGTTTTCCAGTGCAAGCATCCCTCACACTGCAGTGCTAACAAGCAGGTTTGTGAGCATCATCCATCTATTATTAGTAGCCAAATAACTCTCTGCATTTTGGAAGAAATGAGTATTGAGGGGTTCTTTTGGAGAGTTTTGAGAAAAGCTGTAAATTGTACTCTCCACTAAGCAAAAACATGTGGGATACCATCATCAGATTATTTAGTGTATCACCTATACCATCCACAGGTGGCATAGGCACCACAGAATTTCCTTGACAAAGATTTTGTGTCTCCCCAGGATAAGGAAGCTTGGGCAGAACAGAGGGAATGGAGAATAAGAGAAAGGCAGAATTTGCCACATATAACACCAAATGACTCATTTATTCACTTTGTGTGTTAAATCTTGTGCCCTGCCAGCTTCAGCCTCTCCCAAAATTAGGGACACTTGACATCTTACTCTTCTTATATTTGCAGAGAGATGCTGGTGACAAGAGATTGTTTTTATTGTGCAAGTGCACCAAACCTGGTGGAGCCCCACAGATCATGGCAGGTATGCAAACTCATGCACATGTGCATAGAGGTGCAAATCGATCAGGAGAGCATTTGTTAGAGAGGGGGATCCAGCTCACTCTTCTAGGAGAGGTGTGGGGATGTCTTCACATGTAACTCTAAGTAAAAAATACTTCAGCAAAATTCACACAAAAATAAAAAAATTAAGCATTTATAACAGATTCCTAATAAAAAATGAGGAAAAAAAATAGAAAGAAAACCATAATTTCCAGTTTTTCTTGCACATTTGAGTACACGAGGAATTCTGCCAAGAATTTTTATTTCAGATAATGGATTCCAAGACCCCATTATCAGTGTGGTGGAATTAAGATGCTCTGTTCACGTTTTTGCCAGAACCAAATGTGGAAAATGCTCATACCACACCTGCTTTAGTTCTGCACTTCTGCTTGCCAGCTCCCTAGCTGTTAAAATTAGTTAGGGGATTTCTGATACATTTTTTTTTTCTTTTCAATTTTGTTTTCTTTTTCAAAGCAGTTACAGGACAACAGTAGCAAGGGTATGTGGTTAGCTCAAAGGGATGTGAGAGGGAAAGCAGAAACACTTTAGAACTCCAGCAGCAGATGCACAGGGGAAGATTTGGCTCTCACAATGAATGCTAGTTAGTGTGGGAGTGCTCTGTCCATGCTGTGGGCATCAGAGAGGGAATGTGAAATTACTCTGCTGATCCAAGTGGGTTTGCTCAGTGAGGCATCGCCCGATGGGGCTCAGCACAGCACCTGAGGATGTCTGTGTTGTAAAGAAGAACAGAGAAGGAGAGGGTTTTTTGAAAGAAATTTTCAGTGTAAGAGACAGCAAGGTTGATGATAAATGGCGGTGTCATTCAGATGCTTTAGGGAAGCCGATGCTTTTGGAAATGCAACAGCAGTGCTCATTTCAGTGTCCTCCTGTCTCCTCAGGAATGCAAACTTGAATTTAAAAATTACCCTGTTATTATACCCACCCAGACCCTTGTATCAATCAAGTGGATAATCACCCCATTAGCGCTTTGGACTGCTGTTCAATTCTCCACTATCCAGCCACTGGCCTTCCATGTTACAAGTGAGGGAGTGAAATCTCCCTGGTGAGCAGATTTGGACAAACCCTATGCCACATTATATAATAACCAGGACTTGTTTGGTCTTCCCTCTAAAAATGTCTATAAAATGTGTACTGTCTATAAAGTTTGGAGTACAAAGAAAGTTTTTTATACAGCTACTTTTTAGTTATCTCTACATATTTTTTGTCTCTCTTACACAGACTTCCTGGTTTAAACTTACAATAAAATCTGATGCACTGAAATGTACATCAAGGAAAAATACAAACCAATGAATTACATTGGTATATTCACTGGTTTATAATTACATAATTACATATATACTATATTAGCACAATACATTACAAAATCAAATTCTGCCACAGAAATGCTGAGTAAAAATACCTTCTGAAAAAATGAACAACTTTCCCAGGAGGTTTTTTTTTTTATTTTTGGAAAATTGCTGTCTTTAGTTTGCTACATAATGTCTGCTGGAAATGCTTTGCTCTCTTTCACCTTTGTGTATGTTCATATAATTCTCAGAATTTTTACAATGGTACCATTATTTACCCTGTCCTATGGGAGGGACATATTGCTATTTTAAAATTAAAACAAAAGGTGCCTCATGCCCTCCTCCACAAAAAACCCTTCTCATTTATTTGTATTGTAAGCAATAATAAATATAATGAAAGAACCACATGATTCACAGGTTATGCAAAACTCTTATACAGAAATTTTCTTGTCTTATGAAAGAAACATAACAAACGGAGAAGTCTGTTAACTGTGAAACACTGAAGGAAAACTAGGAAGCATCAGTACAACAATATTATAAAGGCAAGGAAGACATATTTTTGCAGAACGATTTTCAAATTTGAATTTGACATTTGAATTCCAGAAATTCAGATCTAAAGAATAGCTCTAGGAACCAAACACAAACCAATTCAAACCTATTTGCATTCTTTAATATTTATTCCTCAAACTAGCAGGTATTTTCCTTTTTTTTTCTTGAGAAACTGAATCCCACTGTCTCCTCAGTGTCTCCTCAAAATGGTTAATTTAGGAATATCCAAGGGATAGTCCAATTGCCATTCTAGGCTAATAAGTTTGGGGCTGGGTGGGTGATATTTTTTGCAGATATTTAATAGGCTCTATAAACACCTGGCTAGGTTTTTCTTTTCTGAAACACAAAGATTTCAGAAGTCAGCCACTTCTCCTGACTAAACAAAGGAGGAGTTTAGAGCACTCCTCCTTGCCCGTGCCCTTGATGGTGACTCTTTCTAGGGCTCAGATGTTTATTTGGCTCCTTACATCATTCAGTACATCACATACTCTATTATATTGTGTGATTTTTGAAAGCCTAAATGTCATACAGTAGGAGTCAAAAGCCTTAAAATGCCTTTTATATTTAGGTAGTCATTTTTATCAAGCGAGTTACAATCTCACCAGAGGATGTAATCAGATCGGTCCGAGGAGAATGATGTTCATAAAACAATGTTGGCTAACATTATTTCCTTTCCAGGCTTTTACTTCTTCTTTGATTATATCTTGTGTCAGTTTTATTCCTGGTTTTGCAATTGGAAACCCACAATAACAGTGCTATAATATTTCACAAATCTGCTCATGGTCAGCTCTCCTATTGATTCAAACTGTGAGCATTTAGCTTTTTTATATTCTAATTTTTCCCAAGAATCCAGAAGTTATTTAAGTAATTTAGGAATTCTCTCAAAAAGCATGTAGAACCAAAGCAGGACACTCTATGTGCTGGCATGCAGAGATGAATTATGGCAACAAAGCTTACCACCCACCTCTTGACGAGCTGCCTGTGCTCTGTGACTGTGATGGGGCTATCCTGAGGTTAGAGTTACACCACATGAATAGGATGAGTTCTCAGCTCAAGCATTCTAAGGTGGTTTTAGTTCTTTGGCTGAGGAATAGTAACTTCTTTATGGTGTTTCCATGACATAGTGTTGAATCTGCAACACAGAGCCACTTATAAAAATGGGGCAAGGGCTCCTAAGTCCTTTAGGTTCATTGAAATTGTATCCACCACCTCATTCAGTGATCGAAACTCACACACACACACACATGCAAATACTCTTTTTTTCCATTGACAGACAGGCTGTGTAGCAGAAAGTAGTTCTGCTACTGAGCAGGCATGTCCATGAGGCATCAGAGCACACTGGCCATACAACCAGATGGCTTCCAGAGTTCTTCAGCGTGTGCAACAAGTTTATCAGAACTGTGAAAATCACAGTGGTACTTTTTCTTATACCTCTTTCCCTTCTTTTCTGGCTATTTATGCAAACAGCATTTTGAAAAACACACAAACACTATTCTTTCCTGGCAAAAGTGTTGGACTTTTTTGTGTTTTTTATATTCTATTGGTTCAGGAATGCTTTTGCACTTAACACTTCCCCAAACTTATTTTGTGACACAATATCTCATCTGGTAGGTCCATTCTGAGATGGCTGGATGGTGTGCCAAATACAAAATCCAAACCCTGTCTTCCCCAGGTGCTAAATTACCTTTCCTGATAGTCTGAGCAAAATCTTGTGGAGGTGTTTGGTTTAGGCTTGAACAGTACACTCAGATCCCAGCCATTTCCTCTTCCGGACACTCAATAGCCCTGCAAATATTCCAAACTGATAATGTCAGTCTTGAATGAGAGGTGGTCTGAGAAAGCACTTTCCCCTGCATTTTTCTTGATCAGAGATCAAATGTGGATTTTGTTGGGAAAAAATAAAGAGCAGAGGTGTGCATGGAAAGTCAGGGTTGTGGATGCGCTCAGGCCACAGTTGCCTGCAGGATGTTGCCTGCTAGAATGGGATAATACATCTTGGAGCATTCACTTGAGTGCAGCCTGTGCTCTGGCACTTCATATACAACTTTTTACAACTTTCAAAGGGCACCTCATGGCCTGAATTGCAGCCCAGAGGCCCCCCAGGAATGCCACCAGCAGAGGATGAATTTAGCCAGGACAGTTTTAGCTGGCAGCCTCCTGTTAAGGGGGTGCAGCTTTCTGCCCTTGTACTACCCCTGGTTCTCTGTTTCAGCCCATGCAATCAGCAGTGCTGTCCTTCCTCTCCCTGGCACAAGAACCTCAGGCCAAATCTTTTGCCAGGTACCCTGGGCAGCAAATCATCCAAACTTTACCAGAACCCTGTGCTGTGGGTTCATTCCCATCATCTTGGTGGGAAGAGGTGAGATAATTGTCCCTCAAACAACAACTCATCACCAGCTACCCGGGCATCCACCCTGATTCTCCTTGCAAAAAGAGGAGACTGCTTTGCTTTTATTCTTGGTGGATTTTTTGTCTTCTGTTTTTCTTTCACTAGTGTTTCATGCTCTGATACAGACATATTTCTCTGGAAAAGCTCCTGTGCATAAGGATTTCTGTTTTCATTTATGACCTTAAGGGAAAACATCTGTTGCTGTTGTTGTCTTGCCATTTGTCTTCAGCTTTCCTCATAACTGTTGTTTTACTTGTGGTATCATCCTTCTTTCTGAATCCCCACTATCTTTCTGCACTGTATCTCCCTGTCTCTGTTATAGGTCATATGCCGGTGTCACTGTTTTCCGGGACAAAGTCAAATTCTTTATTTTTAGAAGGTATTTAAGTTAATCTCTTGTCTGTTACTGCTCTTTGAGGTTCTTTTGCTCTTTTAATGTTCTATTATCTTGTTCCAGACTAAATTTTCTCATCTGAAATAGTTCCAGAGAGATAATGTACCTCAAAATTTGAATTTTCCTGTTTTTCTCTACAATGGAAGATTACTAGACTTTCTCTGGCTTGTTTTTCAGCTTTTTTAGCTGTATTCTTGGTGCCTTGGTGATGTTTGTTAACAGCTGTTGTAGGAAAATACTGTAAGCAAAACAGAGGCCCAGATATATCTGATTTATTCTATCTCTCTAAGTGCCTTGTCATTGCTTTATAAAGCCAATGGGGAGAAAAAGAAGACAACTGAGATCTTAAGTGAGTGAATTTGTCCTCACTTCTCTTCTGAATAAACCACTCACCAAATTACATAGTGAGACTGTAATGCAACCCTGCTCCTCACTGAGGCAATTCAGGAAGGGGTTAGAGGAAGATGAGTGTCAGTGAAACCACAGAGGGAAGATGTAACCCTCACCAAGGGTGCCACTGAGGGGCTCATCAGCACAAGACCCCTACAGAATCTCTCCTCCCTCTTTTATTCCACTAAAGGATGAACAGGGAAACACAAAGACAGGAAGCCTAAGATCACCAGTGTCACCAGCTTGAGCCAGTGCTGTTTATATCTTTAGATGAATTTACTTGAAATTAAATGGTGAATTCAATGCAATTCCCTGACCTCTTAGGTGCTACCACTGAGAGCTGCACAAGCCATGTACACTGAAATGTTGTCTGGGCTTTCAGTGAGTGATATAGACACTGATTTCTTTTCCAAGCCTGTTATGAAGGGCTTAATATAATTAAGCTACAATTGTCAGTGCATAAAAAATCAGATTCTCTTGAAAAAATAATGTTATAATCTCTGAAGAATAATGTGGGCAAGCATGGTGCTTCTCTATTCCAGATAGTAAAACATCGAAATTTGGTTTCAGGAAGTTCAGTGCAGCCTTTTTAGATGCACAGGCCTTAGTTGAGTATAAACAAAAAGACACATTGCTTGGAAAAGACAATATTGATATCACAGATCTTTGGCACATCAAGAGTAATGACAACAAGACCTTCCAAGACAGCCCATCTGCACGTGCTTGCACATCCCACATTCCCTTCAGCTATCTGCTACTCTCTTAAACTAAAAAGGACATTTGTCCTTTTCTGACTGCAATATCCTTATAAAAAGCAAAATTTGCAAACAATGCTGTTCCTCTTCTACAAGGGGAATTGTCAAACGTCCTTCTGCAGTGGTCTTTCACCTCTGGATGAGCTGTAGGCTAAGATTTGGATTTTGTCTTTGGAAATGAGCAGAGGCTTTATATGGGGTTTGAACTCCTCCATGCTCCAGTCTCAGGGGCTCTTTTCCTGTGAAATCAAAAGTCTTGCCAGGCTAGTCTTCATGTTATTTCCAACACTAGATGCTGCTTGCGTTCTGCAGGCTCCCTCTAGTTTTTAATTCCACCCGGTATTCAAAAAAAGGATTAGATTCTAGTGGAAATCTAGAAATGCTCATGTATATCTCTTTCTTCCTAGAGTTATGAGGTGAAAATTACAGATGTTATTGCTGAGACACAAGCTGGTCTCTGATCTTAATATACAAAATGTTTTCCCAGGGATCTCTTGAAGCCTTTATACAGAGGGTTTTCAAATTTCAAGCCTAAGTTGTGAATAAAAATACTTTTCTAGATTTCCTAGATGGAAAAAAACCTTACTCTTAATCTCTGATGGCCAATCCTTTTCTCTGTCATAGTTCAGCAAAAATTCCACCTGAGTGGTGCAGCGGGAAAAAAAAATCTCAAATTTATCAAAACAAACGTATGAAACTCTTTTAAATGTTTGAAAAATCTTTAAAGGGGAGAGACACCTGCCTCCACTCAAAGAGCCCAGTTGAATTAAAGACAAAAAATGTGTGTTGTGGAAGCTCAAGCCAGGCCGTGAATGATGAAAAAAATGCTCATTTAATTTCTTGGCTTCTGCAGTCTTATCAGAGTGTTCTGCCCAGCAGAAAAGAGCCTGTGAAAAATGTATATCCCCAAGTTCAAATGTGCAGTGTAAAACAATATCTGAAAGAAGCTAATTTCATCACTTGTTCCTTAAATAGTTTTCAGTGCGAGACATGGTTTTATAATCATGTGTCTATGATCAGAGACTTTTGGGTAGACACCAAATCATAACATCAGCAAAGAGAATGGGGTGATGTGGAAAACTGATTTATTCATTCAGAGTCAATAAAGTGAGCATGCAGTAGCTGGATTGTAAATAGCCCTGTGGAGAAGATTTATAAGTCTTAACATGGGGAGACAGGTTTATCCCAGTTAAAAGCACATATTGACTGGAAGAACCTGTCACCATGTTTATAAAATGGGACCTTGTGTGCAAGATGTAACCTTAGGCCTGCGTGAACTTGGAATGGGCAAACAATGTCATCTGCAGCCATGTTTTTCATCTCTAAAGTGGACAGCTAAAATTGACCTGAAAATATAAAGGAGGAAGATAAAAATTCTAAGCAAAATAATTCTAGGCCTCAGCAGGAATATGCACAGTGCTTAAAACTTCCCTTTGCTCCAGATTGCTGTGTTTATAAATCAAAATTATATGTCCAGTGGGGAAAAGGGAAGTAAAACTGTTTCCAAATGAAAAAAGGACAAGTGATTCATTTCTCTTAAAATCATAATTGAAAATACAGAATGTAGAAATACTTTTGGTTTACTTGTTTTTATTTGCAAGATTTGCTTTGTTGCAGTTAATATGATCAAGAGACAGAAAAATAAACCGTTTAAAGAAACCATTTACCACTATAAATCTTTCAAGTATTTGAAAAATAATACGCATTGCAGGCTTTCTGCACCCTATAAAATAGAGCTTCATCTTAACCAGGGATAAATGAACTTCCTTCAATTTCCTGATAGAACAGGCCTTTCCAGTATTTCATTTATTAAACAAAAAAATATCTTTATTGCATGTAGTGTATAAACAACTCAGAAGAAACCCTAGTGAAATCTAATTAGGTATTTCCCATTGCAGCATGACAAGGTTCAAACATGTGCATATGTGCAGTAGGGAAAATAAAATTGACTCTGACAATCACATACCCCAGCGAGCTTCTATCTTTGCAACAAATGTGCTCTAAATTCCAATGTGCTTTGACAATCACCATTTATTTCAATGCATCCTCCCCAGACACTCATTCTTGAGAGCCAAATTCCCATCTCGTGGAAGTCAGAGGGAGGCTTGCCATAGGTATCAGTGTTGGAAAGATTTGATCCTTACTATGTTTAAAAGCAATCAGATGGATGCAAAATGAAAGGAAATGAATGCATATTACCCCTTGAAGTTCTGAGAACATTGAAAAAGCATATGTCTGGTATTTTTATTTTGGAGCTCTCACATGCTGACAGAATAACAACTGTCCTTCATGAGTTAGCAAGATGCCTCCTCAAGGCCTTCACAGGCCGTTTAGGGGTGCAGACAATTATCTTCCAGTACAATAAGTCAGATTCATCTCCCTAGGAATGACATGCCTGTCTGATAGTAAAATATTACTCCCAGGAGTTCATCTGTACTGCAGACTCTCCTAGGGTTTTGGCTAGACATAGAATGGAGGTTCTTGGATTTGAAGATATGCTGCAAACATAGCCCATTGCACCAAGAGGTGGATAAGGCTCCCTTATGGATAGGGAAAATTAAAAGCAAAAGAAAAACAGAACTGTTGTGGGCATCTCTGGACAAAAAGGGAACAATACTAACAGAGAGGTTCTAGGGTGCAGGTAAAACAAACCTTTTGAAATTCAGTCACTCATATGACTCTCATTATCAATAATAACAAATTATTATTGATGGTAACAAAGAGATAAGACAACAAAAAAGAAAGAAAAAGACAATTATATTATCATAAGGTTTTTTTTAGAAAGTATTTTAACATATGTTAAAAATAAATATAGATTCAGATGTTAAATTCATTTAAATATTTAAGTAGATATCACTGGTCTTCTAGATATCACACTGGCCTGTGTGAATCAGTAGGCTTAGGTCATGGGGTGAAGATAAAGACTGAGCAACCAGATTAATGCCACAGAGCCATGTCATCCCATAACTCTGGGAAGTCATATCAGTGAAGGAAGAGAAATCTCCAACATACCCTCAAAAAAATCTCCAACATACCCAGTCTCTTTGTCTTGCAGGATCAGCTCCTCACTTCCTCCATGTGACATCAATGACTGGTTACAGTTCAGCACTGCAGGAAAAATTGTGGATATTTCTAGTCAATTCAGAGAACAAACAAAACACAAAAGAATTGTTATGAAACAGGGAACACTTCAGGCAATCCCACAAATTAGACAAAAAATAAAGAAAAAATGCTCATTGTACATGGATCACATAATCCTAGAGAAAAGCCACTTTCCTGCAAGAGAACTTGAGTATCTGTGAGAAGGTGAAAACAGAGAGAAATTGCCTTTTAATACAGAAAAAAGGTTTGATCAGCCCTTTAAATGCAGTGTGTGCTGTTGATTCCTATTTCATGGTTTTCATGAAGGGATGGTCCACATGTCTACTGTTGCTCTACTATTGCTGAGGTGTTGAGACAATACGTAGAAGGAAAAGTGACAACAAAGGAGAGTCTCCCTTTCTCAGATGTCATGTTAGTACCCCTTCAGTTGAGATGTCTTGTATTTTTATTTCTATTCCAGCTGTTCCTCAGAATGATTGGTAGAAAAGTGTGACTCCAAGGAAGGCTCAAATTGCTCCTTCAGCTGTTGCGTTTATTATCTACATTTTAATATGGGCAAAGAGAAGACCTTCTGAAAGAGAAGACCTTTTGCGGCCCAGCTCCAGCATGTTGGTTCTACCCAGCAGAGTGCTGTGCACTGCACTGTTGGTACCCTGCACTTATCTCTGACAGCCTGTGTAAATACTACATGCCTAACAACACTTGCCATATCCTAGAGCCTCTCCAGTTAAGAGTAAATGTATTTTCACAAAACTAGGAATACACTTGGTAACACTTTCATCAAGTTGTTGCCACCCACCAGGGCAGACACGAGTTTGTGGAGCGGTAGCTCAGAGCAATACCAGATCCTTGTTGTACTTTCAAGTTGCTAAAAAGCTTTGGGTGGGTGAGTTCTGGTTACTCAGACTGACTTTTGCTGCGTGACTCACAGAGAGACATTAATAAGTGTGCTGTGGATCAGGATGGACTTTGCAGGTGTGACAGTAGAGGTGCTTTTTCAGAAAGATAAACAGAAATTTTTTCACATAGTCAAAGCACAGATGAGGAACTGGGTGACAGAAAGATTGCGTTCCTTACCCAGGGTCATACAGGAAGATTGTGTCAGTGCTGGAAACAGAACGTGAAATTTCTAGCTCCCAGCTAGTTCATTAATTATTTTATCATCTTCTGCCACAATAGGAAGATTGCTGAGAGTGCAGACATTCCTCACATAACTGCTGGGAATGCTGAATGTTTCCAAGCGTGCACAAATACATAGGGAAAGAGTAGATTTGAAAAAGACACATGATGAACATTGCACCCTAATCTGTATTTCCTCATCTATATGTTCAAGCGGCCTAGTTGTAATGGTACTAATATTGCATATCAAAACCCATGGTGAGAATCCAGAATCTCTGGAACACTCCCTTCAACATGTTCATATTGTCTTCTGTAGATGGTAATTTCTATCCCCATAAAATTGTGGCTTGTTTTTTACTTGTGTGCAGCAACAGCCCCTCTTCCTGAAAAAAGCCTCTTATTTCTCACCTTCTACTAAACAAACCACTCAAAAAAGTGAGAGCTTGTGGCGCTCTCCAGCTTTGAAGGTGAAGCAGTTAATGCAGACTCCTACCTTAGCCAGCTTTCATATTACTTGTTACTTTGCATTTACTACTTTGTGTTGCCACCTTTATATTTCTTTGCCTTAACATTGTTGCCTATGGTTTTCTAAAGGTGAATCCATTCCAAATATACTTGGTGGGGCTATGCTTAATATTTGCCAGTGGTCTCAATAGATTTGAAATAGATTTGAGGTGTCATAAAAGTAGAAAGGATGAGCAGACTGTCTAGACTGACTTTCTGCGCAGCCTGTACTATAGAATTTCACTTACCAGTTCCATGACACCCAATGTTTTTACTTAAATCTTTGGGATTTTTGGTAAATTAAATGAAGTCCCACACAGGAAGCCTTCTAGTCAAATCTCCTACTCAGACATGTTGACTCTTACTTTACTTTCCATAATTGTCTTTGCAATGAAACAGTAATAAACAATGCACAAAGGCAGAAGAATATCAACTGGAGAAGGGTCACTAGTAGTTTGACTGTGATATATGATACTCCCGAAAAGAAGTCAATGCAATTTGGGGAAAAAAATCATATGATGAATTACAGGAAATAGTAAGTTACAGAAAAGTGTATTCTCTGCTACTTTTTCATAAATCCCCTGAAACTATTATCATGAGATGATGATTAGAAATTTCAGTAACACAGTGGTAGAAGCAGCCTGACTCAGAAACTGTATTTTTGGTTTTGTCTATAAAACTTCCATTGTGTGAAAAGTTCAAGAAAGTATGTGTATGTGAAATAACATCAATCCGTGCAAACAACAAATAATTTAAACATCATAATTTATCTTCAGATGAATTATTTGTGACTTCTGAGCCAGATCCATGGAGCTGTGCTCATGCAGAGATCAAATTTGGCCTCCCATTTTCATTATAAACCACAATTACAGGTAGCTGAATAAAATTGTGTAAAAAATTTACACTATTATAATTTTCCTTCAATCTGCCAACATTTCCTTGAGCACAGTTTTGTTATAGAAGCATCCTTAACATCTTGGCCATCTAAGTATAGCTACCAACCAAGATTTCTCCAGTGCTGTTAATCCAATCTCTCACAATTTACTATGCTTTTATCTACAGTTGTGCCCTTTTGTAAATAGACAGAGGTTTACAGTTCAGTATTTACTTAGTCAATCTCCCATGCAGTAATGAACTCGAGTACACAGTCCTTAACATGCATTTCTGCTGGAGTCTGAAGTGCAAGTCCGCAGTGCTTTATCTATTTATAGGGCACAGATCTCCTATCAAAGTGGTGTTTTCTGCATGAGACCAGATCCCTCATTTTCCCTCTGTTTATTTTTGCCCATCAGGATTTTATACAGTGCTCCCTAAAATGAACAGAAAGACATCTATTGATTAACTGGCTTTTCTGTCATGCTCCAGGAAAATGAGAAAGGCATATTGATTTTTCAGTTTGCTGACAAGACACATTTTGAAATTCTGTGGTTTTGGCTGACACTGTAGCCTTGGCAGGGGCTTCAACCTGCAAAATTAAAACCTAAAATGTGCCACTTCCCCAACTCACTGCAGTTCATTGCTCATACCAGGAGTGCTGTGATTCTCTGACACAGCAGCCGTCAGCCACTTCAGGCAGATTTTCAGCTGCTGTCGTGGCTCCTTTGGACTCAGCCCGCTGTGTGTTCACCTGACCACCTCCAACACCACTTACATGGCATTCAAGATGATGGCAGCACGTGTGTGGCCTGTCACAGACAAAAAATAATTTTAACACATCTCCTTTTGTAAGGGAAGAGATCTCTGGTTGTTCTCATGTCACAATTCCAACTAGCTCCCAGCTTCTCCTGAAACATTTCCCTTCACTGATTATGGGATTAAATGACTGAGCACATGACAATGCCCACAGTAGCATTTCCAAATCTAAGTGCCAATGCTGGGATCCTGGGAGAGGTTGATGGGAATTATGCCCTTAACTTCCCCCCTCCAGTGATGCATGACCACATAATTTGCATTCCAACAGTGATCTCACCTCAGTTCCATGTGTGTCAGTTGTAGGCAACAAACCACAAATCCAACACTTCACTCAAGCCTATGCTTTTTTTATAATTGTATGAAAGTTCTGGTTGCAGTCCCTGCCACAGCCAGAGAGTCTCGTATCACCTGGCATTTTAACTGTGCTCATAAGGTGGGTCCTAATTGCAAAGCCAGGCAACCAAAGAAATTAAAAATATGATTTTCACATGTGCTTCAGCTGGTTCTCTTTAAAAATGAGGCTACGTGCAATGCATGCCTAATAAGGATTACAGTGGGTTGCTAGGGGCACCAAAAGTTGGAGATGTTGGCCTAAATGGTGTGGATAAGGAGAAGTGTTTTTTACATGAGCTGTTAAATAAAACTCTTGAGTTTTAATAAATAAACACAGCTCTTTAGGAAGTGGTGACAATGTGCAATCTGCAAAAGAAGGAAGTCTCTAAGCTGCTGTGGTAATAATGCAGTTACTTGAAGCACATTGAAGATACAAATATCTCTGTGGTTTTTTATTTGCTTCCACTCTTTGAGTCATTCTGAGAAACTTCACAAAGCTGTGCACATTCCAGTTATGGCAAAAGCATGATGCACTCCTCACTGCATACAAAAAGCTTTACTCCAGAAGGCTGCAGCGTGGGCTGAGAAGTCTTTTCGGGGATTGGAAAAGGAAGATTTGAAGCCCAATGTAGTGGAGAACTTTGTTTCATGTGTATAAAAGAAGAAGAAAGGCAAACATTCTTGGCACAGTGAGACAATTACAAAAATAGGGAAGTGGCTACTCTCAAGACTGAAGGATTTCTGTCATAACATGTGCTGCTGAAGTCACAAAAATGTGGTGGTGGTGATGGTGTGGCTTTGTCCTAGCTGAGGAGAGACTGTTTGAGAGTAATATTTTAAGTATTTATTACAAAATCATAGGCACAGCCAAATCCTTCAGAGGATTAGGGAAATTAGTTAATGAAAAACCGGTTCAAAATAATTTGGAATCCCCCAGTTTTGAAAATCAAGGAATGGATCAAATTAAATTAATTTCCAGAAGTCCTCAAGAACAAGGTGGCACTGGAAAGGAGTTGATTCTGCCCCAGAAGATTCAAAGACAGGAGAAATGCTGATCCAAATATCTTCAAATAAAGCAAACCACCAAAGTAATAAACATGGTTTACTTTATATTGCTTAAATAAAGACAATTTTTTTTTCCTCTGGTTGCACTGTGAAGCAGCCGTCTAGTTAGTGATCATGATTGTTAGATTATTGATCCAGATCTCCACAAAATCAGCAGCCAAACGCTTCCTAATGCCTCGGTTTACTCAAGGCCACAAAAAAAACCCCAAACAACCCTTAAATATATCCAAGAATCACGAATAAAATAACCAGCACAAGCACAGATGCTCATGATCATTACTGAAAGACATCTTTGTTATGATTTACTGAGGTCCACAGGACCCTTCAAGTTTAGTCAGAGTTTGCACTAGAGATCTGACCATGCCTGCTCCTGCTCCTGTCATTTTTTCAGGCTTTTTCTAGATTTCCCAAGAGAAGATGCTAAACACTTCCAACAAAATCTGACTCTTCCCTCACTTCTCTGAGACAACCATCTTACAGCAAGCTCCATGCAGATAGATCCCTGCGGTGGTCCACAAGCCCAGAAAGAGGCCAAGGCTGCCGTGCAGATACAGGAATAGGCCTGGGGAAGGTAGAGTGGTGTTATCACAGGATGAGGGTCTCACAGGTCATTTAAAAGACCAACTTGGGGGGTGCCTTTGAGTCTAAAAGGAAATGCATTTTTGTCTAGGCAGGCTAATATCTAAATTTGCAGAGGAGCTCAATTTCCCAAACCTTATTGGTAGCAGTGTTGAGTACCACACTGTTTCAGTGGAAAACCATGAAACCTCCTCAGATAACTAAGTCAAAGCCTAATTCTCAATGCTTGCTGGAGCAGGCCCAAAGCCTGAAATAAAGAAATTACCCCTGTGACACACACGTGTGACCCATTCCTCTGACAGCCTCTGGAGGAAAAGGCTGGAGGTATTGGGCATGTCAACATTTACCTAGGTTTGGAGGGCAGGATGCTTTCCCATAATCAGGGGGAAGTGTTGGAATGTGTTGTTGCTATGTTTTTCAGTCCTTTTGAAACTGGGGCCCTAAGGAAATGAGGAAATATGGAGGATGAGGTTACATAGATATTATTATTTCACATTTTTTGAACACAGGATTATATGATTGGATTCATATTATATTAGCTTTCTAAATCTTTAAAAACACAGGGCCTACAGTGCACACTCAATGCTTTATTCATCAAATTAATGTATTTGTATTTTTAAAAAATCCTGCCTATCTAGCAAGCATTCCTTTTTTGCTCTCTCTTTCTCTCTCATAGTCCTTGGAATATTCTTGTCTGAAAACACATGTGTGTAAACTTTTATAAATAAAGTTTAAAAAATTTGAGTAATAAATCAGTTTTCTGTGCTTTCCTTAACATGCGACTTGATGTTGACAGTCACTCTCTGACAAGGTTTTCCAACATCTTCACAGGGTGAGCAACTACTGCCTTAAAAACAAGTGGAATCAGTCCCATCAGACATCCAAGTGGCTATCTTGTTTTCCAGAGATGTATTTTCCACACAGGAATGTGTTTCCAGTTGCTTCAAGTAAAAGAAGTAAGAAAGGCAATCTTGAGGTTTCCCCTGAGACAGGGAGCTGAGCCTATGTCCACGTAGACCAACTTACATGAATATCGGGTTTCTTGACTACAGTAGAATGGTCCCTGAGTTATGCCACTCTCAGGAAGATCAGAGAAAGGCTCATTAGGCTTACTGTTTCCTAAATTCCAGCTCAAGAAAGATTCTAATATTGCAACCACAAGAAACAATCTGTTTGCCGCAATGACGCTGCACTGTCTCTCTTGTTCTGGTATTTTTTTAAATGCAGCTGTTAAACCTTTCTATAATGACTTCTAAAATAATATCCTTATAGAGGTATTAATTTTTTTTAAAAAGACTTGTGTGTGTTTTGTAGTGTATAGCACATAGCAGAAAAGAGTTGAAGAATCTTCTCACTAATGTTAATTAGCCAGTCTGGCACTGCTCCTCTTCAATGGAAGACCAGAGTTGGTTGACTGACTTAGAACATTTCAGCGCTGTTGCTGTGTCTTCAGGTAGCTGCAGGGATAAACAGAAATGACAAACAAAGACATCAGGTCTTTCTTTTGACAGCTGGCCTAGGAGTTGCTAGAGATCATCACTTGTCTGCCCTCTGATGTACAGGTTTATACAGCAAGAAGCATTGCCCCCTTGGATATCTCTTTTTCTTCCCTTCTGACTATTGTCTTATCCTCCTGATAGCTACATTTGCCCTGATTTTACTCCTTTTCTCCCATTCTTCAGTTGCCAGGATTCTCTTTGCATCACTAGCAAATTTAAATTTCATGACAGCTCACCATCCATCCCAGCAGAAACACATTTCCTCAAAAATCACCTTTTTCTACACCAATTTTCACAGATGAGCGAGGGAGTGTAAACTAGTTGTCTTCTAACTGCTGTCACAGTATTTCCTCAACAATCCTTAGGCAGCCAGTTTTTTTAAAACACTGTAAATAAAAAAGGAATTGTCAGGAGTATTTCTAGATTTCAAATAACTGTCCAATGCTGCAGGTCGTGTCCAAAATGCCACACTAAGATACACTCCATGTTGCTGGAATATAAACTACATGCACAAATCAATGCTTCTGCCCAGTAGAATTTCCTTCATAATACATAGGAAATTTTCCAGCATCCAGAGGAATCACTTCTCCAGTCTGCTGCTCCTTGAATAACCACTAAATAAACTTCTTGACTCATCCCTTGTGAGCTGAGCTGAGAGGACAGCCTGAGCAGCACTGGTGTGCATTGCTCTGCCAAGGACCCTTTACTCTGTGTCACAATGGCCTCTAGCGGATTAGCAGCAATTGACAGACAGCTGTATCATTCACCCCCACCTAAATTTCCTTGATGGTTTCCTTTGGGGTAAAGGGATGACACCATGCCGTCATGTGCACCTGCTGCATTTAAAGTCAGAGCTGCAGCAGGGTAGCAACAGAAAGAAAAGTACTATCTTATCCCAGATGCTCAATATTCCCTCTTGCTTTATCAATATTCCCTCTTGCTTTATCAATAAAGGATAACTGGCTTCCCAACAAAAAAGAAAAAAAAAAGAACAAATTAATTTCTAAGGCTTATTTGACTTTGACCTCCCACTGTTTTTAATGTCGTCTGATGCATCTTCATTGGATTGGATTTTTTAAGAGCAATGAGTGCAAATTGAAGAGATGAGGAAAAACTCAAAGGAGAATGTGTTTTGAAGCCATCAAATGTATTTCATAATACTGGCTTTTAAAGCTCCACTGTCAGGTTTGCATAATTTATGCTTCCTGCTTCATAGAACTCACTGCCTTATCACTGAAGATTTTGTGCTGCTATTTGTCTGGTAATGGCAGGGCAGGGAAAGTGTTGCCAGACACAGTCATCCTCAACTTCTACCATTTAATCTTCCTTTCAGGAATCAGCATGGACTCGTTTTTTAATAGTGGGTCATCCTTCAGAGGCACATTTGGGCTAAAGTACAAGGACCAGTAGTTTTCGCAGGGTACAACCAGCGCTATCTCCACCTCCAGAGAGCTGTCACAAGAGTATCTGAGACTGGGTATAAGCAATCTTGAGGAACTAATATGGGTTAGGCAAAACAATGGCAACTTTTCAGAAAGAAAAGTCAAGTGAGCAAGCTCCTCTTTTTCAGGGTCCAACCTGATCAGCTACTGCAGTGAGGAAGGTTTTTCTCCCCTCAAAATGCAGTATCACATTCCAGTGTACCTTATACACTTAGATAGAAACAGAGAAGAGAAACCCTGGTTTTGTTAAAAAAAAAAAAAAGAGAATGCTTTATCATTAGCTTGAGGTCATTGAAGGCATTAATCAGTCATCTTGTAAGAAAACAATGTGACAGAAAGAAAGGAGAATTAAGCTGCTGCTTTTGCAGCACTATCTCCTTTCTTTGGCTACAGGATCTCTCAGCTTGTTCTTAAAGGTTTAAGGTACAAGTCAAGGTGAAGCATTGTCCCCTGAAGAACTCTGTATGGTCCCTCCTGCAGTACTTTCCACAAAGATTAGCACTAGGGATTTCTTATGGGCAAATTGACCACGAAACTGGAAGAGAGAGTAACAGCCTTCTTTATGAACTCCTGGAGCTTGGTGTAGTTTATACCTTGTAGGCACACTCAGGTAGAGCTCAGCCTTATGCAAAGCCTTGTGCACAGTTCGGATGCAGGGAATCACCTACAGAAAAAGGCAAGCCCTGAAGGAAAAATGGCTTTTATCTTGGCTTCAGGAGCATGGAAGGGCTAACAGTTCACAAGCAACTATTCCTGTTCCACAGTGGTGGTGATGGACACAGGGAAGGCAAGATGATTCCACTGCCTCTTTTCCTTGGTAGCTTCTCTGGCTTATAAAAGGTGATTTTCATTCCCGTGCAACACACTTAGATGTAGGAACTCGTATAAACACTTGTAGGTTGAGCATCTGATGTGAGCAACCCCTTACAACAGGTATATTCACAGGGAACATTTTCACAGACCTAGGTCCTGGGGAAACTTGCTCTAGCACAGATGTTCTTAAGTTCCAGACATCTTGGAGCACATGATGGCCCTGGTATGAGTCAGTGCATGGACCAGCATTTGGACTCTGCAAAGAAAGCTACCATGCAGCACAACTCCTCTAGGCATCTCAGATTGCTTGCAAATGAAAGAAGCTTAACTACTTTGAGCAGTTATGCTCCCATGTTTGGCTGTTTTGCTGTTGAGACAAGTTTTGTGATCTGCTCTACCAAGAAAATAAAAAACTAAACCTAAAACCTTTTAAATAAAAAACTAAACTAAAACCTTAATTTTCTATCAGAAGGCCTCCACCGGAAAAAGATAGAGGGGGAGAAACAGAGAACACACAATACAAAGACAGGCTTATGTCTTTGCTGAATATTTTAAATTGTTTTCCCTGTGGGGCCAGTGTGTTTTTATGCACAGCACTAGCACATTTCATTTTGACAACGAGTCAGATTTTCCAAGTCACTACACCTTTCACAACATATTGCAAACAGTCAGTGTGGTAACTTCCTTAAGTTTAATGAAGTTACCTTATGAAATCTCTTGACAGAGCAGGCCAAAACCAAAAACAACCAAAGAAAAAAAGCTAAAAAAGAAAAGAGGCTACTCAAAAAATGAGAGGAGTCCCTCACGAAATGTGATATGAGCAATCTGGAAAACTTCTGAGAGGAGAAGGAAGAGTTGTGTGCTGACAAATTGTGCAAACCTCTGGCTAAGACTAGATTTCTGCAGGCTGGGTTTAGATGACTGGCTCAATTTTCCAGTGGACTGAGTGCCAGCCGGCTCCCAATATTAGCCCTGCAAGCCATAGGTAGATCACTAAGCACTAGTGAAATCCTTTAAATTAGGCATAAAATTAGAGCCTAAATAAAGTTCCAGGACCAATATGTTCTAGAAGACTCAATGAATTGTTCTTTGAAGCCTAAATCTCTGGGAGGTCTTTTTGCACAGCCCCAGGACTGTTTCTAAGCACCCGTTTAAAAAAAATCAAAGTCAGTCTACTTTTTTTAGGGTAGCCACATGATGAGCGTAAAGAGGTATCTTACCATTCACTGTACAGCTGAAGAAATTCCGGGACAACAGTGACCAAAATGAAAGCATGTCTGTCAGTGACTAAAAGCAGAGACACCCACTTAGACCAGATTAAAAAAACATATATAATTTAAAGATTAGCAGGCTAGCAGAGTTGGAAGGATTTCAAGCTCTTTACTGGGCTCAGGAGGAAATCTCTTTTAATATTCTATGTCATTCAGAAGTAGTCAAGGATTAGTGGTTTCAGAGAAACAGGCCAATACTGATGCATGAAAATGCTGAGGAAGGTCAGTACTGTTTGTCCTGGGTGCTGTGGAAAGAAACAGGTATTGCATCTTTATCTGTACTGTTGGAAGCCAAAAAGTGTATGTACCAGGAGACACTCCTTCTGACAAGCTTTGTTTAAACTGGAACTTTGTTAATTTACAGGTGTCTATGCTGAGAAAATCTGCTGCCTACTATTCACTGTCTTTTTTATGTTCTCTCCCTTTTATTTTTTTTCCCTGTAATTTTGAGGAGATTATTCCTACACAAGAGATTGTCGGGGGAAATCCACATTTTGGTCACTTAAGGACTGATCCTGTGCCAGATCTCCTGTTGCCTTCAACAACAGCAGGTCCAGGGTCCTGTTCATTAAAAGCTAGTTGAAAATTTTTAGCAGTGAGGAACTTTGAAACAAATTCTGTTTGAGGAACAGTACTTGAGGTTGCTAGCAAATTAAATATGGTTTTGGCTTGTTTTGGAGGTTTTTGTTTTGTTTTCGGTAATGGAAACAGCAGGGCATGGCAGCAGGCTGCTTTTTCTGGTCTTTGACTGGGGCTGATTTTGCTGAAATAAAAAAAGTATGCATTTTCTCTGAGAAAAAGAAATTTAATTTCCTGAACAGTTCTATAAATGATCACAGATCCTGATCTGGACTAGAGAAAAGCCCTCTGGACTAGTCAAGCACAAGCAGAGAACTGAGCAATCTTATTGATAAAGTCCACTCAGACCTTGGCAGGTGGTTTGTGTACCTGGAAAGCAATCCCACACTCTCAAGATTTTTATGTACCAGCAAGTGAAACCAAGTATACCATGTTTCTTTTTAAAGTCTTGTCCTTACATTTAATCTCTGTTGCAGTAATAGCCACTAGGAGGAGGAAGAAGAGGTTAACAGATAAGCTTTTAAGAATGGCTTTTAAGAAGACATCACTGAAGCCCTGAAGTTAGCAGGAACCTAACTGAGGGGGATGAAGATGGAGGCATTAAAATCATGATCAGCAAAGTTGAATTTCACTGTGCTCAGGAGGCAGACACTTTATTAAATATGGGGGAAAGGTAAGGGGAAGGGAAAATTATATGAGTTTCTGAGTAAGGTACAGCCCTCTGCAGCTCTGTGTTGCTTAAATCTATGCATTTATTTAATGTAAGAGAAAAGCTTTGAGTGAAAAATAGGGTGAAACAGCTTTCACATCTGCAACCATCTGATGGCAGGTTTGGCCTTCAGCAGCTTCTTTAAGTCCATTCTCAATTTCTAGTCACATATCTTACTTTTGATGCTTTTCTACATCTTGCTGGCAACAACGGCACAGGTGCTGAAAACTCCTGGGGGTTGGGATGAGTTCCCTTAGCAAGCAGTGAGTAAGATGAATTTTGTGACCACAGACATTTCTGTGAGCAACTCTGACTTTCTGTGAGTAAAAGGAGTTACAATTTTGCTATTTAAGCAGCAATGAAAAGGCTGCCTGTGTACCAGCTGGTTGACATTTGAACAATTAGACTCTGTATTTATCTCCTTTACTAAACTCAATCATATGGAATATGATGATAAATAAACCCTGATGAAATATTGCCTCATTTGCTAAAAGCTTGTTTTAAGCATATAAACACTTTTGGCAAGTGTTGTTTAACTATAGGGTTGAACTCCCAAGCTAGTAATATTTAAGGAACTTTACCTTCCCCTGTTTTTTTTAAATCAATATCCTCTATTTATCATGCTTATTCCCATGGGAAGGACCTAATTTTATAACTTTATTTTTACATTGAAAATCATTGCTTTTGAAGCTGATGTCAAGACATGACAGAAATGTGACATGATCAAGCTGTTATTCCGCATGACACATAATCCTAACTGCTGCTGTGGTGATAGTACTGAAAACAAGGCAAAGAAGAGAGAGATAGCTGCCTGGGGAATATATGTTATTGTATGCAAGCTTCCCCATCATGTGGTACAGAGCCCACAGAGGCTGCTCTGATGGAACTCTGCCAGGAGTTCTGCTATGTAGATACTGGACAAAATCTGACACCCTAAAATGTATTTTCTATTGACTGGCTCCAGACACCTTTACCTTCCCCATGTTAACTTGCACTTTCCATTTTGCTTTACTAATCCGTCTATTTTCCTCTTTCGTTATCTGAATGAATCCAGTCCATGACACTGAGATCTGGCCAGATGGATTAATTCAGGAGGACATGAAACTATGTATGGTTGTGTTTATTTGTGTGCGAAAGTCTCTGTCCATAAATTAAAACCCTCTAAAAGAAGCATGTGCAGACACACATGCTCTCACACATACTTATGATTTTTCACACCCTGTATAAGAGAATCTCAAGCACTTTACAAATCTTAAAGAGTGCATTGCACTCCCTTAAAATAAGTAATGACTGAGAACACATTTATAGGACCTCAGTTTGGCCTGCATCACACATCACATTTCCATGTCTGCTCTAGGAATTACCCAGTGGGATTCAAGAAGTTAATTTAGTCTGTTAGTTAAACCAGCCAATTGCTAGAAGATTATGAATTGGCCCTTTTGAAGTATAAAAAAATGCAAAGCACCAATAACATTTATTCCTTCTATTAGTTTTTTAATTATTATTTCTTCTTTTTGTTTCTTGTATTAGCCTTTCACCTCTAAACTGAACAGTTCCAATGTTTTCAGCCCTTCCTATTTGGAAGTCTTCCAGTAATCACTGTCTGTCCTCCTTTGAATAATGTATGCATGCTCAGCATCCAGTTTAAATTTAGTATGATGTAAAGAAAAGATAACATTCATTTAAAATATTAAAAATATATTAATTTGGTATAAAAAGTCAGTATTTATAGGGCGTGCTGCGGAATCCCGTAGGAGCCATGAACTGAGGGAATGCAACATTAACAGTTGGATGTTGTACAAACCATCACTCTTTCAGAATCAATTTGTTAACTACCTAATTGATGATTTTTGAAAACCTGGACCTAAATGTTTGCCTATAGAGCAACAGAGGAAATCTTCAATGGAGTCTGAAATACATTTCCAGTCTTTTCATTCCATTGCTTGCTGTTTCTCCAAAGCATTTGCAGCTCTGAAAGCTCAGAGACAAACTCCAACAGAACTCATTTTCTCACATGGCAGCCCTTGAACATAGAGCCAGCCTCTTCAGGACAAAATGAAGATGGGACATGATGTTTCAATATATTTGAGCTTAAAACAGCACTTGATTTTTTAAATTAATACTTTTTCATCTCAAACAAAACACAAATGGAAGAACAGCTCAGTATTTAAATACTTCCAGGATAGTTCCATCTCATCAGAGTTGGTGGAAAAAGCCTTAAAAATAAGTATGGAGTTAAAGTGACATATTTATTAGGTGAAAAAAAATCAGTGGAGAAACTGCCACAGGGATCTCTGTTTATTAGGTAAGTGTTCTCACGCTCTCATGGCACCTCACATTCAGGGCTCACTCTGGGGAAAACCCCCAATTTGGAATTATGATGCACTCTTGCCTATTACTAGAAATCAGTTTACCAGATCTTACATTTAAGAGAAGCCTTTTTTATTGTTCTTCTTGGACTCAAGATACCCAAGGGGCTTCAGCAGGTGTTTGTTTCATAAATGTGAGGAACTCCTTTATATTAAATTTGGAAGGAAAGATCACAATAGAGCCAAAATCAAGACAAAGTCAGGACAAATAAAGCCAAGGTTTGCTTACAGGGGAAATGTACTAAGATTTAAGTGGTGTAATGCCAAGTACAAATAACTATACATAAACCAAATTAAAGTAGATTTAAGAAGTTGGGCAGCATAAGGGCTTTGAATGGCACAGATGGACTTGCATGTCATGTTTTGATCTGCTGGACCTAATGATGACATTAGTTATTGAAGTAGTTTAAGGAAGCAGCTTTGTAGTAGAGTAAAATTTAGATATGGTTTCTACACAGAGCTTCTACAGCGGTGTCTTCTCATTCCTGCCTATGTGTGACCACACCAGTTCTTCAGTGTAAGCACCATCTGTGTCTTTGTGAGGTACCACTTCAGTTATGCACATCATGTTACCATGGTTTAGGGCTGTGTGGTACAAGGTTCTAGGCACCAGGAGAATTGAGACCATTCAGCATTTTGTAAGAGAGAGGGCTAAAAGTGGAAAGTTAGGTTTTTTCCAAATGGCAGATAGTAAATCTATGTTAGAAAAGAAGCACTGCTCTCCTTGTATTCAGAGAATTCTGTAATCAGCCCTTAGTTATGCTACATGCAGTATGCACTCTCGTTTGGATGTTTAACACTTGAATGCAAAGCAAGATGGCGTAAATATTTATATCCACTGCAGTGCAGAAGTGTGAGTAAATTCCTACTCCAGAATCTGCCTTAATGACCCTTCTCATGTCACTTGACATTTCTTGCCCTATTTCTTCATCCTAAAGCACTGCGGATATTCCTTTTCATATCACTTGCACTGGTGTAAATTTGTCATTTCCCACAAAGGTCTGTTGCAGTGAGAGAAGCATCAGTCTCCTCATGCATTTGTAACTTCACTTTCTAGATTGTCTCTGCTTGCAAATTTAAAAGAGGAAAATGACCCTTTATTTTTTACTACCAAGAAGCCTGACAAGTCACTAATGAAGGGTAAAGTCAAGGAGGCAAATGAAGATCTTATTAGAAAAGACCTGTGGGGCAAAAGTAATTTTTTTTTCCTAGGGAAAAATACATTCCTGTGAAATAAGGATTTCAGAGGAGTTTTGTCACTCATAAAGAAAACGTTCTTTTCTGATGAAAGGTGATCTTTCCAGCAGATGTGCTATGAGGGTTGGTGAAAAGACTTCATATCTCTCTTAACAGCATTTTATGTACATGAATAGGTAAAAAATACATTTCAGATTATGATGACTACATATTTTTGGATAAAACAGATGGATAAATCTCTTGAGTCTGAGCCTGATCTTCCATCAGATTCACACTGATATCAGCAGAGCTACTTCTGGTTTTTTGCCAGAAACACAGTCACATAGCTGTAGCCAGAGGTCTGGAAAAAAACCTTGAAGTTTTTCAGACAGAAGCTAAATTCATTCTCTGGCCCATATTTCAGCTATCTGAGCTTTCACAGTTGTATTTGGATTCCTCTGCTTTCCATTACTCTTAATGCCCTAGAGTTTAGCAGTAAGAGAAACCCTCTGTAGTCCCCTGGCCTGATGTCAGATCTGCCTTGGCAGTGCCCTCTCTCTTGTGAAGCACATGAGCTGAAAGAATGTTGTGGAGAGGACAAGAGTGGATCTAGACTTGAGATCAAGGCCATAAAACAAGGGTAAGGCACAAGATTGTGGTCCAATAATAAACAGAGTAGAGGCAAGGCTGGGCAAAGAGAACAGTGACTGAGGATGAGCTGAAAGAGCTCCAGCACCTGCTCACTGCACTGGTGCCTTGGATGAGTGTAGGGCACCCACGGGGACCTCCTGGAGGCACAGCACCCTGCAGGATTACCTACCCTAAGGGCATTCTAAAGCCTAGCTTCCAGCCTTGGATTTCAAGTGGCTCTTCAGTACTGGATTGGCATCATTCAGACTGCGTAGAAGGAGAGCACCCCTGTGGTGGGTTCTTTATTGTTACATCACTTCCTTCTTGGCCTGGCATATCCATGTGAGACAGTTTCATAAAATTTTGTTCATCATTTTTGAAGTGGGAAATCTCTGGTAGCTCTACCTGCATACATACACATATCATTTGCAATGAACTCATATTCTCCTATAACTTCACCATAAACTTAGATTCACTTTTATCAAAAATTGAAATTTGCATATTGCAGGCTATTTTAGTCTTCTTTTTTTCTATTAACTGGTACTCAATATGTAAGTTCGGGAGGAATAAGTTCCACAGCATGTAGGAACTTTTTTTTTTTTAATATGAGTGCAATTTCTTACATAATGGTGCAATTCGGTAAGAAGAAAAGATTCTTCAAGAAGAAGATAAAAGCTACTGCATAAAAGATTAATTTGCATGAATGTTTATCATCTGGAATATCATCTGCCTTTCCCTTTTTTTTTTTTAATACTTTCAGTGCAAACAGATGTCTAAGGAATCCCCTTTTTTAATATTTTTCAGCAACATGTTATAGATATTCTATGTGCAGTGAATGGAAGAAAAGCAAAATTGACTTTTGGCAGCTTCAGTCTATCAAGTTCATAAACTATACTGTGTCTGTCTTGTCCAAGATTAGAGACAACCTGCTCCAAGTCAGTTTCCCATTTGCACTTAATTAGGGAGTTCATTTTAGAGGTCAATGAAAAATAGCAGAGTATGTTTTCATAGTAACTCTCCACACAATAAAATTATTTCTCAGGCACTTGTCCAATTTTCTCTGGAACAAGGGCAAAAAAAGTGGGGACACAAAATAAAGTTATTGGATACCTTATCTGGAACTACCCAACACGTTGTCCATTATCCAAGAAACACATAGTACATTCTGGATCTGAGGAAAGAAGCCAAACATTGCATCTTTGCTGACAATTTTCCTATCCACACAGCTTCATTTTCTTTAACAACTGGGACAGATATTTTGGAAATGTTCTGAGAGGTAGGAGACAGTCTGCACAAGGAGTTCCTCAGTATCAACCATACTTACATATATTCAAATTGCTGAGAGTAACAAGGTGTCCTTGTGGGAAATGCTGGAAGGCTACTTGGATTCATGAGGAAGAAGCAGTGAAGAGAGAGTTGAACAACACAGGGCTGTTTCACACTGCATCAGGGTGCTGGCAGGAGGAGGAACAGCTGAAATGATGCCTATTAGCCACTTCATAAAGTTCCTCAGAGGCACTTATTGTTATCAAGCAGATGAGAGAGTGGCCAAGTTTTGAAGATGTGTCTGAACATCTACGAGAATCTGAGGGGGCATTGATCCTGGATTTTGAGCTGATGTTAGCTCTATTTTACAAGTTTTCCTGAAGGATAACTATTTTGTGGAATATGAAATGTCTCATAAGAAGACATTCCCAGCAGTTTTGGAAAGACAGATTCTACTCACGCACCCTGTCAGCAGAAGACACAACAGAGTGCAGAGACTTGCCATGAAGTACCTTGAATTTGATCTGGTTGTGGGGCAAGGAATAAGGCAATTTGTGCTTTGTTATGACCAATGACCAAGTGTTTACAAATTCACATGGATGAAAGTATAATTTCTTGGAGCAAAATCTGACCAGGTACAATCTTCATTTCTCTACTGTGGTTCATGCAACCATGAAGAAAAAAAGAATAAACTGAGAAAAGCCCATGGCCTGTTGGTTAAAGAAAAACTTGAACAAAATTGGGTTACCATTTTCACACATGCCATGCTTTGCCATAGGAATTATGGGGGGTTTTGGCATTACAGGAGATACATTTGACTTGTGCAGAACATGAAATCGCATAATCACAGCGTGTATCATGTCCGAAGGGACCTCAGCGGGTCACCTGGTCCAGTCTGCCTGCTCAAGCAGGGTCACCCCAGAGCACAGGGCACAGGATTGTGTCCAGATGGTTCGTGAATATCCCCAGTGAGGTAGACTCCACAACCTCTCTGGGCAACCTGTTCCAGTGCTTGGTCACTTGCACAGTAAAGTAAATTAAAAAATTCTCATACAACCTGCACAATATCTCCATTACTGACCTTTGCTACACTTAACATGCTAAAAACACATTTACCTGCCATTTTAGATGACATTCTTTTCTTAAGAGCTAGTTTTTATGTCATAAAGGGCATGAATCTTAGTTCACTTTGGGCCTCATTTTTTGCCTCTTTACAAAGACCTTAGCTGAAATTTCCAGCTATCTGGAAGGATATGCAGAAATAAGTCATGCAGAAATAAGTATAACTTGTACTACTGTCTCAGGGTCCTGCCTGACAATGGTTTTCTCCAAAATGGAAACACAATTATATGTATTTCTGCCAAAATTCGGCAGAAAAGGCTTCAAAGATAAATCACCTGGGGACAAAAGCACCCTAATAAACTGTGTCCAGAGGAACTTATTTGGTGGTTTCTTTATCTTTACTTTTTTGTTTGTTTGTTGTTTATTAAATGGAACACAACACTGTAGTTTTATTTAGGACACTGAATCAAGGCAGGCCATAACAGTTGTAGGTGCTTCCTTAAATCATGTTTCATTTCCTTTTTTGGCTCAACATAATTCCTTCTGAAGGAAGGAAAAAAGACGTAAAGAGTGATTCAAATCTTGCAACGCTTTATCACATTTCAGATAATTTACACTCTCAGTCATGTCAAGCAAAGAGACATTTCAGATTGATCAATGCAGTAATTGAAACAGCAATAGAGAACTGGAGGTTATTTTGTCAGCAATAGTCTTCTTGATGAGACTAAACAGTGATGCCTTAAAATGGGATGTATCCAGGGAAAGCAAACTTCCTGAAAATGTTGTAGCCATTACTTTAAAATAATATTATTTAGCCTACATGCTCTATCCCTTGTGGATTTTCAATTCCCTAGAAAACCTTCTTTCCAACACATCTTTGATCCTGGTCTCAAAACCCTGACATTTTCATTTTGTGAAGACTGGATATAAAATGGACTAGTCAAGAATAGAGGAAGGTGACCCAACTTGGTGCAAATTAGTACTGCTCCATTGTACTCCACTCTGATTTACAGAAGACAGGGATCTGGCTGAAAGCCTTTCAAAGCCTGGCTGATCTGCTTTGCTGTTCCATGTAAACACTTCAGTTTTAGTCTTACTTCCTAAGGAAATGGAGTTTAGGCAATTTTTTTGTGTGTTCTCTGTGTGTGTTTGTGGGTGTCAGTGCATGGGTGAATATTTGCTTGTCCTTCCCATCAGTTACTTTGGAATCTACCAGTTCAATTCAATAGAAACTGGAGAGGACAGAAGGTCTAAAGGAACAAAATTCCATGCTAGTATTCTTATTGAGAATTCTTATTGAGGAAAAGCTAATGAGGTGAGTCGTTGTAGCATTCAAAAAATTTGCACTGACTCCTTGGACTTGGTCCATAAGTTCTGGACCTCTCAGAGCCACTTTCTGAGCGAGGCAGGTTTGCTGCATCAAAACTTGAGCATTCAAATCTCAGATCAACCCTGTTTCACAGGGCCAGTTTCTAAAGAGCTTGGTAAGCCTGGTTTTCTCTATTTGCATCAGAACATAAGCAGTCTAATTATCCCATCTGGCTGAATTACTTAATCCTCACCGGGCATTCACAATCTTAGCACCACCACTGAAGCTGCTCCCTTTACTTCCAGCTGTTGAGCAAAATAAAATCAGGCTCAGGATTTCCCTAGGTTTTACATTTAGTTGCACACATTTTCTTCCACTTTTGCCAAGGGTCTCAGACAGAGTGAGCAGATGACAAAGGGAAAATTATAGATGGTAATTCATAAACAACCTCATAAAACTATCCTTATTATTCCTGTAAAAAAGTAACAGTATAAAATGCTAACTACTTCACTTTTAAATTTTTGTGACAGATGAAGTGATCCTTGTGGGGTTGGAGGGGCTATGGAGTGGTAACAGGCTCATTGCTTAATGGACCGATGCATTTAGCAAGAGCAAAAGAGAACTGGAAAAGAGAACAATGAAAATTATGTGAGAAAAAAATCTTACCATTTGCCAAATAAATAAATAAATAAATAAATAAGTAATCTTTGCGGCTATGAAAAAACCCCCATGCCACACCAAACAAACAAAACCAAGCTCTTGGTTAAGATTTGTTTGATAAATGTAGAATGGGGAAGTTACGAAAAAATACAAAAATGGAAATGTAGGATATACTTGAACAAATTATGGTCTGGAACTAAACAGTAATCTGGTATGCAAATGATGTATTTATGAGATTCAAAAAACACTGGGGACAAAAGCAATTTTTTCTTCCCCATTGAAAAGAGAAGAGCAGATGGAGCTCTTCAGCAATCCTTTTTATTTACCTCATGAGAGAGCTTATGCGAAGAAAACACTGAGTGCACCCTGACCCACAGGAGTACAAAGCGCTCTTTCCCCGCCTTTCCCAAGGCACATCCTTTCTGTATGAAGCAGCAGGTAATGACAAACTAAACCTATGCCACTTTCACATCCTGAAGTGCTTTGCTGAATTGGGAATCACCATTCTATGGAAACAACCTTTAGATCACGTATACTTTCTTTACCCATGGACACCATTAAGTTAAGACTGAAGCAAAAATTAGTCTACTTGTGATGACTGCCTGATGAAGAAACAGGTGTGCAGTGGCCAGACTGTGATCCCCCCTATTGAACTTACCCCTCTACTGATTTAAGCAAAATTTGAACAGAACTTTTTCTTGCTTTGCAAGACTTGCTGACTGCTCATGATGACCTCATCTGTTTGGCAGACAGCTAAATTTTTTAAAGGGCCTACAAGAATAGTTTTATGAGGCTGTTTGTGAATTAGTATCATTCCTTTGCCCTCTGGTGTCCTATTTAGCTTGGGCCTCCTGTTAAATATTGGACAAAAGGAGCTCAAGTCAAGAGAAAACCCTGGGAAGCGCTGTGCATGCCTTTCCTTATTTCTACAGTCATAGGTCTCCTGGTTGTTATAGCTTTGTGGATGGAGCTATGCTGGTTAATACTAGATAATGATGTAGTCCCTTAAATCATGATGCAAAGTTTGTGAATAAAAATTTTCCTGCACCCCTCGACACAAACATAGGTACAGATAAAAAAAAAAAGTGATCTATACTGGGATGTGTCAGATAAAACTTGACTGAACCACTCTTTGTATCCATAGGTAATCAGTACTTTTACAGAAGCTTCATTGTTCTCACTGTCCAGAAAGAGAAATTGAGACAGAGGAAGCTAAAAAGACTTGTTCAGCTTGGTCTGTATGCAAGCAGTTCCTATTTCAGAAAGAGCAAAAACGTTTGGAAATAAAACTGAATGCAAACAAACTGCAGAAAAAGTATTTTATATCTCTCTTTAAAATAAAGAAATGCAGGGTGGAAGCATAGAGTTTTAGCTTCAGAGCTTACTGGACAGCCATCTTAGGATGAGGAAGGTACAGATGATGCAGGTGTTTGCCTCACCTGAGGTGAGTGCTGAGTGCTCAGGCCACTTCTATATTTTCTCCCAATTTCTCAAATTTTTAGGTCTTTTAGGTCTTTAAAGGTCTTCTAAGATCTATATTTGTTCAGCTCTGCAAACAGGGTTTGAAATGAAAGGCACCAAAATACTCAGGGATGTGAGTTTTCAGCTCCCTGAACCTCACCTCTGCTCGGGTGTAATGGACAGAGTTACACTGCTGTACCTCACAGTCATATCAAGCGCAAATATGTTAAAATACATTTTTTTTTAACCTTAAATTCGAATCCTACAAGAAATTTCACATTGATAAGAAATTTGCAGGAGTGGAGGCACAATTTTCCACAGTTAGCCAAGTATGGTTGGATGTCTATTGATCTGTCTTCAGCAAATATTTAAAAACACATTAACAATACAAGGGTGCTTTGACGTGACTGAGCACCTAAGGAAAAAAATAAGAATAATTTTCCATATAATCCAAATCTCTTGGAACAGCAAAAATTAACTATAAATTGTCAACTTTGGTGGACAAACTTTCTTGCAAGATGTCTAATGCTTCCAGGAAGAGGAAGAAAACAGACTGTTTCCTGTTGTGGTTGTCCTTGCAAAGCAATGAAGATGCTGTAACAAGGATGATAGTTTGTTAGCAAAATACATTGCACAGCAAAATAGATTCAGTTCTGCAGGAAATCTCTGAGATTCTCTGAGAGGTCTTTTCTAGATGAGAAAAGATAGGGCTTGAGTGAGTTAAAAATATACTGTGGAATGCAATAAGTGCAATGTTATTCATTTTTGATATTAAACAAAATTTATTTGACAGTAACACCATATGCTCAGTGGTGCTGTCCACAAGATGACAATTCCATTTTGCAACAACTGTTGAAGTTCAAAAATTGTTTTCATTCAGCTTTGGAATAAAAACAAAAAAGCCTTTCAGATCTTTCTGGAATGGAATTACACTGAAATGGTTGATTTTAGATAAAAAACCCAGCCTTTTCTTTTGTAAGGACTTTTTACTTCTTATGGATTCCTTGGTCACCAAAAGGCAGACAGGAGGAAGTGGTCTCAAATTACAGTAAGGGAAGTTTCGTTGGATATTAGTAAACATTCTTCACTGAAAGGGCTGTGAAGCACTGGAACAGGCTGCCCAGGGAAGTGGTGGATTCACCATCCCTAGAGTTATTTAAAGCACATGTAGATGTGATGCTTACAGGCATGGTTTAGTGGTGGTGGCCTTGGCAGTTCTGGGTTAATGGTTGGATTCAGTGATGCTTAAGGCATTTTCCAATCTAAACAATTCCATAATATTAAGGGGCAGAACTCTGGAAGAAGGCTGGAAGAGCTGCGGCATGGATAATCTTTAACTTTTCAGAGGCCTTGGTACTATTCAGGACCATTTCTTGGTGAAGTGTCAACCTGCTGAAAACATTTCCATCAGCACTAATATTTGGTTCTTGATAGTACTGAGATTTTTGGTATTGATTAAGCATGACTGTAGTATGCAAGCTTTGTAGAGGGTGAGAGAGGAAACCTTGTCTGATGGGAAGAAGAGAAGCCGAAGATTTTGGCAGCAGCAGAGCTCTGGAAGCAGCTGAAGTGAACATGGCAAAAGTTGGATGCTATTGCTAAAATGTCCAGCACTGAATGTCTCACAGTGTCCGTGCTCAAAAATATCAGGACAGTTATAGAATTTAGTGGATTAGAGGGATGCAGCCTTTCACTTATTCCACCTGAGGTTTTCTTTTACATTGATTGTAGACTGAGAAATGTAGGCACATAAATATATAAATACCATTTTTTCCATTTAAAAAAATGTGGCAAAATACTTTTTTTCTCCTAGAGAGTTGAAAACCTGGGGATTTACCCAAAATACCATCACCTGTAAAAACTTCAGGGTTGGGGGATATTGGAAAGAAGAAAGTTTCAATTAGGAAATACTGCTATGACATCTTGTGGGGATTAGTTGCCTCAGGTATTGATTCATATGAATGGATAAACACATTCCCAACTGACTGACACTGTGCATTCCTCCTAACCTGCAAGCACTCTCTGTCTTGAAGGAGGGATATGATGGGTTGTGGCTGTCTTCCCTCAGGATGATATTGGAGGAAGTGTTCAGTTGAGACTTCTAAATCCTTGAGAAGATTGAGGCAGACAAATTACTGTTCCTGTGAGCTGACAGTAACATTTTTTAGGAAAAGTTAAAACATTTAGCAGAAATTATACATTGTGACCAAAAAAAAAAAATTAACATAAAATCAGCTACTGAACAAAATGTTTCACATGAATGATCTTTTTTAAGCAGTTCTGCAAATAATTGGAAGATCCTTTTCCTGCAGGATTGTGGCCTTCCCCACCTCTCTGCTGCACTGGTGCTGATCACAGTCAGGGCGCCCTGTTTCCCAGAGCACACACAGGCACACGCGCTGCCAAGTTTTTAGCCAGACCAGTGTGACTCTCTTGGCTCTGGCTGTCTCGAAATTGGGCACATATGGTTAACAGGCAGCAGCACCAGTGGAAGGGTGGTACTTGCTTTGAACTGGCAGATGACAGGAGCAGAAGTATTTGGCAAGAAAGGCCCCTTGTGGTGGTCTTGGGTGTGTATGTGTCTGTTTTAATATTGTACTCAGTTTCTCAGCAAAGCACACGGACAGAGGAAGATGCCTGCACAGCCACCACACCCTGCTCCTCCCTGGCAGGGAGCTGGGATAATGTCTCGCCCAAGGGCAGCAGAGAGAGGACACTGCACTGCCACCAGTACCCAAGGAAGTCCAGCCCTTGCAGGTGCAGAGGTGGAGAATGGATGTGTGTGTCCCCTTAAACCGCCTAATAAATACATTCATCCAATTAAGTGGAACAATTATTCATTAACAAATTAGGTACTAAAAATTTACTCATTTAAAGCAATCACTGCTACTTCCTTAGTTTTTCACTTCATTGCTGCTTATGCAAGTAAAAACAACAAACTAAATGGAGACCTTATGGGCACCAGGGACCAATTAAGGCCACGTGACTTCCTCCCAGGCTTCCATGAAAATAACTGTATTATAATGGTCTGTGATATTAATATCGGCTTTGGGAAAGTTAGGCAGCAGCTCCATAGGGAAGGATGTAGCATGAGCAAGCACTCTGGAATGTGCAGTATTTGACAGAAGAGAAGTGGTATCTTTTTACAAGTTGCATCTCTTCTTGCTATTGAAACAGGAAAGTCAGCTAGAAAATGAAAATTGCCTGAGGGAATCTGAACAATTTTTTGGGGATACTTTTCCAGTACCTGTTGTAATGAACTTCAGAACTTCCCTGATTTTAATACATTAATCAATCTACAGATTAGGTCGAAGGATTAAATTCTGAGCCAAGTTTGGGTTCCTAAATTTATGTAGCTTTGGAGTTTACTTTTTGGGTTTTTCTCTCTCAGATCTTAAATAATTTTGAGGATTTGCTTTTAATCCCATGGCTATGTGGAAGGCCACAAGATTTTTGCTGCAGACTGTGTGGCTCATGGCTGTGAAGAAGCAGTACTTCTGCAGAAAGAACTGCTAGACTATGTGAGGACTGCTTCACAAGAAGAATTTATTTTGCTTCTTAGGCTGGCCTAGTTGGTTTGAAACATAGTTCTGCTATTTCAAACTGCACCTTGCACTGAGACATGCAAGAGATGGAACTTACTGCTCTTCTCACATTGGTGATGTTCAGGTGTAGCAGAGAAACCCTGGGCAGATTCTGTGGATGCCAGTGGAGGCACTCTGGGGTAAAAGCAGTACTCTCCCCATATCAGTCTGCCCCTTGAGCCCCACACATCCCCCTCTGTTTACTAGCCACTGTGCTTTTCCAGCCATGGCTTTCTCATGCTGGACTTTCCTTGAAGTGGAAGGACACACAGAGACCACCCTCCCCTTGCCCCTGAGGCTGGGCAGTTAAAAGGCAAAGGCACTGGATAAGACCCACCAGCAAAGCAAGAAAGCATCACATAGCACTGAGATCAAAGGTCTGGCAGGGAAAGAAGAAGCCACGGCAGCCTGGGTGAATGAAGCTGTCCAGCCCACATCCACCCTGTTGAACCACGTACCTGATTGCAAAGGACAGACAAAATAGTTTCATGTGCACGTCAAAGTACTGAGTGGAAAGAGAACAAGGAAAGCAAGTGGGAGGAGAGTGTGTTTTAATGCCTTTCATGATAACTTTGGCCCCAGTTTCTGCATCTCCACAGTAGGAGTATTAACTCCAAAAATGCATATTAGTAAGCAAGAACAGACAGGGTGAATACAGTCTAGTAACTGAGCATGAAGTGGGTTAACTGAAAAAGTGGGTCTAAATAGCATCACATTTGGAGGAGTGATTTTGGTAAGAAGTTCAGTTCAGCTCAGCTCTGGAAAGTTCAGATACTGGTTAAACTTTGGATAAACTTTTGACCCCTTTTTACTTGTAGAAATCAGACTGGAATCACACAAACACAGACTCTCTGGTGAGCTTTCCAATACTGCTTGTTTTTGACTGAGCCAATAATAGAAGAATAGATTTCTTCATGATACTTCTGTACTTCTACTTCCAAACTCACCCAGTTTCTTTTCCTTTTCCAAACCTGAGACATTTTTCATTCTATTCCATATCCAAGGTTTGGATGTTAGTTGAGGACAAGTCCAGCTCTCTCCCGACTGATTTTCTCATGTCTGGGAATAACTGTCATCTTTGCTGGCCTTTTTCCCATCCAGTGTTAAATATTTTCATTAATAACTGGAGAATTAGTCCAAAGACAGAGATTTTGATTCTCAACATCAACTCTTGCTCTCCTTCCTGCCAGAAATGCATGGCTTTGGTGGCCCTCACCCTGGGCAGCTCTGCATCACCTAATGGTCTCTAATTTTTTCATTCTTTCCCTTCTAGTCTTCCTCGTTTGGAGACTGCCAGCCAGCTTTTCTTGCTCTTTGTACCTTTTGCTTCTTTTTCTGGACTCCTGAGTCCTCTCTCCTCATGACTCATGAGCAGAAGCTCCCACCAGTTACACGTGTTTTCCCCCACCACTGCTAGCTGAAAGGGGAAGAGGGAAATATCTTCTGAAAATATCAGCACTTTCTTCAAACCCACTCATATCATCACTTTGCTGATTCCCATCCTGTAGCCTGTGACCTCAGCACTGCAGGAGTTTTAGTTCTGTTTTCTTCATCAGACTGATTACATTGTCAGCACTTAAAATAAACAGGAATTAATAGCAGTAAAATTAATCAACACTTGGGAGTGTAGGCACCCTTATAATTGATGGAATCAACTGGTAGGTGATAATTAGAACCAGCCAGAAGCTTTTTCTCAAAACTTACACATAAACTTCCTCCGTGTTAGAAACCACACATTAAAATACTCTCCCACACCAAGCAACTTTCCTTGTTCTTCTTTATGTCCTCACAGTGTGGAAGGTCCTGTATAGACCACAAAAACAAAGTAAGAGTATCCAACCCTCACCAAATATTGCTTTCACACATTTCTGGCTCATCCAGACCTAGAAAACCCCACAAACACAA
This sequence comes from Haemorhous mexicanus, assembly GCF_027477595.1. NCBI lineage: Eukaryota > Metazoa > Chordata > Aves > Passeriformes > Fringillidae > Haemorhous > Haemorhous mexicanus. Next base: position 19,919,379 of record NC_082343.1, on the reverse strand, counting down.
TTAAGCCTGAACTTTGGAAATTCTGAAAACTGTTTTTCAAGCCCAAGAGAGGAAGGAGGAAACACATCTGAGCTCTTGGATTCTTCTTCCAAATGGATGTTTCTGTGGTTTCTCAGCTAGAGAGTGCTGCAATGACTGGGATTGGATGCTGACATCGGAATCTCTTGTGCTGCTCTCTCCACCTTGGTGGGGAATTCAGTGTCAGTGCTCATCTGGGGGGATCCAAGCCTAGCACTGTGCTGTGCACCCATCCCTGCAGCCAGAGGCCAAGTCCATCTGTGATGGAGATATATTAAAATTATTTAATGATTTCCATTGCATCCAAGCTGTGTTTGCCTTCAGAGTAACCCAAGTTGTTCAACTGCTTAAAGCACCCAGATTTAACCAAGGGGGGTCCCTCAGTGGAGATCAGGGTAATGACTAGAAATGGTTTTGATTTTGTGCTTCTGGATTATTTTCCTTCCCTTCTTCTTCCTCTCTTTAGATTAGGAAGGGTAAGGCTTTATGGTGCTGCTGTTGGTTGAAGTGAGAAGCATGTTCAAATCTTACAGGCAGAGGAAGATGTGAGCACCCCAGCTCAGGAAACAAGTGTGTAACTTTGCAGTTGTGCAGAGAACATCATCTTCAGAATGACTTGGTGTTGTGGCTTTGATGATTTCTTCAGACACTGTAAGTAGACTGACAAATTGACTTTCAAGTGAAAGGTCATTGAAAAGAATTGTGGATAAAAGCATCTGGATTTACAATTGAAAAGCTACAGAAGTTCAGTTTACAACTCTAGTGGGTTCTGCGCGTAGGAGTTTCTATCATATAATTTGGCAGCTTCTTCTGCCTCCTGATTGTGGTTGTAGAAAATAAAAATTCTTTGTGGTTTCTTTTTTTTTTTTCCCCTCTTTTTAAACACAGTAGAGAGTTGTGGTGTTTTGGCAAGTCTGATACAAAGAAATACTGTACTGGCATTGTCTCATATTGTAGGTGACCTCAGGCCTGAACTATACAAGGGAAAAAAAGAGGTCTCTGTTGAATAGAGCACACATGTTCTTGAATCAGATTATAGAGGGAGTGTGAAAAGCAGAGCACACACACACATTTATTACTGATGTTGTGGGCTTAAATGTAATGCCCAATTCTCATCCCAGGATGCAAATCAGGAGTAGCTATGTGGTGTTAAAGCCTGCTCTGCTCTGGTTTACGAGGTTCCTCCTGGTATTGCTCTCCCTAAGCTCACAACTATAATAAGAGGGTATTTGCAAGACAAGTAGGCTGAAATTGGCTGAAATTGCTTAATCTGCACAAACACTCACAACACATGACTCCAGTGAGTGGATGACTTTCGGAGTGTGATAAGAAGTTTATGGACCACTTTTTTTTTAATTTCTCCCTCTTTCAAGGATCATGATGGGAACTTACTTAAATCCTGGAAATCCTTACCAATAAAATCAAACACTGCATGCAGAAAGGCTCCCTGGCACTCCCTCTTCCCTTCCCTTTGTGGGACATAAACCTAAATGAAACAGAGATTTGTGCCTATCAATATTGACTTGACTGATTTCCCTTTTCCTAATTTCTCTAATCCTGTGGTAGATTTTCTGTGACATTTGCTTCCACTAGCAGATTCATATGAATGTTCTCTCTAGAAACAGAACATTTCCAAATGTCTATAAAAAAGCAAAACAATGTCATTGAAGAAAGTAATGGGTAATGTTTTTCTGCACAGTTTAATTTCATCTGCTTCTGCTATTTTCTTCCTACTTGAAAAAGTAGTTTTTCTCTACTGTGTAAGGGATTCCTTGTGTAAGAAAACTTACTCAGTAGAGCTTATAAGTAAGATAGTGCACCAAGGCTCCTTGCACTGTCTTCTTTGCAGGAATTAGTCACCTAATATGCCCCAAAGTTCAGACTGCAGTCATTAGCAGAAGCCTGATGACCTAGGTTATTACCTAGGGAGGAGCTGAGACAACTGCACTCATTTCCTTCTCTCCACCAAAAGATCGCTTTGTCCTCAAGGAATAAGACAGGGAGCTGCCCTGATTTTGCTTCCAGATGCTTCTCTTGGTCTTTATGTGGCAGGAACTAGGTCGTGGAGCAGAACTCCTGCTGTTGGATTAGACCTGTCCCCATCACATTAGAAATCTCAAGCTATGGCCAAAGTAGAGAACTGGATTCCCTAAGTACCTCCACTGATGGCAGAGGAAATTTGGGCAAGGTGTTCTAAAGCCACTAGAACTAGAGTGGGAGAAGTCTACCTGCTTCCGCTTCCTCTCCCTTGTTCTCTCTCTTTTTGATGCACCCAAATTGCACAACGTATCCTACATCTGCACTGCACCCAGACTAAGTGAGAGGGAAGAACAGGTAACAAATATTGAAATGTCAGCAAAGAACTAAGCATGAATATTTTCTTTGTTTTTTTGGGGTTCCAGTGGTTCTTTTTAAGCAGTACATCCATTTTTGTTGGTAAATAGTATAAATATGCCCAGAAGTAGAATAGTTCAAGCCCTCTTGTGCAGGACCTACACTGATACAGCCCTCAGAGAGAGTTTGGTGGTCTCTGAGGGACCATGCTGTACATTCTCTCTTCCAAATTTTTGTACACAAAACTTGGCTAAGACCTTTTTTCTAGGGAAGCTAACAACTAAATATTCCCTTTCTGCTCTGAAACAGCATTGCCAGAAAAAGATGCTGTCAGTCACAGGGCACATAAGCCCTCCTGCAATCCTTTCTAATTGCATAATTATGTTTCTACTGTCAGGAGCAAATGATAGCCAGCACTTAGAGCTGGAGTTGATTCCTCCAGGATGAAGTTGCATAGGTCCCAGCTATTCCACAGAGAGGTAGGAGCATTAGGGCCAGGAACTAGTCTGTGAGGCTGACACAGGACAGCTGACAATGAGATGCTGCTGTTTTTTCTCCATGCTCACTGCTCTGCAGGTTTAAACTTAAATCTTTGTTGTTTTACAGTGATATACTAAAAGGCGATGCTTTAATTGAAGACAAAAATACAAATAAAAAATTGCAATGGTTTCATACAAAAGAGTCCTGTGGGCTTGGAAAATGTCCCTTGAGATGAAAGTGGCCCCTGGCAGTTTGCAACAGGCTTTGGTTGCTGTGGGACCAATGGAGAGGATCATATGCTAGCACAGGGTCTCAGGGTTTGTTTTCTCTCTTAGCTTCTCTCTCTTTTCTACTCTAGTCCCATCCTTAAAGTGAAGAGTCCTGGGAAACACATCCCACTTGCAGGATGAGGGCCATGGAATGATTTGGGAAAGCAGAAGAAACCTGATTGCTCAACTGACTTGCAAACTTAAGACTTTTTCCACACAGAAATAAAGTATCACTAAATTAGGCAATCATTGAGATTTCTATTTTTTTTTTTTTTGTTTCTCCCCCTCCCCCTTTTACTAATTTTCCTTCAACTCTGTTTTCCAGTGTCACTAAGTTATTATTATCCAGATCCAAATCTCACAGTTTCACTGAAGAAGAACGTGTATTAAAATACCAGATCTACCAGAAAACATCTGCAACTTGCAAGCCTATTGTACTATTCTTATATGAGCAAGCTATTGTAAATTCTTTTAAGTCTGTAACTTATTTCACGTTAACACACTGTGTGTTTTACAACACCATTTCAAAGTTTATGGCCTTTTTTCTTTAGCCGCTTGTTCCAACTGCATCTTATATTTCATCAAATATGGTAAAGAAACCATGAGAATAAATTGATGCTCCATATGAACCCCTATAAATGGATGTTGCCAAATTGCTGTAAAATGGTTTTCCTTTTGAGCCCTCCAGAACTGTTAGTAGGTTTCTGAGGCTAAATTCTACAGGGAAACGTTATGACCATTTAAGGCCTCCAAACTATGCTTCAGTACAAAAGGCCTAAGGGCGAGGATTTAAAATGGATGAAGTGGAGAAATTTGCACTTCCTTAAGAAAACACAGAGCATTTCCTTCCGTGTGTCAGAAATGAAACCAGAAAATACAAAGTAATTTGTCAGGAAATTTTCCTTCCATAAGTCTCTCTTCAGCCCTTCCTCTCCCACCCTTCCCTGCTCCCACTGCAGCCCTGCAAGCCTCATTTTATCCTCCTTGCTGTCAGCTTTATGACTGCAGGTCCCAGCTCCAGGTGCAGTGATGGACGGCGTTCTGCTCCTCACCTTGTGAGCCAGAGCTTTGCTGTAATGTCTCCTTGTGTTCACAGCTTACTCCTGCCACCCTCTTTCCTGCTCCCCTCCCCACCCAGGCTCACGCCTGTAGACAATCCTTCAGGAGATAAGTACCCTTCAGGGACACCCACTCAGCCGCAAATGACACAGCTTCATTTGGCTCTAACTGGACACTGGTGTAAAAGAAAAAAACACTTGTCATATTTATGAGTTACTGTGAGTTAATAATACACTGGGATCCATTAGTTAAAGCACTTTTGCTCCAAACATGTGGCTTCAGCTTTTTGTTTTTCATTCAAGCAACATTTTTTCAGATGAAATGCAGTTGCCGTTTTTCTTCCAGCCACTCAGTGAGCCTCAGGGAGTTACAGCATCAATTATTTTTCTCCCCATATGTGGAAAAAAGTAAAGAAAAAAAAAAAAAACCAAGTGTCCTAGCCAGAGAAGTTGGAATTATTATCCAAAATAATAATAAAAGAGTATCAAAACATCCAGAAATCAAAAGCTGCATCCAGCTGAATAAATGTAGGCAAAATTGAAAACATAAAGTCTGCAGAATATTCTTTTGCAAATAAAATGAGCTCTGGTCTCTCTACATTTTTAGCAATGTCCTGTCCTGCCTGAGCTAATTCTTTTTCTCCCAAAGTCTGTCTACTTGAGTGACCTTTCTTTAAACGTATTTCGAAAGGTAAATTAATTATTGCCTTGCCAGGTGGATTTGCCTGAAAACTTTAGAAAGGACTAAAATGACAAGCAAAACCAGAGCACAAACAGAAACTTGTTTTCATACTCTTGCTTTGAAAATGGTACTGCATGGATGTGTAATAAAAATCAAGATGCTCATCTTTCTTCCTTTCTCCCTCTTCAATATTTTTTCAGTGCTGAAGATGTCAAGAGCAGAATTTACCCTTCCCTTGATGCCATCTTTTTTTCCCCCTTCTGCTTCATCACAGCTGCATGGACTGCAGCCAACTCAAACTGTACCTTTGCACTTCACTGCTTAGAACTCTGCTGCACAGTCAATTTGACAAGACTTTTTAATGTAGATAACTGAGCAGACAGACTGAAACTTCAACCCAGGATGCCCACACCTCACACCTCACTGCCTTATCCTTATATAGGCTGATTTCTCTCCCATCAGGAAGAGGCAACACAGCAAATTCTATGAAGCCCTGGTTACTCTCAGTACCTGTGGCTTAATTTGGAAGCTCTACCTGCTCTTTTGTTCAGCATGTATTTTGCCCCCCATGCCTAGGAAACATTTATGGAACGTCTTACATATTGCTGTTGCTTTATTAGTAATAAATTTTCCTTTCATTTATAAGCTCGAATTAAGCAAACAGCTCCTCCACTGCTGACTCAGCCTCCAAAGCTGCACTTTATATATGTCAAACAACATATATAAATTTATAAGGTGAACAATGGTTGTATTTAAGTACTGATTTAATAATCATGAACTTCGCTGGCAGTATCCTTTGGAAACTAAATCCATAATTTTTATTAGTATTAAATGTTTCTAATGGGAGTTGACAAATGCTTGAACTGAGTTGCTTTTTTTTCCACACTTGGCAAAAGGAAAGGGACAAAAATTCTTATTACACAATGAGAAATGCATTAATACTAAAACCCATTCACCTCAATTTTCTACAAATATAATTTAAGACCTTTTACAACCATCGGTGAAATTACAATGTGCTGTGGGGAAGTTGCAAAAATTTTATGAGAGTAATAAAATTGTCATTGTAATACCATCATAGGGTGCAGGGACAATATAGATATTTGAATTACCTATTGTCCTTATGCCAGGCTGAAAAAGCTACATGCAGGAGTTATAGCATGTAATGGAGACAACTGCTGATACAAACCAGAGAAAGGAAATCCAGGTCCACTTTAGCTGGCCTAAGACAAATCCTCATTAGAAACACAGACTTAGAATACCCTTCCCACTTGTGTCAACAACAATGAAATTTAAACAGGCGCACTGTTTTACATTTGTGTCAATGGTAGCACAGAGACCAACTAATTAAGCAGAGATTATGTGCAATAAAGCAGTGTCACATCCAAACCCTGATGTTTTTATAACTTCTGGACCATACTTTCTAGGGTTTGCACTCAAGCTTGACTGAAGGTGATCATGGTGGTCCCTCTCTTTCATAGCCAAAAAACTTCTCAGTTAACTCATGGCAAAACCATGAAATCTTACCTGGAATTAAAATGGTATTAAGTTTCTAGAAGTGGAAATTCCCTTCTTTGAAGAATAGTGTTGCTGGGCTCTATCCAGGCAAGAGTACTGCTTTCTCCCTCCCTGTCCAAAGGACAAACAAAAGGAAAAAGGAGAAAGAAAACAAGAGAGGCAATTGCAGCCTTCTATACTAGCAACATTTCACTGGCTGCATTCAGGAGAGTAATAAAAGAATTGAAATAGTTCAAGCATCTGCCCTTGGCTGAGGGACTTGTAATTATACACTACAGACTCCACTCCCTTGGGACAACTGTCTTTGATTCCTATCTTTTCTTTTATTACAGCTGAAATACAAAAGTCCTGATGAAACCATTACATTTCCATGTGAAATTCACAACTCTAAGGGGAAACCTCTGCAAACTTGGCAGACTTTTGAAGTGAGGCAGAAACCTATGGGCAAAGGTTGTAAAGTTCCCTTCCAAGTTTCAAAGGTCCAACCACTTGGGGCAGCCTGTTCTGGAGTTACAGATTTATTCTCTTCATTTTAGTAAACATTTTGGAATGGGAGTAAGGAAGTTAATTTTATTTCCTCTTTATTAAGAGTTACCATACTGTGAATTCCTGAAGTCTAGCTGATCGTTCTCCTGAAAGTCACTGACTCTTTTAATTCTCACCAGGATAATGATAACCATGGCAAAATCACCCAGGAGACATTTTCAAACACTCAGAGAGTCAGTGAGATCTACTATGATTTTAACGCACCTCAAGGTTTTTGTCCTGACTTCAGACAGCATTCTTTCCACAGGTGAGAAAGACTCGTAAGCCATGTTAGGACCCTCAAAGGGACAGCTGGAGTTGGCTCTTTTTGCCCAAGTCTTCCCCAGAGGAGATAGGCAGGGAAAGAAGTGGCAGAGATATCAGTGGGTCCACACTGAGGCATCTATTTTGAAATCTCAGGATGCATAGGAAGCATGAGTCCTGCAAAGAGAGTTCTGGTCAGTGAGTGTGCCATTTTGGGTCTTCGTAGAGGGAACACCCTGAGGACTTAATTTAGTCGTTTCTAAAAATGCCAGCTGAGGTAATGCTGCTACCTCTCTTTGTCCCACAGGGAGGCGCCGGTGCCAGGATCAGAGCTGACCAGGAAAAGCCGCCACTTCACTGGCCACAGACAAAGCATCTAACAGAGCCTCCTCTGCCCATATCCGCATGCTTGATGTTTTACTGAAAGAAATTCAGAGCACACCTTTCTGTGCTCAGACAGCCTAAGCCTGCCCCCTCATCCAGGGAAGTTGCTCAGCAGCCTGAACTCTCGTCATACTTATTTCCCTTGTTTCGCACTTTGCCAAGAGGCAAGAAGGTATTTCCCTATACTGCAACCTTTTATTTTCTGTTCTTTTTAGTCTAACTACTATGTCTTCTTGGTAACCACAGTATAATAAATTTCATAGAGCATGACCAGCATACTTAGCTCATATTATTCATTTGCAGTCATTTATTTTTTCCAGCTCCTCTTCCACTCTGGGTCCTTTCTCCCTAGCGTTCACTCTGTGGAATGATAATAATACACACAGAGTGCCGGCTGGCTGAGAAGGACTTAAAAACAACAAGTAAGAGGATCTTTCTGTGCTCACACCTGTTTCAAGATTTGTTATCCTTAAAAAGAAAAGCTGTAGGGATTCACTCTCTTTCTTCCTTGTAGACCCCAGTGGAATATACCATTAAACCACAGGGAGGAGAGAAAGCTTTCAGTGCACTTAAATATACTTATGTCAAATCCATCTCATTCTTCCTGCCTTCTCTCCTCAATCTAGCCACCATTCCCAAGGGCTGGAGAACATTACAACCCATTCACTTTATATGAATGGGCACAGACAGACTTTTTCACCATTTCGATATGTCTACATTTGCAGGCATATCCTGTAGGCCAACCAAAACAGCCTTAATTTCAATTTACTGTCTCCCAGAGGAACATGCCATTCTCCTGAAAGAGGAAAAAAACCCTCAACGGCTATTCCCTGCCCCCCTTCCCTCCACTTCAAGTCAAGATCTGAATTGGAGGGAAAATTTCTCACAAGATTAATGGACTGCCATTCTGATGCTAATAACAGGGCACATGATCTTTATTAAACAAGTAACCAACAACTTCCACCAAAATACTGTATTTGGAAGGTGCTCAATGTTACGGGACACGACTCATCTAAATCTTTTTCCAAGTCCCTGTAGTTTGGTGTTACATTAGGAAAAAAGAAAACATTCCTCAGTAGTCATTTAACTCTGCCTTGTTTTTCAGCAGCGCTATCAGTAGTGACAAAAAACACTAATAAAAAAGTAGACAAGGTCTTGGCTTTCTAACTTCAGATGCAGGCTAGGATCAGCTCAGTAAAGCCTAAATGGGAGATTCTCCCACCTTCCCAAGAAAATGTTAGGGGTTAGCTATTATTGCAACAAACCAGAAACAAAACAGATAACAAATAAATATTCAGTGGATAGCGGGAGTATGAAAAATAACCAATACAGCTTGCCAGACCTTCTTGGTCACAGCTTTGATTTAGAGCAAAATAACATGCAGAAAGTAGATTTAGGAGAGGAAAAAGAGTTACTTTGCAGAAGCATTGATGCCTTACTGACATCCAGGCTCTGCTGGTACCTGGTATTACAGGATTTCACTGGGGCTTTGGCAGTTGTCTGGAAAACAACCAACATATAAGTCAATGTGTGGTGTTGCTGGGGTACACAGCTCAGCAAGTTTTTCATATAATAGTCACAGCACAAACTTAACCCTGTCTTCCAGTGCTGTAAATACCATGGTATTCCAACAGGCTTCTTAGGAAAGTATCAGACATTGGAGCATACGGCCAAAGAGTGATTCATGTTATTACACTGAGGCCTTTCTAGCCATGCTGATGTATTGCTGAATGCTTAATGTTTTCTGTGCAGTCTCTTTAGAGAGTATGATAGTCCAGAGATTGATAGGCCTGGTCCAAGTCGTCCAAGAGGTCTGATGCTGTAAATTTGTTCACATAAGTGCTGCACTTAGGGCAACTCTTTTGGTGTGTTTGTGTTTGAGGTGTCTGGTTATGAGCAGACATAGGTGGGCATAAAGGGAAGGATCTTCTGGTTAAAGGAAGCCAGGAGGATAAGGAACTGTCATCTCAGCCTCACACAGATGGGCAAATTGCAATGGCATTACCCACCTCTGTTGTGGAAGTTGAAGTTGTTCCTTTTCCTGTTGTAGGCAAGCATTTTGTTTATTTTCGCTACATTGCAATTAAAAATAGCAGCAAACCAAGAAGTGGTTAGAGTGAAGGCACAGAAAAATTGGCCTCAGTGGAGAAATGAGCTTTGCTTCCCAGAGTTACAAACAGCCTCTGCTTAGCAAATTGGACGTCTTTTCAGATTGCAAATGACTCCAGAAAAAACAAAGTCTCAACTGCAACATAAAGGCCAGAGTTAAGTCTGCTACGTGACCATAACTAAGGAAGGAAGACAGCAGTCTCAGACAGTATTTTCTTCTCTGAAAATGCCCATCTTTTGATCTGCATTTGAATTTTCCCATTATCATTTAATGGGAATGGTAAATCTTTCAAGGGACCATCCAGAGAAATTCTTAGACACAGTCAGATTCAGGATATGGCACAAGGCCATCCCTTAACCAAATTAATAAATACTTTACTGCAAGCCATGAAAAGTCTTTGGAACCGTTATTCTAAAAGTTTTTTCTGGTCATTGCTTCTGTGTTAGCATTACTCCAGAGTTTCATTTCAATCACAGATGCTTGCATAAAAGAAACATTATGCTGAGACTAATGCTTTTCATACTTAGGAAATCTTTTTCTTATTAGTAGCAAGCAATGAGAATATCCCTCTCCCATTTTGTTCTGAATGTATATCATGGGCTTTTTAAAAAGAAATACAGTTAAAGAAGGGCTAAAGCCTGACCTTCAATCTCTCAGAAACAACTTTCAGTGCTGCATTTGCTCCATTTGGGTTTGCCATGGGCAGGAGGTATTGGAGGCTGCACCTGAGAATTGCACAAGGAATGCTGTTTGATCTCACACCTACTTTCCGTGACCTGGGTGGGAACTGCCTTTTACAGCTCCATTGCCAGTGGAACAAGGCAGTGTCAAGCTCCTGCAGCAGTTTGTACAGTACATGTGTCTTTACAGCTGAGTGTAAAGAATTTGCTATTACTCATCAACCTGGGTGTTACGTTAATTGGCTTGATGCTTAACTGAGGGGAGATTGTTTTTCAAACACCCGGGACAAAACCTGTTAAACCTCAATTAGGATGCAGCCAAGGAAAGTGCAGATGAATCTGAAGTAATTACCAGACAGCGGCTGACAGGCAAGTTCCTGTATTTTCAGCCAGAACAGGTGATTTTGAAACCTGACCTCCAGCAGCTGCTGGCTGGGCAGCATATTTGCTCCTCAGGGGCTGCCCAGGATGACCTTTGCTCTGCTTACAGATCTCTGCTGCACATCAACAACTTAGCACCGAGTGGATGAGTGAGGCTCTAGGCTTTCATACCCAGAGGGTCACTAATGGCAGAACCCAACCACAGAGACATCACTGCAGGGAAATGGGGGATCGGGGCTGCCATGGAGCAATCTCTGTACTGCTGACCCATAGCCGTCCTCCAAACAAGCCAGCAGGATAAGAAATAGTGATAAGGAATTGGGCAACCTATGCAACCTTGTATATGTGAGTGGAGTGCATACCTTGTCCCAATGGATCATCCTTGTTCACTGTGAGGATCTGTTTATTGCGAGGATCTGGCAATCATGTGCAACACAGTCTGAATGCTCAGGGAGGCACAGATGGGATTATGGCCTTTTGAGATGGGCTTTTTCTTTAATTAGAAATTAATTTTGTTCTCTCTATGATCTTCTACTTCATGCCAGCATGTGAAGATAGACAAAATGTGTGGCTTGTAGGGAGAGGCTGTATCAGTCCTGAAGAAAATATGCATAGCTTGAAAAAACAGGCAACCTCTCCTGTGTGTTACATTGCAGCTACTCACACAGTAGAGACTGGGGATAATGTGCACTCTAACACCGTCACACAGAGTTTTCACATGAGCTTGGATAGGTTTTTCCAAATTATCCCCATTTCACATTCAGAAAAATGAAGCTTGGGGTAAGGGATGAACTTGCTGAAGTTCACCTGGCAAAGCACAGGATATAGAATACTCTTTGTGTACTGCCTGATCTCTACAGCCAAGGCAAACATATTCATGTACATTTAAAGAGAAAGGATCTTGTGAGCAGAGTTGGAGCTACAGACTTTTTTAAACACACACTCAAAGAAGAAACCATTTTCAGAGAGGAAACTATGCACCTGGAAAGAGTACTGAGTTTTAATGGATATTAATGTCTTGCAAAAACAAAACAAAGCCTGGAACTTAATAATTTGCCTAAAAAATGAAGAATTTTTTTTTTGTGTTAAACAAGAATTAAATTATCCAGCACATGTTTGATACTCCTCAGCTGAAGTGCTTTGAATCTGATGCACAGACAATAAATTACAGAAGGCAGCATGGTGCAGTGGATGGAGGGGGCAAGGGGACAGCGGGTAAAGGTGAGCACACAAAGTGTGCTGTGCCAGAACATCACCAGCACTGGCTCCCAAATGGAAGCTGAAAGACCCAGGTACCAGAAGGCAGATGGAAAAAAAGGGAATCCAGTCCCATCTGCAGATACTGTTTCTTTTCATGGTTCTCACCACCTGACCTCTTTTTCCCATCAGTTCCTCAGTGAGGAGATCAAGGTGAATTACTCTGGATGGGTGAATCTTGACAGAGCAAACAAAGCTGCTGGCGGGAACCTCTGCTTGGAGAAACAACATGGAGAAAGCAGGAGGTTAAGGCTTTTATAAGTCAGCTCCACTAACGGCACTTCTCCTTTTAACTCTCCAAGGCTTAGTTCCTGTCCCACTGCAGTCAATGATAGTTTCCCTCTTGACGTCTGTAGGAGGATTGAGCTTCTGGAGGGCAATAGCTCCTGACCCAGTTTCTCCTCCTGTTATGTTAGGCACTGAGCCTGAACAGCTTCTCTTCTGCAATCATAAGTGTAGCTGACTTCTATTCCCTTCAGAACAATCTTCCCAGCCCTGCTTTGTCTTCCCCATCAGCGGGTTCAGACAAAGAAGCAGCTTTCACTATGCTGTGGCATTGCCAAGGTGGAAGGAATCTGCACTGCCCCAAGAGCAGGTTTGGGGCAGAGCATCAGACTCAATCTGTGGTGGAGGTGGAAGACCCCTCTAGGAAAGAATTTCTGTACCTTTAATGAGATAACGGGTGCGCTTCTATACATGTAACCAGCCGGTACATATACTTTAGCTTTGTTCAAGTCTCCCATGTTTGTCCCAGCAGTTGAGTTATACACATATTTTGCTATGCACATAATGCATGGCTTGGCCAGCAAAAGATAGGAAGGGTAAATGATGGTATGTTTACCTTAGCTCATGGGGATGTCTTAGTGGTTTAACCTTCAATATGTGGTGTGCCTAACTTTTCTCTAACCACAGGTCCAAGTTCCAGCTGGGCTGACTCAGCCTTTATCTTCCACAAGATAAATTCAGCCCCATTCACTTCACAGTGGGTGGGTGTTTCAGATGAAAGTTTAAAAATGAGAGTTTTGTCTGGTCTGGATGGACCCTAATGATCTCTTAACACTTTTCACGAGAAAAACATTGGTTGTAGGCCAGAATTCCTATTCTTTGCTGCAACAGCATAGTGAGAGCATGAAGAGAATGCTCCATGAAGCTTGGAAGGGAAAGACACTGACGTGGTGGTAAAACAAGCATGGTGAAGCTGTAAGCCAGGATTACTGTACCCCATGGCCGCACTTGGTATGCCCTAAAAGAGCTGGGATTTGAGGTCTCTAGCTGGCTAGAAGGTCTTATACAGCCCCCTGAAGTAGAATTAGGTTGCAAGTGCTTTTCTCTCCCTAGGAGATTTAATCCTACTGTGGGAGGAAGCAAAAGCATTCAAAAGCTGCATAAGAAGCAGAAGATGACGTGTGGCAAGTCAGGATAGGATACTTGCAGAGGGATGTAAAAGGCTGATTTGTCAGAGCACACTCTGAGTCTATGGGAAGTATAAGGATGTTCATTGCTCTATGAGTGGCTCCAGGCTCCAGATAAAAATTCCATCATGTTCCTAAGAAGCCTTTCCAATGACACACATGTCTGCCAAAATCAGTGTATTCCTGCAAAATTCTTCTTTAAGCAATTCACCATCTTCCAAAAAAAAACCAAAAAACAAAATCAAGCAAAAATCCCAATTAGCTGTACCTAGCTGTACCTTTCTGACAGCATAATCACAGAAATCCTGTAATTAGCACAGCATTGAGTTCCTTTCATCAGCTGCAAAAGAAGCAGTCCTTATCCATGTGTTACAGGCTCAGGGAAGTGGCTTAAACAAAAAAAAAAAAAATTCTGCACAATTTTGCCAGAGCCCAAATGATTATTTAAATTAGTCAAAAAGAAAACAGGTTTTCAATTGCATATCCCCTCAGTTCACCCTTCAAGGCTTAAATGCCTCTGTCCTTCCAGGGTTAGAGGCATCACAAGAGCACAAGAGAGGTTAATGGCTTTGTATTTCTGTCCAAAGTGGAAGGAATGGAAAGACCCTGAAAGATGACCAGTTTGCCTGAGATCTCTATCCATTTTGCAGGCACAGGTGGTTTGATTTAACATCTGAAACGTCGGATCCTGAAGCAGACCAAAAGCAACTTCCAACCCCTAGGGAGGAGCCCGTAATTAGTACAAAGAATGGACAGTGCTGGCAGGTCATACAGAGATGCATTTCCAGAAGAAGGCATTTGTTAGCGTAGTCAGCACACTTCTGATAAGGCAAGCACATTTCAAGCATTTAGGCTTAAATAAACATGCTGATTAATGTCCTGGAGATGGAACATAACTTTTCACTGAACTTAATCTCTGAAAGTGCTTTCTATTCTAGCAGGCAGATCTGTGAAAAACATTGTAAAATAAGATACCAAGAAAATGTGGGAGAAGGTTTGGATGGACTGCAGTAAAAGCTTAAAATTAACAGTGTTATCCAATCAACATCAGGGAATTTTCTCCTTGGCTTCTTCACTATGTGACCTATTACATGTGTGACTCAAACAAGGTTTCTTTCAGCTCTCCAGGTACAGTGAGGGGATTGTAGAATATTACTGAAATGTGAAGTTCTTTGAGAGTGTGCACCAAAGTGCTACAGAAGCGCTAACTGGTATTATCAGCTGTGAATAGATATACTTATAATCAGCAGACACTCTTCAACAGTACTGCTCTACTGTGCATCTACAGCCAGCAGTGATCTCATTTTATACAGCAGCAGCCAAAGAAATAGGTTGGGATCCCTAATATTAAAATGCATAAGGGGTTAGTAAGCAACTGCCTAAAATTTCTTTTTAATTTAGAAGGGACATGGCTCGGGACATGGCTGAGTAATTTTATAAACACACAGCATTACTAGGTTCTGTTGGCCAAGTCTATTTTATACTCTAAAGAGCTTAGTAATACAAATATTTTAATTTAGAAAATGCTCCTTCAGATAAAAAGGGAGATTTAAACCAGTAACTTTTTCACACTCCAGGGCCCAACTGAGCCATTCATGTGCTCACCTGTGCTGTGAGAGCTGGCAGAAATCTAGTGCAACTTTCTGATGGCTGCATTCCTCTCACCCATGTCTGGAGTAACAACTCTAAGACTAACATATTCCCAGATGGGATTGCAAATAGAGGGATTTGTAAATATACATTAAAAAGCACAGGGCTTGGAAGGCTTGGCTTAATCAAAGGAACAGGGTGAGGCGAAAGGGGAAATGCTGGCAGCAGTGTGTATCTCAGCCCACTGCTTTTTGTGCAGACTGCACACCCATAACAACTATCAGAATATCTTCAGATCAGGCAACCTGTTCTCCTTTAACAGCAAGACCTCCTCACGTTATGTTATTGGAAACCCCATGTACAGAGGAACACCAGTCCCTGGAGTTTTTGATGCTTCAGTAAAAGCCTACTCCTGGAAGATCACAGGGCTTTGTGACCCTGAGACGTGTTAACAGTCTCTGCTTCAGCCCGCGCGTTCAAAGGATGAGTTGAAGCTCTTCAGTTTTCGATCTCGGAATTGTTTATTATATCTTATCTATAAAATTTTTCCTCCTGCTCAGCTGAGGTCCGCTCAGCAGGACAGTCAGAGGCACTCTGCCTGCCCCCAGGGTGGTGTTATCTTTATATACTAAAAACTACGTGTTTACAAATATTTTCCAATACCTATCACCTATTTTAGACAGTGAGTTTCTACTATAAACAGATCTGAAAGTGCCAACATCACCACTGAAGATGGAGGTAGAGAAGAAGAAGAAGAAAGGCTAGACACGCCCAAATCCCTCCATCTTGTCCCCAAAAACCCCTACACTAAAAATCCCAAAACCTACATTTGCACCCTGTGACAACTTTATTATTACACTATTTAAACTGCTGTGGCTTTTAGATCTTCATGAAAAGGTGGCAGTTTGCTCCACGGTTCATAATTGAACCCACTGGTGTCCTGGGCTGCGTGCCAGGGTCTCTGAGCCCCCTGGCAGGGGTCCCAGCAACTCCGGACTCCCAAAGGGATGTCCTGAGTTCCGACAGCCTACAGCAATAGAAAAAAAAGACCCTAAATTTTGTTAGTAGCTCTAAAGAGAGAGAGATGAATAACACCCAGGAGCTGAATCCCCCTGAAGCTTCAGGATATTTGAAATTCAAAGTGGAATGTTGCAGATTAGACCTTTGTCTTGCTTTGAGCTCTTCAGTAGCTTCTTGCTGTACAAGGAGCATAAAAAGGAACCTCCCATGGGGTCCTGTCCCTGTAACTTTAGTCAGAGATTAAAAGTAAATTTTTAGAGAGGTCACAATCATTCACAAAGGAGCTGAGCAGTGAGTACAACACTTCTCTTAAAAGCATGGGACTTGAGCCATGAAGGCTGGTTCTCCTGCAGTAACTGCCACAGAATGTTTCAAACTTTGAATCACAGGAATTGCTATATTATTTGACCTTACATGCTGTCTCCCAGGAAATCCAGATTTTAAAACAAAGCAGGTAAAAGGGAAAAAAAGCCCAAACTGATGCAAGTTCTTTCACTTTGAGAAATTGAACAAAATCAGGTACACTCAGGAGCCTTCAAGACATACACTGATATAACAAGATACTTCTCTGAAAACATGTTGCTAGTGACCAATGGTGGCTTCTAAGCCAACAGAAGGCTTCCTGAAATGGACACATTTCCCTTGGAGCAATCCTATAATTTGTAACACACATTTTTCCTTCATCCTATAACACAACACACTTTAACCTTGCTCTCATTTATTCTGGAAGTATTTTCAATTGACAGGAAAAAAGTCAACATAGCTGTGCTTCTTTACAGCAGGGAGAGCTCTGGTCTGTCAATGACAGCCAAGTTTAAAATCCTGTCTAAATAGATCAAATGTAATTGATGTTACAATACTAAAGAGCAGATTTTCAGTTTGCCTTGATCACCATACCTCTATGGACTCAATGTTACAGTCTTTCTCCAGTGTCCTTCCAATGCATGATATCCAGCTATCCATAGCTCTTTTGCACAGTTACTGTTGTTTAGTCAGACAAGGGTTCTGTCCCGGCTGTGAACAGGCAAACTGAGGCAAAAACTGATGCAGATGGGAGGTTTAGAATTGATTTCATTGATGATCAATGGGTAGAAAGCCAGAGAAGCTGGCTGGATTACTAACTTTTGGTCTTCAAAATACTGGACAATGTTAATAAAAACAAAACCAGCAGCAAGCCTGGCTTAAATGAAGAGTTATTGATTTGGTCCCAGAGCATATTTAAATATTTTACTGCACAGATGGAGCCCCTACAACTTGCTTTCCTTCATCCCATAAAGGTCCTGTTTTACAAGGATGCTTGCTGGCCCTGGGGAGGGCTGGATCCGGTTTCCTCTCCATTTGTGTATGCTTTTTGGGGGGAGGGTTGGGCTCAGGTAAGGAGAATCGATTACTCAAGTGCAGGACAGAGAAGCTTTTCCTCCTGCAGGGCCAAGATTGCTGACTTTGCTCTTTTCCCACCTACCACCTTCAGGGCATGGATGACCTAGGGGTGTTTGCCTGGCTGCAGATCTCCCTCCCACATGTGTGATGCCAGCTGTATCCATGGGGAACCCACTGCCACCTTCCAGAGTGGAAAGTGTTTAAAAACAGACTGGTTAAAATCTCTACATCCAAAAGTCAGACCTCCTGGGCATTTTTATTTCTGCCCTGCCTGAAGGAAGGGCAGGAGATTGCAGAGAAAGTAACCATCCTATTTATTTTAAGGTTTCCCTAATAGTAATTTTTCAGTTTTTTGGAATATGACAGGTCTGTAAAAAGCAGAGTGCAAAAGATATGTCTCTCTTTCTTACACCAAAAAATCCCTCAGGTTTTCAGAAGCATCTTTCTTCTGTGTTACTTGTTTGCATATTTCTTGCATATTATCTTGCAGGATCTTAATTTATTGATTACATACATTCCATGCTAATTTCATCCATTTTGCCTCCTTACACATGACGGCCCTTCTGTGGAGTCTGGGGTACACCCTGCTCAGCATGCAATGCAATAAAGAACAAAACCCTCAGGTTTTCTTGTTTGTTTGTTTTGGTTGGGGTTTTTTTGTGTGTGTATGGGTGTTTCCTTATTTGTTTTGTTTGGGTTTTTTGGTAGAAAAGGGAATTTTTAAAAATATTTGCATAAAAGAAGAGCTCAGAGCTTGAATGGATGAGTTCCACAGACAGAGCAGAACACATGGGTAGTGATAAGTTCTAGCTGGCTTGCGTAAACCAGTGAATTTGGAAAGCTCTCCCCCAGCTTTTAGATAAGAGATTTCCTCTCAAAGGCAGTGATAAACACCATCCAGACTAATTGTGCCTCTTCGCTTAGCAGCATATCACTTATAGTGACAAGCAGCAGACAGAACCTCCTCCAGCAGGCATCGCTGCTGAACACACGGCATGTCTCATGACCTGCAGGGAATGCAGAGTCTGGACATAAGTCATTAAATAAATAAAAAACCTCAAAATCATTAAAGGATTTAGAAACCCCCCCCCCAAAAAAAAAAAAAAACAACAAAAAAACCAAAACACCCCCCAAAAAATCTTTATTTTTTACCTGATTTGTAAAAGTAGAATTTCTGTGGCTCAGTTGCCCCATAACAGAAATTTCTAAGGTACCAACAAGTCACTTGCTAAGAGCACAGACCAGCAGGAGCAGAAAGACAACCCATACTTAAGAAAGCTGATCAAAAAAGTCATCTCAGCAGACACCAGCAAATTCTGCTTGATGAAGATATAAACTCTTAGCCTACATTATGCATTTCAAATGGTAAGGATAGCTTTTCCTTACTCATTATTTTTTCCCTACATTTTGGAAAATAAAGCAGGATGTGTATCAAAGAATAGAAGTATCTTTCTCCTGTATTACTTGTATGCTTATTTCTTGTATGCTATAGGATCCTGATCTTATGGGTACATACATTCCATGCTAACTGGATCCATTCTCCTTATGGTACCTCTATGGAATCTGGGAGACACCCTGCTTAGGATGTGATGCAATAAAGGACAGAAGTAGTCTAGGTACGCTTGAGCTTTCTATGCTCAGGAGAAAGACCAGATTTTTCCAAGAGCCTCTCACACCATTATTTTAAGTACTATATTTGTCAGTGAGTTCTTACTAATAAACAGTGCATTTTTGTTGTCTCTCCTATTCAACACAACTAATCATAGCGGAATATGTGGTATAGTAGGCTTTCCACTGATAATGTTAGATGCCTAAATGTGTTGTGCTGCAAGGCATGTGGAAGGAAGAAGTGGATAAATTCCTTCCTTTGTTGCCCAAGTGGGCAATGAGAAACAAGTAAGCCCATTTTACCTATGTTTAAACTTGACAGCATCACTTTAAAATATCTCTTTCACCTGGAGAGCAGGACAGTTAAATCCAGGACAACTTATTTTCATTTCAACCCCTGAATTATGCCTCTGTTTTCACAAATATAATTTTCCTTTTTTTGATGGTTGAAATCTGGGCACTAGGTCCATATGCCACAAGAAAAGCTCTGCTTTTGAATGTGTACAGGGTCTCTAATAAGCACTCATGATGACTGTTCACATGCATGCAAAAAAAGCAGAGCTTATAGGTAGTGACAGAAGAGCTGGACAGAAGAGTCCGTCATGAATGAGTGTGAACCTTCACCCACCACTGGCTGCACTTAGCCACAGCCAAGTGACATTCAGCATTTCTGAGAGCACTGAAGCTGGAGAAAGGCAACACTGACCTGGTGCCTTGTGGAGGCAGGAATTGTGCTGTGTGCTGAAGTGGGGAACATCACAAAACAAGACAAAACTGCTTCCCACTCAAACAGACAAGAAAAACAACAGGAGTTTAAATGCCTGCACATTCCCCACAGACTTTACCCAGAAGCATATCAAAGTTTATTTTGGAGTAACAGCTGCATGTCATTGAAAAATTACTTTTTCCCTGCTAGAAAATTTATAGAGTATTCAGGAGTGACCTGTCGTAATGAACTCTGCCTTGAAAGCAAAACAAAAGCAAACAATAAAGAGTTTTTCATGGATTTATGCTGAGATCCAGCCCTTAATTAAGCTGTCCAGGAGCTGACGAGTATCCAGTCTGCTCTTAGCATGATGGCATAAATCCAGAGCAAGCCTAGAGAAGTGAAAAGTGCAAGTCCTAATGGGAGAGGGAGAGATTATTTCTAGAACAAGGAGAAAGTCACAACATCAAAATCCTTTGGAAACCAGAGAACCTTGTTCATGGAGGGTGACAGATTCTCCGGACTGTGTCTATCCCATTTATTTGCTTGTAGCACTAACAATTTGCCTTTGGAAAAGCTGCAAGCCATCTATGCATGAATCTGTTCTCTGGTCCTGTTCCATTTGCAAGACAGAGAGCAATCCAGCAGAGCATAGTCACCTTAACAAAGAGCAAAAATATTGTGAAGAAGAGCTTTACATAATCTCCAATTGACTAGCATGAGGAAGACATGAAACAGAGACAAAATTCAGTATAACACAAGTGCAATGGGTGAATTCCACCCCCTGATGGCCCGTCATACTTCAAATGGCAGCATAGATTTAGGCAGAGGTACTGGCTAAGTGCAAGACATTAGAACTAGCTTGAGAGATCTGCCTTTCAGCTTTTGCAGTCTGTTATGTGAAGCACTTTTCTTGTTCTGGAAAGAGATATGTATGCACATCCTGTATTAAGTCAAAAGTCTTTTTTTTGTGGAGGAAACCCATCAGCTCTACATTTCCAGGACTCTGGTAAAATAGGCTGCACCCCAGACATTGAGTCTGTGTCCAACCTCATCCAACCAACAAGAGAGTCAGTACTGGTTTCTCTGGTGCCTGGGCAATGACTGACAATGCTCAGACTGTCTCACTGGGGCACCTGCAGACAACCACTTGAGATAGATCAGCACAGGAAACCATTTCCACACAGTATGAACGTGCAGGTGGTGAGCAAAGTAAGGAGCATGATTATTATCCCTTTTCAAGCTAACAGTTCTGGGCCCCCTGCATGATGTCTGCATAGTTGAAATGTCATCACTTAGCCAGATGTTGAAGTCACATCTATCTAAATCCAGCTGGATATAT
Source organism: Haemorhous mexicanus (assembly GCF_027477595.1). NCBI lineage: Eukaryota > Metazoa > Chordata > Aves > Passeriformes > Fringillidae > Haemorhous > Haemorhous mexicanus. Next base: position 19,898,364 of record NC_082343.1, on the reverse strand, counting down.
GGAAAGTATTGTCTATTTTTACTGGCATAAATCAAGGGGCATTTGTATGAATAAGGTATTATTACTAAATCATGCACTTTCTATTAATAGATCCCTATTAATGCTGCAGGTGTTAGTAGTAACTGCTCTTTGAAGCATTACTTAATCAACCCCTTTGCAAATCCCCATAATCTAGCTCTCACAAAAATACATGGATTATTGATTGAGAAGACCTCTGGGATCCCTAAAACGAGGTTCAGCTCAAATGCCTGTGCAGCGCAGGAGACGCACTACAGATCGCTCCCTGGAATGTCTGCCAGGTGTTCGCAGTTTCATGCATAGTGTGTATTGGAAATAATAAAAGAGGTGGGGGTGGAGGGGAGGTCATTCCCATCCAGGAAGACCAGGCTCAAGGAGAGGAAGGAGAAGGAGGACCATTAGTAATAGCTGGATAGTTTGAAGGTGCAGAGGTTATAGGGTGAGTGAGCTACTTTTCCCTCTCTGGGAAACTTGTGATAGTGAAAATAAAGAGCAAGCAGATCTAATGTTTGTCAAATTGTCCTCAAAAATAACACACAGCACCCAGTCAGGTCTGCAACGTGCTTGTAAAGAATACAAGCAATTGGGACAAGCCCTTAGAAAAGTGTTGGATACAGGTAACTAGGAAGTTAACTCAATGTTTAAGAAACACATGAAGAATCTTAAATAATAGATTATCTCCAACTGCCCAGTGTTGCTATTTAAAGATTACATCTGCAAAGCTTAGTGCTGGTGAGAAGCGAGCAGATGAAGTTACAGCACACTCATTCTCCCTGCTTAGCAGACCCTTGGGGTTGAGATCTGCTTGGCACAGGTCTGCAGGACTTCAGGGCCATTTTGCTGGGGCTTGGGCAGAATGCAGTTGCTTAAGGGTGGGTTAAAGCCATTCTGTGTGGGCTAGAGACCCAGAGTTACTTCAGGTGTGAAGAATCACACAGTTTTATGCAGAATAAAACCAAAACCAGCAAGTAACACACCCTACAGAGCCCCCTGCTCACAACATTGCCCTGCTTCCTGAGCTGCTCATGCACTGCTGGCTGGGGGCCCAGTTCACATCAAACAATGAGAAGCTTAAGAAACCTTGAAGAGATATCCTTGAAACTGTAGTCCACCCCATTTCATGTGCACCTTTGGCAATCCATAGGCCCAGGCACAGATATTTGTCAGTTCAGTTCAGCTCCTCTTTAAATTCCATCTCACCAGGCTGAGAAGAGCAGTGCCTTTGCATCATGTTGCTGTTGGCTGGAATCTCTGAAGGGGTGTTCTGCAATTTCCCTGGCTGGGCCTGGTACTACAGAGTGGGAGAGAGAGAGGATCCCCACACATCTCTCCCTTCAGGGAGGGCTGAAAAATGGGAAATGCATAAACAGGACACTAATCAATCATGTCACAGTATTCAGAAAGTACTGGAAGGCGAAGAAATTTTCTCAACAAGGAGGAATAAGAACAAAAATCAAACCTTCACAGAACTGCATGATAAAGCACTATTTTCCAAGGTGTCACCATCTATTCTGTGTTATGGGGAATAACCTTCATGTTATTACATTACACAATTATTAATATACAGTAGGGTGTTAAATCTCAACCAAATGTACCAAGCACAAGAGACACACATAATATCACCCGTGGCTAAAACAACAAACGCAGTTCAGGAAAGTGCTTTTGTGGGGATGCAGGCCTTGTTAAAGGTGCTTAATGGTAAGCACATTGCCAGTGGAGACGCTGAATGGACTCATTTTCTTAAGCTATGGCTTCAAAGTCAAATTCTCCTACCCCAATGCTTCAGCCTTCAACAGGGAAAGGGCATTAGGGCTTGATGTCCTGTGTCTTACCAAACTGCAGCTGATTCAGCAGACTGATGCCCTACTGACCATGTACAGCCCCTAGTGGCTTTTCTCTTTCAAGAGGACCAGCCTGAATAAACAAGTACTTTCTACAAGGCAAGGAGCAATGCCGCTCTGCTGAGCACCTCTGTCGGTTTTCTGCACCATAAGGGGAATGAAAAAGATGTGAAAGTGCTTTCCTGCTGTACCCCAATATAATCCTTAGGAGAGTTCAACTTATCATTTATATTACATCACACACAAAACACTGTCGTGGCCAACAGAAAACAACATGGCAGAATGCACAGTTTCATCCTAATGTTTCTGTTTTTCCCTTTCACTCCTGATGTGGGATCTTTTCCTGTTCCCTTTCCACTTTTGCCTTGCACCTTGGCAGATGAACAGCTAGGCTTTCTAATTTAACTTTCCCAAATTATATTGGAGCACTTGGAGGTTTTTTCCTTTACATCCTAATTAAGGGTATATCAGTGGCCCATTGGGACTGAGGCAGTTAACGAACACCATCCGGCAGGTCACTTATAAACCAGTTGCCCTGAGACTAAGGGCAAACTCTGCTGAATTCCCAAGGAAAGAATCAAATGAACCTGTTAATGAGTGGAGCATTAGAAGGAAGAAAAAAATAAGGCAGGATCTGAAGTCTTACGGAAATGTAGGAAATAGAGGTTTGTTTATCTAATGGTTTTACTGGTGTCAATGTACAGGACTCCCCCACCATTTTAAAGCAGTTGAAAACAAAAGATTCAGTTGCAGATAAGCTTTGGGACTTGAATTTTACATAAGAACATTCCTCTTGTAAACATTCCTCAGAGATGGAGAGGAAGAAGGACGTGTAGCACATTCATTTCAAATAAAACCTGGCAGCCAGGTTTCCTGAGGCATCAAAATGAGCTTTAGTCCCACCTTAGCACGTTTTATCTCTCTTATTAGTAAATTGGATCCTCTGCCTTTGGAATATTTAATTTAAGGTCTTTACTGCAATTTAAAAATCCCCACCATTCTAACCTGAAAATTAGCTCTTGGGACATTGCCAGCCTATAAGAAATTTCACAAGAGCTGAGTTAAGTCAAATTTCAATAGAGGATCCAGAGAAGATCTCCAGTGTTAGTTCACCTGTCTGTGAAATGACTCAAGGATCAGAAAAAAAACCACCGTTGTCCTTGAAAAAAAAGAAAACGGTAAACCCTAAAATGCATCTTAAAATTCACTTGTTGTCTAAGAGCAACTAGACTGGGTTCTGTGTCTATGTCAGTGAGTGGGGTTAGCCTACACTTTGAGCTGTCTTAGGATGGGACAGTATCTTTAACCAAGAATTCCCTTTTTTACAATTATTATTCTTCATTATTTGCCTTAAAGCCTGACATATAGCATAGCTAAAAGCTGTACTGCAATAACAAAAAAATTGGTCCAAAACTATAAAAAGGTTGACCTAAATACAGCTGCATGATTAATGATCTTCCAGATTAGAATGAAAAATCAGATGCTTAAAAAAAACCCCAAACCAGTCAATTTTTAAAAGGAATTAATGTTTTAATTAAAGTACAATAAAGATCACTTAAAATATTTTATCAGAGCTTGTACTACAGGTAAAGGAAAGGATCCTACATTGTCCAAATGTTGTTTTCAGTTTATCTGCAGAAAACTTGTGACAGGACTTCCACTGACATTCTTTGTATTGGTTAGAAGGAAACCAAAAGCACCACACTGTTCTTTTCAAGCCTCATGCAGCTATGAGGAGGGGAGAACTCACTGCGAGTCAGAAGCTTTGCAGTAAGGCAGAAAGGAAGAATATAAATGAGATTTTCTCCTTTGTCTAAGTTCTTCTGAAACAGAACAAGGGAAAAATTCTTAGATTGCTCACAATTATCACACAACATCACTGCTAGAAAACACATCTTGCCTTTTCTAAAGCTACAGTATGACACATAAAACCCCTTGTTTATAATTTCTGCTAAAACTAGAAGCTCTCCAGAGAAAAGGTAACAAAGACAGGCACAGAGGTCACGGGACTGGCTCTCTGATTTGAAATGAGTGTCGACATTGTATGACTGGTGTTTCCACTGATTCTGTATTGATAGCCTCTAAGAGACAGGGCATCCTAAAGTTTTCAGTTTGGCTGTTATCCCCTCCTCTAGGTAGATGGCATTCAGGTTCTTGGGTCTGAAAAGTGTTGCTCATATCCTGCTCCTCAAAAGAGCTTCCTGCATCCTTTGGGCTGTCCATTAGCAGGGAGCTGACAGACAGTGAAGGTGTCTCATCACCTTTCAGCCACCCTGGGGGAGCACTGGTGAGAAAGATGGAAATATAAAACAGAGGAGGGCCCCATGATTGCTGTTCCCTGCTGGGCAGTGAGGAATGGGAGCAGTTCATGTGGATCAAGCAGAAGGCTGTAAACCTGGCATGCTATACACAGTCATGAAGGGTCTCTGGAAGCAAAAAGACTGGCTTCTGCTTCTGGGCTTTTTTGCTGTCTTGTGGGAAGTGAATTCACATGAAAGCTGGGATGGTATCCCTGCATGATGATCCCTGCTCCCAAAATATGACTGTGACACTGCTGTTGTGCAGTCCCTTCTGTGTTCTTCAACCATGGCAATCTCCATGAACCCCAGACAGCTTCACTTTCAGGGCCACTTCATAGGCAACATCTTTACAAGTTAATATTTGTCCCATTTCTTTCCCCACATCACATCTACGGGATATTTTCCACTTACTTCTCTGAAGCCAAGGCCTTTCTTTTTTGGTGAGGGACACTTTAACAGGAACATTAAATATGTTATGGATGAGGACAGCTAGTCAGCAACCGAGAGAAGGGAAAACTTGATGAAAGGCATGAAACTGGAATTTAATAAGCACAGCAATAGGTTCCTAATGTCCACTGGCTCCCCCTTCTCAAGGCCTTACCTGAAGTATAGACAGTGCAGCACTGAGGTCCCTGTATTGACTTTGGAAGAGATGAGTGATCCTCCCTGGAATCTCTGATTCTGTAGCCAAGGGATCTAAAATGTCTAGATATTTTTGGTCCCTTATCTCCTTGGCTAACCCATGCCTCTAGTTTGTGAGCCAGAATTCCATGTTCAGCTCAAACATAAGTCAACTGTCTTAACAGAAAAATCAGTAGAATTTTCTAGCCATTAATTCCAACGGAATTGCTCCATATCTTCTTACAACACTCACAGGAGTATGCAAATTGCAACACAAAGGAACAAGAGTAAGCCAGCTGGCCCCCACCAAGCCTCATCTGGCTTCTTTGTCTCACAGTGACCAGACCCAGCTGCCTGGGAGGAAAACTGGTTTCTACCATAGCCATGGTATCTACCATAAATTACCCCCATGAACTGATATGCTACAGTGTATGTTCAAGAGGATTTTCACTTCCTCACATTGTCCTATTCCTATTTCTGTATTTTACCCACAATTCAAAACGTCAAGAGAACTTTCAAAGCAACAATCTCTATTTCACAATGTCGTGGTAAATCAAATATATGTAGACTGAAAACCTAATAAAAAAACTATGAGGAGGTTTAATCAGAAGAGTATATTGAAATGTAGATAGTAAAACTGCTGTAACTAACTGCAGATGCTAAAGAAACTATAAAGCTGCAGTCAGCATGATTTGCCACATTAATGTGTTAGAGCAAAGACTGACTATAGTTTTACTATACGACTTAATAAACTGGCTTTTTTTATTATATAATGCACCAAGTTGCTGTACTATTACTATAGTAAATACAATTCAACCGTAGTTTAAAGAGAGATGCTGTTTTCATTTGCTTTTTTTAATACACACAGTAAAGCCGGGAAAAGTACTTTTGTAACACTTCTGTGCCTTTAATTTACTTTTCCCTTAACTTTGTGTTTGAATATGTGGTTTCTGTTTTTGACTATTTTGCATTTTGTTCGTGTTTTCCTTGAAATAGGAAGTTGTCTTCAGTGTTTTTTGCAAGTACAAGGGTTTGATATTTGAGACAGAGAAGAGTGACAATGCTTGCATTCCACTTTCAGACAGATATGATGGTTTCGGCATTTGAAATGCAAGGCGTTTTGCTCAATTCTCATTCTGAAGTTTTGATATGAGATGTATATATTGCTAGGTAGTGGTCATTTAGTCCACTGTATATCAGTATACTTAGAGACAGAAAGATGACCTGTCAGGGATGCCTGGTTTTCCTTGTGGTGTTATATTTGTACCCTCAGCTTAGCTCTTTTCCTCTGTCTTGCCTTCTTTCCTTTCCACCCACCCAGAGAGCAGCAGTGTGATATTCTCTGAGAATTATGTGCTGGTGCCAGACTGACAGTCACAGAAACCACAGAAACAGAAAAATATACTTTCCTACTCCCAGAGGCTAGGATGACACGGCTCCAGCATGGATGGGGAGAAAGCATGTTAATAAACAAAAAAAAATTCAAATTAATCATCAAACTAATGCCAACTGACAGTGATTTTCTCCACGTGTCATTGTTAATTGTATTCTTACTGCTTTACATGTGAATATACATCTCAGTAGTCAAGCCCTGCAGCCAAGGAATATTACAATAAAACCCAGGCCTGTGATACTCATTCAGACTGGCACATTAGCATGAGCATTTAAAGGATTCACTAAAGTTTAGTATCACATGTTGGGTTTCCCTGTTCTCCAGCAGCAATTCACAGCAGCTGCCTGTGGTCCAGGAGCACCACAGACACCACACACCCTTCATCCTGCCACAGGACATGCCTCCTGTAGCTTGGGAGATAGTCTGCTTGAGTTTCTTACTTAAACAATCACAACTTGGCAAGGAATCCTGGCACAAACAGCCAGAAATCTAAGTGTGTCTTTAATTCCTTGTGCACTGTTCCAAAGGCATTTGGATAAAAGTTGAGGGTTGACTTACCTGTTTCCCTCACTACTTGTCCCTAAAGCTGTCGCTACCAAATTTTATCACTGACCAAAAAAATAAAGATTTGAAACACATCCCATTTTTGACTGCTTTTTTTTTTTTTTTAATTAACAAAGATATGTGGGAGTTATTTGCTCTTTTTAAATTGTACTTGATGTCATTTATTGCCAGAGGAAACTGAGCTGACTTTGTTTTGAACAATGACAGTTGACCTGAGCAGTCAATGCCATTATAGGAAAGCTCTGGTCCAAACCCAATGTCTGCCACTGAAACCAGCTCTATCACTGACCAAACGGGAGAAAGGAACTCAAAGCTCAGAAAAGTTTTTGGTGCAGGCAATTTCAAAGCCAAATATCAACCTCTTGCAAAAAAGGAAGATAAAACACTGCAACAACCATACCCCTGACTATTTTCAGCTGAAAGGCTTGGGGTAAATTAGGTTTCGGACCAAACTCTATTTAACTTTGTCTAGCATGTCAAACATGATACTTCACATTCACATCTTCTCCAGTAAAAGCAAATGGATCCTTTGGCTTTGGATGTCATAGCATCAAGTCAGGCTCACTACTAAGAAGCACATACCACCACAAGCAAACTAAGCATAGCAGAGCCACTAAATATTTAGCCATATTCTGTCCGTCTTTCTCATTTTTGCTTCCTTCCTCAGTTATCCTCCCATTAACAGCTCAGAGAAAAGCGGCAGCTATTTTAGGTGTCCCACTGTTATCATTGAGATGAAATCCCTGCTAAACCAACTATTTCCAGTGCATTGCCAAGTAAACCCTGGGCTGACCTTTGACTTCATCTTCTGAAATATGACCATAAAAATAATGAGCCTGTAAACTGCTTTTGGCAATTATGCTGCTGCTGGAATGAAAAGACCTTGTCATTAGCATGCAGCTTATGAACCCCAGCTTGCTGGTCCTGGCAGGCAGCCAGCCCAGGAAACCGAGCTGGCCTTAAAGCTGACACAGGTTCAATGGGATAATTAGGCAGCCTTTTTGTTTGAGTTTGTTGATACAAATGTGGTAGAGATTAGCCTTTTCCCCCTCAGCTCTTGGTAATGGTCAGGGCTAACAGGTGTCAGGCTAATGGTGGGGAGGGAAATTAATACTTGGTTTCCTGGTACCTTCTTTTGTTGTTTTTCTCCACAGAGGAATTCCTCCAAATCTTCTAGCACTTTGCAAGCACCTTCTCTCCCTCCTTCCTTTCCCCTTCTTATTTGTCTTTGCCCAAAACATTTTATCAAGAAGTGCACGCCATTGAGTTACATACAAAAAGGCTGGGAAGTGCTGTCTGGAAAATAAATTACCATCAACCACATTGGTCTATCAGTCTTCTATTTATTAGGTTAAGGAATAAAAACTAGGTTTTCAAACAGAAATTGGCCAGATCTTTTTTTGAAGTTCATGGGAAATCTCCAGGGAAATGAGCTAAAGCAGAATAAAAGACACCCAAAATGTCACACAGCTCTGAACAAACTACACTACCACTTTTAAAAGTGGTTGGGTCACTTAAACATCTGGTTATCTTAAGCAACTTGGAACAGGGTTCTTGGCACTCAGTAGGAATTAAAAATGCCAGATCATCTAACAGCTCTCTGTAAGTCCTTAAAGCAGAGTCTATCTGTGCTTTATGTCAAAGTATGTGATACAGCAAGAGAAATTGTGAGTAAGCCTCTGCACATGCTGTAGCCAGCCAATAGCCCATGCAGAAAGCAAGCTTTCATACTCATTTTATTCATACACACTGCCTTTTATCTCGAGGGTTACCAAAGCACTGTAAAGGGACAGTGAGGCCCTATATTAAAATCACTTTTCCCATCCCCAAAATGGAGCTACTTCTGGGGAGAGACCTGCTAACCTGTGCATCAAACACACATGGCAGCTTAGATGGGAGAGGTAAAAGCCATATGAAAGGATATTTTCCTGGTAACGTGCCATTTTTATATGCAGGACATGGTGGTAGGTAGCCTTTCAATTAAAAGAAAACACAGCAGGGAGGACAAAACCCCCATTCTGTTAAGACGTGGCAGAGACCCACCAGCAGCACCATCTGCTGAACCCCATGGTGGTCTCAGTAATTGTGCAGGCTTTCCCTTCCCTTCTTTCCCCCGGCTTTTTCCTTTCCCTCATTAGTATTCCCTTTTCCCAAAACCTACAACCCTTGTCTTCCCAGTTTCCCAGCCTGTTGTCAGCTCCATACTCTGCACCTGTTTTCTGGAATACGCAAACCACCTGATTTCCTGCTTCCCTTCTCATCACACCAATCTGACTCTCTCCTGATCCGTGCTGTACCTCATCACTACTTTGCTTCACAGTGCAGCTGGCCCATGAGTCCGCTCCTAGGCATAAAGGCCATACTTTTTTCCCTGCTTCCTATGGGATACTGCAGAGACACCATCCCTTTCAGCCCCTTCACCTAGCAAAGGATTCCACCTTCCCAGTGGTACTGGCCCCTCTGATTTGCCAGAGGCACAGAAGTTCATCTAAGCTGGGAAGGATGAGGATTGCTGTAGTCCAGCTTTAGTCCTTCCTGCCTGCAGAAGAGAGGTGCTCATGCTTTACAAAGCCTCTCGGCAATACAAAGTGGAAAGAGTCACAAGAATAAGGTTGTATCTCCACTTTCATTAAAGGCATTTCTTGAAAACCTACTGGGTTTAGCTTGGGCCATTGGTGCAGCCATGAGACCATGGAACTCAGCCCAGGCCACATATTTCCCAGCTCTGCAAGCCCATACACAGCACATCATGGGCTGTGCCCCACCCAGACCACTACCCTGGAACCCTGACACGGCCATATCCATCTGCAACGTGGTCACAATTTAAACCCACCTTTACCAAGAGAACTACAAAGAAGTCAATATGTGGGGCATAGGAAAGAAGAAGCTGAGAGATATTTTGCTGTCTGCCTTGCCCCTAAGACCTCTGTGAAGAAAAGAGAGCTAATACAAGCTCTTCCTTCAGTAGTTGAAAGTGAAGATCCACTGGTTGGAATTTGGGAGTTGGCAAACTTTTCAGTGGCAGGTAAACTGTAAGCTTTTAATGACACGAATAAGTTCCTTGGAACATATTACAGTGGGGAATTCTCCATTTGTTGGAGGCCCTGACTGAAGAGCAAATGCATTTCCAATTTGAAATTTCCAACTGAACACAATTTGTTGGGCTAAAGGCCAGAATCACTGCTTGGAATCTCTGGCTTTTGTAATAAAATGGATCAGACCAGGTAATCACAAGGGTTTACTGCAACCTAAAAATATTTTAATCTATCTATTCCAGAAAACAGCAGTGAAATCATATTGTACCTACAAAGTCCTGCTGCATGCAAGAGGTATATCTAAGTTTGTGTACCATAGCAATATTTGAGTTTCCTCAGCTTTGGGCTCACCACCTGAATATGAAACACTAAAGAAAAAAAAAAGAAAGGTAATAATCAACCTCCCTTTGTCAGATTGCCAAAGACTGCAAAATAGAGGCAGCACTCAATTTAGAGAGATTATGATAGACCCTTCCCTTAGCTTTTCTTACTGTGAATAGCCCAATAATGAATTTACCATGAAAGTCAAACAGAGAAGGGTGATATTTCATCCTGATGAAGTCTGACACCAAGATAAAATGATACAGTCTGCCCTACAATGGTAAAACCACTGAAAAATCCCATCCCAAAAACCACATGTACCAAGTAGACAACATTCATTCCATCAGCAACTTTGATTAAAGTCCCTGCAAAACACAACTTATGATTTTCCTATTTGTGGAGTGGTTCAAAGTTTTTAAGGCACAAACCTAACTTATTGACGAAGAAGAACATAATGTCAAGACTTCTGAAAGATAAACATCTCCTTCAGATAATTATCTGTGGTCAAAGTAGTGCCCCAGAATCCAGAGTGGCTGTTTTAATGCCTGGGTTGGTCCAAACTGTCCCTGGTTTTGATTTGGGAAGGCAAAAGTAGGACTCCGCAAGATCCCAGACCAAGGCAGCAAAAGGCACGAGGAGAAATGAGCAAGGAAAACACCTTTGCCAAAGGACACTCAGAAAGTCAAGGGCGATACTTTGAAAAGTGCCAGAGCAAATAGGACTAGGGAGATTTACTGCTGATTCCTAGAGGATGCCAGGAGAAGAGCATAGGCAGGGTACCATTTGCAGCATCAAGGCATTAAGTAGATGAATTAAGGTGGTAGCCTGGCAATAGCACAGCTGTAACTTAACAGGCTGTAGCACAGAGGATCCTGACAAGCTGCCAGCATTGCAGGTGAAGGCTCGGAGTTCACACCATGACATTAATTCACATGTAATCAAAGTCTTCCCATAAGAGAAATATCTCTTTCTCCATTCACAGAGTATTATTCATGTGCTACACACAAATCCTTTGCTTAAGTTAGTGTCCTGGTCTGAAGGAGCCCTAACTTGTATTGCTACCTTCTATAAAGTTCTTGAGTACTTTAGTACTTAGCATAAAATTTTAAAAGTCAATACCAACAGAGAGAGAGAAGCACATGCAAAAAATCCACTTGCAGACACAATGCGTCTCCAAAAAACAAATAGGGGAGAGAAGAGAAAACAGCCAAAACCTCAAATAAAGATTTAAACTCTCATTTCTGTTGATTAAAGAAGAAAAAAGAAGAAAAAACACGACTAGGTCATCATTAAAAAGTGAATTCCAGGGAGAGAAAATAAAAACATTGAGACCTAAAATTCAAAACACCACTGAAATCTGGAATCTGAAGATAGGAGAGGTCAAAGAGGATTCAGGTCTTACCCTGGAAAAGTGTGCTGTTACAGACAGAAAAAAGAGAAATAAAGTGAATGTTTGCTGTTTTTTTCTAAAACAGAGTATTTAAGAGATCTTTTAGAAGCTGGGTGTGGGAATTGTGGGATAGGATTTCACAGCATTTGGCAGCTGTCTTCTGTCTTCTTTCCCCATTCACAGTGAGAACAGATTTCTTTCTAAAAGTATTGGCTAATTCCATTGGGAACAAGGATGCCGTAGGATAAAACACTGTTGAACTCCCATTTGCACCAGTTTTGCACCAAGGTACATTTACCTGACTTCACTGATATCAGACTTCATCTGTACTGACAAAAAAAAAAAAAAAACCAAAAACAGAACAAAACAACACACCAAAAAAACAAGCTTGCAAAATCTTTGCAAAAGGTAAGTTGATCTACTGATTGGGGATTTTTGTTTCTCAGAATGTAAGAAGAGGCAATCACTTGACTAAGAATCCGAGGCATCTTCCAGGCCCTTATATCCCATAGAAACTGCCTCTCTCTGAGCCACTAAACAATTTGTTTTTTCCTTGCACTAGAAAAAAGTGCTTTTCCTTGCTTCACAAAAATCTCCCTTCAGCAGTCACAAGAGAATAGTCCACCAGTAAGGAGGGGTTAAAAATATTTCTAGATGAGCTCTCTTGTGAATAGCAGTTGAGAAAAATCTATTACAGAATCCTGAATACAGGATATGCAACATCAGTAAATTAACCATCACACACAGAATTCAAAGCCTTTCCATGTTCACATCAATTGGATAAACACAAAGACTTAAGAAAAGAAGCAATACTTGCTGCTGGGATTGAGGTGGGACTAATGATGACTAATGCACTTGTTATGGAGCATTCTTCAGTTAATTCCCCTGGGAGGCAGTGAATCTTGTTATTTAATCTTGCACACACATCCCAAACCTGCACTTATTTTCCACAAATATGTTAAGCACTTTCTAGAGGAAGCCAAAACATGTATAGTTTTCTGTCAGAAAGACAGCTAAGGTATTTCCCTCAGAGGATGGCAGGCATTCTAGGAGGTGAGAAGGAAATTCAAATATAGCTGTACTGAACAAATTCAAATATAGCTATACTGAACAAACCTGTCCAGAAGTATGAAATGGAGTGGATTTAGAATAGGTCATCTCACAGTCACATCAAGACATGGAGAGATGCTTTCCACCTGGAAGGAAAGTTGAGAGAGCAGATTTTCAGCTATACCAGGAATAAAGACTAATAGTAATTTCAAAAAAATATTACAACAATGGTTTTTGGTTTACAGCGTAATCACAAAAGAAAAAAAATTAAATGGTTACCATAATTCTTTGAGAGGAAAGTACTGTTCAGACAGAATATTCTCTGAAGAGATCTTGGAAATTGTTACAGTTCATTTGACAATATATTGCCTAATAATAGTTTCCTCTTCCCTCATGCTCCCTTCAGTTGAAGTGATTAATGATGAATTATACTACATGATGAAGTCATTCAACAATCTCTAAATAATAGTCAAAGATGTTAGTTTATTGTTCTGGCTCAAGTGCAAGAAGGACCTAATAACATAAATAATACATATGTCAATATTTCATAAGTACTGTTCTCTGCAGAAAAAGAGATATATAGGTGAAAAATATTGAAACTAGAGGGGGGAAAGGCTGTAAATAAGAAAACATCAGAGATAAAAAATTTGTATTGTGAAGAAATTACTATTTATTGCAGCTGCATGTAGTGACATTTGAAAGGTAATATATAGCTTTAGACATATAGTTTTTATCTTGTATCAGATTTTTGTCAAACAAGACCAGGAAACCCACTGAATGCTGTTACCATTTGAGCAGGTAATGACAGGTTTGATCAGATATGGGCAAATCAAATACAAATGTCACATAATTGGTGAAAAATTATTACCACTGCTTACATTATAGATAAAGTGCAGCTGTTTAAAACTGGATGGATTCTAAGGCCATACCTGCATATTACCCAAGAGTCTGAACAGTTACAAGCTCTGATTTTGCTTGTTCCTGATGTGTGATTTTTCCTGTCAGCACGATTTGGTTAACTGGAAAATACCTACCCTGTAAATTTTTCCTTACAGAAGTCCATCTGTAAAATGATTGAGATCTATAATTCTAGTTTAGAGTCTCACCTAAAGAAACACCAAATTGCCTCGATGTTGGCTGGTGCTGAACACTAGGAAGACTAAAAGAGTGGCAGGTCCCAGGTTCCCAGACTTCACTCGTTTGGCTGTGACATTTAGGCCACCCTTGCCTGTGTTTAGAGAGCCAGGGAAACCTCCACCATATTTCTCCCTTCCTTCAGTGAACTGCCAAGGCAGAGTCAAGAGGGATGAAAGCAGCCTTGGAGCCTGGGCATCCAGCCATGTTTCATCCTATAGAGGCATTTGGGATCCAGCTCTTCACCCACAACAGCTCCACAGAACTTCTACTCCAGATCTATGCTCTAACTGCTCTTAACATTTGGAACAGGCAGTTTTTCAGACTGGCACTCTTTTCCTACTGGCTTTTGATGTATTAATAACAGTAACCATACACTCAAGCATAAGCCGAATGTCTGTGCATGTGACAGAGTAGGATCTAAACACTCCTAGGCTCTAAGGAGAAGAAAGTTTATAAAGACAGTGCATACAGACAAGAAAAACATGAATTCTAAATACCCACAAAAAATAAAAAAGAACTGCAGAAGCAAATTAAATTTCCATTTTTTTGCAGTACAGCACAAAATAAAGAGGAACCCCTCCCTTGCTTTCTTCATTAAGATCAGTCAAAACCTATGCTTAAAAGACCCTGAGTATCTAATGCAGAAATGAGACACTTATTAAATGTTTGTTCTTTAAAAACACTCACTCTGTAAAGGGAATTCAATCTGTTTCTCTTTAGGTCTCTGTGTTAAAGGGCCTTATGCTGGGTTTCTCATAAGCAACCTCTTAACCATTTCAGCTTGTTGAAAGTATAATGTGGAAAAAAGTGCATTTATTTGAAAAACAAATCTTGAAAGTTTAGCCATTAGCCTCAACACCAATAAAATCTTCTGGTTCAATCTGGAGTCTCTCATGGGCAAATGTACAGGTGCTAAGTGCAGAGCAGCTGCAGCAAGTGATGAATTTAGGGAATGGTATGAAGTTTAAAAAACAAGATGACCAAATGAGATACATTTTACAATCAAAGCCCAAGCTTATGTTAAAAATTAGAATGCCTTTATAGATGCTGTTGTTTTTCCCCCGAGCCTTCTAAAATCATTATTGCAGCTAATGCAGAGCTAACAGTCAAAGTATTGAGTACTTCTGGCAAGTTCTGGCTCAGTGAAAAGCTGAAGCAGAAAAATCTTGTGGATTATTATTATTTTTAATGTGTGTGGTAAAATGAAAGGAACAAAATTAATGCTCATACCTTACTCAATTACATAAAAGTCTCTTCATCCTAGTCCAACAGCTCTATGAAAGTACACAGCGAGTGTAAAGAAAATTTGCACTTTTTTCTCACAGCTCCCTTTTTGGCTCTCTTGATAGTGAAGTAGAAAGAAGTAAGGCTAAACACACAGAGGAAGTTTTGGGTCCATTCTTGGGTTGGCGGTACCTATTCTAAAGCTAGGTAATCAAGTTAAAAGCACAAAGTCATATATTAGAGACCTTACAGATACTATCACAGTCTTATCTTGTGAGACTATAGATAACTGCTAGATCTCCAATTCCTGTTCTTTTCCGAATATTTTTTCCTCTGATCCTTCCCATTTTTTCACCTCTGCTTCTTTATTTGCTGTCTGCAATTCTTCTTTTCCCTATGAAATCTGACAGTCACCAAAGACACAAAACAGCTCCTATTTCTGCTTTTCTGCAGGCCTCTACCAAAGGTATGAAATGGGCTTCACAAGCACTAGGTCTCTGCTCAGTGGGAATGCAAATAACAGGGTTTTGAGTACACAGCATTGGGTTTTTAAAGCATGGACTGGAGTTCCTTCCTTCCATGAGCATGGAAGGTCATTACAGCACAGGAACTCCAGTCAAACCACTGTGCCATGTTCCAAAGAGATGCATCGAAAGGGAGCTCCAGAAGACACAAAGGCTTTCAAATCCCTTGCCTCAACTCCCTTGTCTCCCAACGCTCCTGAAGAATATCGGCATTGGAAAAAAAAACATCCTATCCTTGTTTTGAGAAATAGCCTTTTGGAACATTTCCTTTAACAGGACCTGCAGAACCCAACTGAGCATCCAGTTCCACTGACAAGGAAAGAAAACATCCTCTATTCCCTGATCTTCTTAGCAGTCACTGGATCCCCTCACCAAGAGATACTTGTGGTTGCTGACTGAGGGAGGAGAGCCCAGATCACCGATAACATCTGCATGTTCATACTATGATCCCATTCCAGTAATTCAGTGAACAGAATGCTTGATGGGAAATGCTTGTTTCAGAAGGAAAAGAAATGAGATTAAGAGCACATCTTAACTATGCCTGCACTTGCTAAAGCCCCAACTTCAAAGGGCAAACTCCCTTAGAGGATGCAGAAAAGGAGGGTGAATTGGATACAGAATGATCACAGGAAGCAATATTCCCAAGTAGCATGAAACACTCTGTGCTCTGGAGTTAATGTAGGGGTTTGTTATAGGCGATCCAGCCAGGATCATGACCCCAACAAATGATTCCATAAGGGAGCAAGGAGCACTTCTGAAGAAAGCGCCCTTGTCCTCAGGTGGGAATGCAACTTGCTGAATATTAACTGGCAATACCAGCCAACTGTATAAACTGGTCCAGGAGATTCCCAATAGCCGGAGGAAAACTTCTTTACAAGAACCTGGATTAGTGTGTCCACAGCAAAGCCACCCTCTTGTGAATCCACACTCAAGAGGAAGGAAGCACCCAGGATTTGTGAATGCTCCTGATAGAAAGGAACAACAGAAGTCACAGGCTCTGCAAAAACTCACCAAGTTTTATAAGTAACTTACATACTTGGTATGAAAATGGCTGTGGTAGACTCTATCTTTCTTACCTTATCTACATGTGGCAGGGGATTTGGGAGAAAGGGGTAGGGGGAAAGGGAAGGGAGAAAAGAAGTGATAAGTTAAAGAAATAGAGTGAGAGAAAGAGAGAGAGATAGAGAGAAAAAGAGATCAGTAGTCATGGTTCCAGCGTTGATCCAGCCAATGGGGATCTATATCCCTGGTTCAAGGTTCAATCCTGCTGATGGGGATATCCATCCTGGCTTCAGTCTTGCTCCAGATGACATGGATGTCATTCCAGCTTCCAGTGCTGATCCACACGTTGGGATGGCATTGCTGGTTCCAGCACTGATCCATACAATGGATCCAGGCTCCTGGGAGCACTGCCCATGTTTGAGGGGGGTCCTTTGAAGAGGGATGGTTCCCTGCCCTGAACACAGGTTTCCTGCTTTCTATGCAAATTTTTGGTCATGCACAGGCCGTTCTTTTAGACATTCCTGGATATGGATCAGAAAAGTCAGGGCTCTTAGACGGTCTTGATTCTGCCCTACAGTCCACACTCCTTGGCTTCACTGCTACCTTTTTGCTGTCCTCTCTTGTGCTTATTTCCAGGGACTAGAACAAGGATGTTTGCCCCAGAAAAGTGCTGTCATCCATCTGCATGGCTGTTCTCTCCAACAACTTTTTCTTACTCATGTCCAATTATTACAAGCTAGGTTACTGCTAACAGCTCTTGTGTAGTTTTTACCAAGGGTCCTTGGCTGACTACACAGCCCCCTGGCTAAGAGGTTTTGGGACACATACCCTAGCCTCCTACATTGTGGGATTCTCCACCTGTGTTGCTCCCATGGGATGCTGACCAGGCTCAGGGTGAGCCGGCATATCTGGGGCCCAATCTGGTGCTAGCAGTGGGCACTAATCCTCAGGATGTCCCCCCCTGCAGGCACACAAGCACAGCCTGCTCAGGGCCCGGAGTGCCCATCTGAAGCAGAAAGGACATTCCTGGTGCACAGCCTGTGGCCCGCTGAGGCCATATATTCCATGGGCTGAGCACAGCCTGCACTGGCATTCTGCCAAAGGCCTGTGCTTCCTGAGGGGCGGGCACAGGGAACCCCTCCTCCTCAGGACTACTCAAGGCTTTGGTCTTTGCCCTCTTTCACTTGGCACTGGTCTTGGTCTCTCTTGTCTTCCTGTGGGGACCGTTCTTTGCCACTGTCATCTTCGCCTAGAGGTGGGTCTTGGGCTCTGCCAACTTGCCCTTGGGACAGCTCTTGGTTGAGCGAGTCTTTCCACTCTTCCATGGCCAAGCCCCCCCCTCAGCCTCTGGTGCTGACAGGACTGACCCCACCACTGCCCCCATCTGCTGCCCGCTGAGGCCATGGGCTTCTGGCCAGCTGGGCAAAGGACTGCTTGGGCTGCAGGGGCTGTACAGGGCAGCTTCCTAGCTCTCTGCCCCTGCAGTTCTCACCTGCTTGCCAAAGGCAGGAGAAGCTGCCATGGCCTCCTCTTGTGCCTCAGGATCTCTGGCCACAGCAGCAGCTGCAGGTGCTGAGCCCTTGGCATTGGCTGTGGCAGGAGCTGTGCTGGGCAGGTCAGCCACTGTCTCTGCTGCTGCCTCAGGGTCCAAAGTGCTGAGACAGCTCAGCACCTCCTGGGCAGCAGTGTCAGGGTCCCACTTGTTCATCAGGCCCAAGGAGTTATCCCAGAGGTTGTAGCTGATACCTTATTCCCTTTGGACAGCTCCCTGTCGTTGCTTTCATCCCCTTGGCAGAGCTCTTGAGGTCTGTTATTTTGCCCCTGTTTCTCCCGCTGGGCCAAAACTTCACATTGGTTTTGGAAATTTCCTTTCAGCCAGTCCAGCACCCTCTTATGGCAAGTGGTTTCCTCCAGTTTCTGGAGGACAGGGCTGGCTTTTCTGAGAAGGGCAGTCTGTGCTCTGCACAGGCCAAGTGCCTTGTGTTCAGCTGCTTCAGGTGCTCCCTCTGGGACATGGCACTCAGATCCTCAACAGTCTGTGCATGCCCTGGCAGAGAAGTGCCAGTGAGGTTTTGCCATGTCCTGCTCTGATGCTTGCCTCTGGCACCATGTCCCTGCAACCCTGCCCGAGGGAGCTGACACATAACATGCTGGTGCTGGCTCCTGCTGTGCAGTCGGCCTCCGGATCTCAGTGGAGATCACATGGGAGACTTGTACAGGGATACAGCTCCTGTACTTGATGTAGGTCTCCTGGGATGTGCAGCGGCCAACCGGGTTTCTGGGCTTCAGCACCTGAGAAAGACTCTCGGAGGTGACACTCAGATCCCTCTCAGTCTTCTCAGGTCCCGGCAGCATCATGTTGCTGATGTTCTGCCTCACGTGGGGCAATGTCCGTTCTGGGTCCTGCTTGCCCAGGTGAACTGACACAGGCATGTGGTGTGTCCAGTCCTGCAGGGCAGTTGGCTGCTGGCTTTGGATCCCAGTGGAGACCAGGTGGGAGACACGCAAGGGAATACGGCTCCTGTACACCCTGTATCTGTCATGGGATGAGCTGCGCCACAGAGCAGACCTCAAGCTCTAAGAGCTTGTGGCTGTCCTCTGCTCATGGCGACTGCCCCAAGAGTGGCGGTTTGCCTTCTCCTCCATCGCTCTCTCTGTTGTCCTCTACAGTAGAGCTCTCCAAGGAGCTGCTTTCTCATGAGGGAGCAGAGAAAATCTGCTGGGATGAGATCCTTGTGGGTCAGGGCCGTGATACCCTGTAGTGTCATAATGGCCTCCATGCTGATGTGGTCTTACAACACCAATGGTCCTTGGAATGAGCCTCTGTCACAAAGGGCCACATCCAGCGCTCCCAGCACGGCTGAACCTCCTGGGACTGCTTGGATCTGCCTCCACCTGCAGGACACAGCACCTGGACTTCTAGATTTGCAGGCCCTGCTGTGCCCAGGCTCCTGTGAGGCTCTCAACACAGTCCCACAAAACATCTCCAGATTGGAGAGCCCTGGCTTTGAAGTCTGGGCTATTTGGTGCATGAGGTGTTGCCCAGATGAATGCAGACAGAGGGCTCTGGTCAGTGACTCCATGTCCAGGTGGAGATGAGGAGTATCTTGCAGGACTCTGTAATGGAACTGGAGCTCTTCAGTATCTTTCTCAATGACACGGCAAGTGTGATCAAGCATACCCCCTACACCTTTACAGCTGACAGAAACTGAGCCAGACAGGTGACAAGCAAAGGAAGGGACCATCCAGAGGGACCTGGACAAGCTTGAGAAGTGGGACTACAAGAACCCAGTGAGGTTCAACAAGTTCAAGGGCCTGCCCTCAGGACAAGGCAATTCAAGAATCACTGAACTTGGAAGAGGCTTTTCAGATCTTCCAGTCCAACTGTTAACCCAGCACCACCACAATCATCCCTAACACATATCCCCAAGTGTGACACCCAGAGTTCTTGGAATTTGCATTTTTTCCTGACCAACCTTTCCCTTGCCAGAATGGCATAAAGGATCTTTAGTGTTAGTCACTTAGCCTGTAAATAAGAAATCATCAGATTCAATTAAATGCATCTATGCTGGTGCAGTATTAGCCACAAAGTCATGTAGAAATTATCTGGCTTCCTGACCTGAAAATTTGCAGATGTAAACATTACATTATCACAATTTAAAGTCCAACTAGTGAGTCAGTCTATCCACCCATGCAGAAGCCTTCCATATGGAGCTCAGTGGGTGGCTGCATGGCAGCTCAGAGCCCTGTCTCCCTCTGCACTGCTCTATAGGTTTGCCTATAGTCTCCTGCCTCTAGGCTGCTTCCCTCAGCTCATGCTGCTGGAAATGAGAAAAGGCTCCTCAGCAGTCTTCCAAGTTACACAGCTTCTTTAAACTGGAGCCACAATGCAGGGCTGTGGCTTTGGGCAGAACAGTGGCATGTGTGGGAGAGCAAGGAGCTCTGCCACAGCACCAGGTGGGGAAAAGAAGAATCCTGTACTTGGATGTGCTGAGAGAATAGAAAGCAGCTCAAGAACAAGCCATAATGTTTTATAAGAAAATCAAGCTGCAAGTTGAGTCCTAGATATCTCTTGAGGTAGACTAACTTGTTTATTTGTTGAACAACATCCCCACAGTAGCACAAATGGGAAACCTTACACCTTTCCCCTCTATGTAAACACCTGCCTCTATTACCTACATGTCAGGCACACCCTGAAATTTCCTCCAAGCTGTGTGTGGTCCCTCACAACACCACAACATGGGTGCAGTTGACAGAAGTGTTCCTTCCAGAGAAGCAGGAACCAGGCCAGTCTTGAAGCAAAAAACATGTATTAAAAACATCAGTCTTCCTTTAAAAGTGATCAATCTAAATGTACATATTGGACCAGCCATTACCAATGTTTTGCTTTTCTTTTTCTTGCAAGAAAAATTAAGCAGTTCATGTAATGAATTAGTGATTTTCTCTTCCATCATTAAGTAATTTCTAGAAAAAAAATATTCCAAGGCCAACTGTGTATTTATCATGTTCAGAGCAAAATAAATCCCATACCAAGTCTTCCTTTTGAGGCTTCCTAAACTCTTGTACACGCTTTATAAACACTATTAATCATGCAGAACTTGTCAGTAGTGTTAGCAGAGCACATAATGTATTTGGAACATTTGCAGCATAACAGCTTTGAATGTAAAGGTCACCATCTCCACATTAACTCCATCAAAACAATTGGGTAATTATACTTTAAAAACACACAATACAGTTTCTCCCAGAGATCCCATGTGGCAGCTGACTCTGACATCTGTGAAAGAAAGCATGGAGCTGTGTGTATAGTATCACAAAGCTGCATGGAGGATCAAAAGAATGTATTTGCTTATGTTAGTTCCCAAACAGAGGAACGTCAAACCCAGGAATTACACCAATGCATCCAAGTCAAGCCCATGCAAGCAAAGCATTTTTTGCAGGAATGATATAGCCCTTCTCTATCAGCGAGTGGGATCCAGCTGGTATGCAGACCGCCTGAGGAGTGACTGTGGCTGAAATAAAGCCCCTTCCCTTCCTCGTTTTCCTTCTGCTGGGAGTGACTGTGGATGTCCTCCACTGGGCATGGGAGCTGACTTCCTCTGAAGGCACACCAACACCACTAATCAGCTGGTGGGGAAGCTGTCAGCATGTCCTCCTTGCCTCTCCTGCAGCCCCTTCAGCTCTGCCTGTCCAATGATCCAGGGCTGCACCTCAGCCTTGTGCTTCTCCCTACAAAATCTTGCCTCTGACTAAGCTGATGGTCAGCCACAGACACACAGCCCTTTCATAACTAGAACAGTAAGGGATGGAGGACAAAAAGAAGGGGTTGTCTGTCTCACCCACCCTTGCTGGCATAAATCTCTGTCCTGGTCCTTCTGGACACACTACTGCCGATGATGGCCTCCTTGGCCATCCAGGCACATGCTGGCACATGTTCAGCCCCTGTCAACCAGCACCCCCACATCCTTTTCCACTAGACAGCTTTCCAGCCACTCTGGCCCCAGCTTTTAGCATTGCAGGGGGTTATTGTGGCAGATTTGCAGACAGAAGGGTGCAAAGATCACCAGACAAAATGAGTGATACCACAAATGAAGAAACAGACAAGCACTTTTACCTAACAGCTAAGGCAAAACTGCAAACTTCAAGATTTATGGAAATAAGATGAACAGAAAACCAGAGGCCTCAGAGTACTACAGAATTCTACTTGTCTGAAGATATAAGTGCTTAATGAAGTTATCCATATAAGATACATTATTTTGTGTAGTCAGTTATCAGTACAATAAATGAATTCCAGCCAGCGAGCCAGTTTTGAACTTTCCCAGATTTGTTACCCTGGAGACTAGAAGATGACTCTTACTCGGGGCCTCCTACAGCAAACAATTTTCATGTGCTACTTGCTACATGCAGTGGCGTGAACCCTGGTATCTCCTTCAGAATCAGACAGCCATCTTCCTCTAGCTTTTAAACAACTCCTTTCACAATGACATTTGAGAGGCCATGCCAACATGCTACAGGCACCCCTCGGAACCGAGTTAGCATATGTGCTACCATGGGCTGAAGCCATAGAGAAATATATCTTCCAGTGTTTGTGCTATGAACTGAATAAACCTGTCTGAATGAGCTGATGTTAGAGAGTCAAAACATCCAGCCCATCAGGATGACCAATGCTACTGATAGAATCTTCATGGAATTATAAGTTATAAAATCCCTTAAATCTGTCCAAATGGTAGACTGGAAAATTCATCAAGTCTGTTGCACCCAAGGAAAAATCCAGAAATAGATTCTTTCATCATCTCTGAATTCTCATCCAAAGGCAAAGTGGTGGTTTTGAATTTCCTGGTGTCCTCATCCGTAGATAAGGTCACCATGTCCTCCTTGGCGCTGCAATTTTTCCCTTCCTAGCAACAGGCTTGGCCAAGTAGCTCTTGTGCTGGCCTTACATGGAGTGGTGGGAGAAAGAGTGCTTGAGTTCACAGATATTTGATTCATTGTTGTCATTTTTAATGAGTGCTAATAGCTTAGATTTTGCAGAGGAAATAGCTGCCTGGTATAACTGGCCTTTGGCCACCAGTTTGTTTTCAAACAGCATTGGCTTGATTTGACCACTAGTCAAATCCAAATGCCAGTCTGAGGGAGGGATGAGGCTCTGCCTTTCACTGTTCAAACCTTGTGTTGTCCATAGACCACTCTTAGGCCATAAAACTATACCTTACAAAGAGACCCAGATAGAGCAACAAAAGCATGATCCAACATAGTGAGAAGGAGATAGTGAGAGTGACATGTTCAGATTTCCTTCATAATACCAGAAGGCAGCTGCTGCTCACCCTACCAAAGTCACAGCAAAGGGCTTACATTTGGCCTTCCTGGCAAGGTTAACTGAGAACTAACACAAAGCCAAGGCACTGAGCGCAAAATGGGCCCATGAAAGGAAATGGCAACCATTCTCTCCCAATATCCAGCCTCAGAGGGAGAGTTTGGCTTTGGGCTCTCTCATTATTAGTGCATAAAATTACTTCAAACCAGGATGTCTCACTACCTTTCCCAGATTTCCAGACTGCAGAGAAGCAGCACATTTCCCCCACTTTGTGAACTGCTCAGCAGTGAAGGGCTCAAAAACCTGGCTGAGCACCCATGACTCCTGTTGTGCTCCTCTTGCCAAAGCAGAAAGGAGAATGCTGAAGCTAGGACTGCACAACAAGCTAGCACTTTGGATAAATATGATAAAAGCCACCCCAGCAATTAGTAAACAGTGGTATAATTAGCAAATGTTTTTCTATTTACTTCCTTTAATATGCAATAGGGGGAAATGAAATAAAATGTCAAGGACTTCATCAAACAGATGGTTCTGCACTTATTATTTTTCTCTGCTGTATTGTTTGCGTCAACTAAAGAAGAAACTCCTTTACTAAGTGTGACTCATGGATTCCTGGGAAGCTGCATTCTCAGCAGGGGGAGGACAGCAGGGAAGGACAGGAAAGGGGAGGGAAGAGGACTCAGCTCATGAGCTTTTATTAGGAGCATTATTATGTCTCATTAATTAATCTGAGCGCTGCTTTAGTGACGTCTCGGTCTCATTTCACAGGAAAAAATTACTCTGGATTGCCAAGTTAAATAGACAATTACAGGAAGACCAAATTATGCCTACATTGCATTCCCTCAGGGCACCAGGCCAAGTTCATGTCAAATCCATAATAACTAGACTGCCCTCACTAAAAACAGCTCCTGTGGACATACGTCATGAGCCATTTGTAATCTACACAGAGGATGTATTGATCTTCCTTGGGCTTCCTTTCTCATAAACTCATAATAGCAAAGACAGGATTTTTAAACTGTCTTACTCTCTGCAGCACATATGTAGAGTATAAGCTGTGTTAACTCCAATAAAGCCTAATTAAAGTATAACCATTAGCTGTTTAATTTCCTTTTCCTATCCCAAGGGGCAGCTGCTTAGAGAACAGGAGGAGAAGCTTAGTACATTTCAGAGGAGGAATGCAAAGAAAAAAAACCTTGTATTTTCCCTGAAGACAGACATAAAGGTAAAACCCAAGAAAGGTCTCTCTTTACCTGGTGAAAAATACTCACCTACTTTCCAGATCTGCTTGGACTACAGAAGAGCTAGGAGATCCCTATGAAAAGAAAGGATGTGAACAAATGTGTCCAAGAAAATGCAATGCCCTTAAAAAACAGTTGACATGAGAACTACTTACACCTTTTGATCACACGATCAGAATTCCTTCTTCCACCTGCAACCCTCAGCTCTTGGCCTATTCTTTCTCTCTTCCCCTCATGTGCAAATCTGTCCTTTTCCCCTAGCCCCCACCTGATGACTCCCAGCTGGAGGGGGCCACATTGTTCCCAGTCCTTGTACATTCCCTGATCAGTACCCTCAGCTCTGGTGTTTTGGAGCCCCCTTTCAAGCACAAGTTACTCAGGACAGTGAGTGCGGGTGGCTCAAGAAAAAACTGGTGCTGATTGAACCAGAGCACCAAGAGCCTGGTACAACCATGACAGTGCAAATCTTCCTTTTTCCTTGCAGTCCCAATTTTTCTCAGCACTTCTCTCAGGCCAATTGCAATGCTGTTGTTGTTCCCCAGCTTAGAGTTCATGCATGAAGAAATTATCTGGATGACAGTGCACGCCACTCATCTACCCTGGACACCTGCCCACTGCAGGAGATCTGGGTCACTCTCCCTCCTCTGTCATACCTCTCCTTGTCAGGGGAGGTGCAGCCTCTCATTCCCTTTGCCAAAAAGGTGGAGGTGAGCTGAGCTCCATGTGGCTCTGTCCCCACTCAGACCTGGCAGCTCACCACCATCACCAGCCTGGCCACCACTGAGCGTGGCAGGTAAAGTCATCTGCAACGCAAATCCCAGCAGTTTACAACTCGGAAATAACATTTTTTTCCTCCCTCAGCTGCAGACACATATTACTAAGCACACACCAGATACTATTCCCTTCTGCTCCACACTCTGATATTCACACACACATTTCTTGCTCCATGCTCCTGTCACCTCCCTTCCCACACTAAAGATTTTGTTTTGTGTTTTAGGGTTTTTGGGATTTTTTTGGTAAAACAATGAGATGAACTTAACTGCATGGACAGCCCCCAAAGAACAGCCATGTATGAATGTGCCTGCCAGCCTGGTGTAAATTTTAGTATGGTGGTGCACATCCCTTCCATTGCTCTTGGCAAGCAAGGGTGACGCCATTGCCACACGGTTCACTCTGGTCACAACTGGTGAGAAAAAAAGAGCAATTGGCCTTTTCAAAATGCCTTCCAAACTATTGCAGGGATCCTGGAAGGGGCTTTGTTTTGTCCTTATTTTCTTAGTGCTGTACAAATGAGCAATGAGTGTTATTAAATCTCTGTTCCTTCCTCAGGCAATAATGCTCTTTCCCTTTTTCTTGCTTCTGTCCCAGTTTAGGATTTTTCATGATCCAAGCCAATCTATTCAAGTGACAAAGCAGATTGCTTTGCAGCATGGCCTCCAGCCAAAACTGTGACCTCTTTAACAGTGAGGTGAAATGGCAACACTTTGATTATCATTATGCTTTTGTTTTGGAGCAAGAAAATTTTTTTTCATTCTTTAACAACCAAGGCACTTTTTACCTTACCAGAGGTTGCTTGGTCTAGAGAAGTAAGTTTCCAAAATTGTCCAAAACCAGTGATAAGCTATTTCATGTTTATCTCTGGCATTCATTAAATGTCTTGTCAATTTCTCACAATTTTG
The DNA here is from genome assembly GCF_027477595.1 of Haemorhous mexicanus. NCBI lineage: Eukaryota > Metazoa > Chordata > Aves > Passeriformes > Fringillidae > Haemorhous > Haemorhous mexicanus. The sequence continues at coordinate 19,872,216 of NC_082343.1, read as the reverse complement.
TTAATATTTCCTTTTAAAAACTACTGTTAGATTTTTAAGCAACACTGCTGAGAAATGTAGGAAGGCTCTCAGCACTTTATGCCATGTTGTTAGATGCATGAAGCCTGCTTTCTTCTTATTTTTAAAATTTGAAAATTCATTAAAAAGAGAAAATCCCAGGGAAAAATGCGAACGCCAAACACAGCCTTTGTGGAAGAGGCTGCTCTGCAAAGGGCTGCACACTGATAAAGGCTTTCCTGTTCTGAAATAGCAATAGGAAGAGGTGGAAACATCAGCTTCTTGTTTTGTTCTCAGCTCCAGCTCCAAGAAAAGGCAGCCTGAATCATGTTGCCCTCTCCTTTGCTAACTTTTGTAAATTTAATGTTGATTTTTTTTTACCTTTCACTTTTTTTTATAGAGAGTCCCCCCATTCTACATTGCAGTTCCCTGCAACATAACTGAAGGGTCATCAGTGCAAGGAGATTTTCCAACAGTAAGAGGGATTTTAAAGCAAGAAGAGAAACTGCATGTAGGATGGAGTTCCGCCTATTGACTGCTAATGCAAATATTAATTTACAATCATCCTTTGAAAGTATTTCATCTGATATTGAGATCCACAGAAGAAGAGAAGGTCACAGGATACAAATGCTCAAAATGCTAATTTTCAATCTGTGAAGTCAGACTGTTCTCTTTTATACCAACAAATAAAACAAATCTTTGTTTTTTCTTCAGCACCCACCAAAGGATTCTGTACATATGTTGCAAAAACTTTACAGGGGATGGAAAATCTAGAGTAGTTAGGGCAGTAAAAGTTTCTTACAGCCTAGGGCTATCCTTTTCTTGGTTTCTCCTCCACAGAGATATGGAGGTGAGGAAGAAAGGTTTGTGATTTTAGGAAGGTGCACATTACCGGTTTTACCCATTTCTTAAGGCATTTACACTGTTTACTAATGAAGGTGTAGACAAATGCACCAAATATACCTTCTCTAGGAAGGTAAAGTCCACCTTGCACAACCTTATGTGAAATAGAGGAGCTCTTTTTCTGCAAGTGTGGACATCTGTCTCATCTTCTATTCTGGCCAAATAATCATGGGTTCCTCTATTATTCACCATGTCCTGCCCAGTGGAGAAGGTGTTTTTAAGGAAGGCGTTGCCAAGCTTCACAAGTCAACAGCATAATCTGCCAGTGTATGTTTTCTCCAAACGGCCTTCCATCTCTTTGTGGTCCCTCAGCCACTGAGCAGCTCAGGAGAAGGTGTTTACAGGCAGAGGTGTTGCAGCACTTCACCTCCTCTGGTAGTGTTAGGTAGTTGTAAAAGTCATCATGTAACGTCTCACTTCTTCAAGGCAGGAGATGTCACACAGCATGATGAAGATGCTGTCTGGTGCATACTCCTCCAGCAGGCCAGGAAGAACATCTGTCACCAATATTTCTGCTTCAGCTCCATCTGCACCTGGTTGCTCTTTCTGCAAGTTCCTGTGCAATTTTTCTTCCATACACCCAGACACCCTGCGGTGAGTTTGTTATCTTACACGGATTGCCATGGACAAAGTGTTTCTCCAACAGATACAAGAAAAAGCCGAGAAATTAGCACCAAGTAACAACACTTCTTTCAGAACAGAAAACATATGCTTTTGAGGCTTCCAAGATATTGTACGTATTGTGTGTCTTGATGTTTTCTCTTTTCACAAGGGTGTAGCAGGAAAGGCTCAATTTCTGGCCCATTAGAAAGAGTCATGGCAGCATGTTTCAGGGTGGTGGCATGAATACACATTTGTCATGGCAGCGTGTTTCAGGGTGGTAGCATGAATACACATTTGTTCCAAATGCTGTCAAATAAATCTTAGTACTGAGGACAGGAAGGAACCACACTGCAAATAAATTGAAAAGGGAATCTGTAAGAAGACGCCAGAGTCAGGATGAGATAACATATTGGGCTTGTGATGCCTACTGCACAGAGGACTCATCTTTCTCTTTCACCTCCTTCTATTTCAGTATAACATAAGGTTTGAAAGATCACAGTCTTCCTTCGAAAGGAGGAATTGTTAAGGTGTTAGAGAAAAAAAGTATTGTCTTTCATTTACTGGTCCCTGCTTGTTTAACTCACAAAAGAAACCCGCACATAGAGAATTAATGCTTTATCATTCAGGTCCCTTATCATGCCCTGACGGCATGGATTGTGTGTGACTCATTATTAGTTTGTTTGTATAATATTAAAAGGAAAACAAGCAGCCCCATATCTCTGTCACATTAACAATGAGCTGACACATACTTAATCAAAATAGAGGATGCTGAATTAATTCAAAGAGGTTGACTTTCACGAGGGAATATTAGAAAATTCTCCCAGGGCAGTTAGTCACTCAGGCAGAGTTTAGCCAAACAATGATGAAATCTGTCACATTCATTCCAGAATTAATAATTTCCCAGAAATTATTCAGTTGCCTTAATGTATTTCCAGACTTTTTCACAAAGTAGAGGGTGAATGAATGAAAGAGTTATGCATCTAAATACTAAGTAGCTCAGTGAGAGGAAAAAAATCTGCAGGGAAGTTTGCACACACTTCTGACACTAAGCCAAGAGCACCTTCCTGTGCCCTGGCAAAACCTTCTCCAGTGGAAAATTTAGGGGAAAAAAAAGACATCCAGTTAACCAGTTGCTGAGGGAAAAAAAAAGACAAATAGGATCGTTTATCAAAGAATCTCATTTTCACAGCTGGCCCTTTGTAAGAGTACCACAGGCAGATTGCTGGAGCAGGAAAACAAAATAATTGCTGGCCCTATGGCTGTTTCGCATGTGCTCAGGATGGGACTGGCTGTTCTGTTCAGCTTTAGGTATTCCAGAAATACTACATCATCCACTGAAGCAATACGGACATTTTGGGTGGACTCTAAGCAGCACTGTGAGGTAGAGGATGAACAGATCCAGATGCCTTGTCAAAGGATGGGCCAGCTCAGCAAAAGCCTGCTCTATTTACCTGCATGAGATAAAAGCAGAGGAAAGATCTTCCATTTACAGAGCAAAAAGAGAAGAAACACGGCTTTCTGGATACATACATTCATTAATGATGGCTTCTTTTATCTATTTGAGCAAATATATGCCTTTCTCTAAGGTTATTCAGGAACATTACACATCGACATCTAAGTCCAGTGTTAAATATGTCAAAGAGAAAACATCCCCTCAATTTGTATTTTATATTGTGTCCTCTTTTCAGGCTTATACCCATTACTTCCTTTCCCAGAAAACAGTAATTTGTTACACAGCATCGGATCGACGTAGGTGCCTAAAGAAATACATGGAAAAAAGGATAAATATGTAGAGGTCTGATGGAAGTACCTTTGATTTATAACATTAATAATACACAGGTTTTCTCTTGCAGGTAACAGGGAAAAAAAGGCTGGTGGTTTTTTGATTAGCAAGAGTCACTCACATGTCTCCTGAATGAGGTGAGTAATAAAATTGTTACGAAATGCGTTTGGTACAAGTAACACTGCGCATGCCGCCTGACAGTCTTTTTTGAAGCTTAGTGCTTGCACTCCTCAATTCTGCTTCCTTTCACACTGTCTGGCTTTTTCTGCCGATTTGCTCATGGGAGTTCTGCTTGCATTTACAGCACCGCAATGGAAAACATGCGTGGAATGAGTAAGAAATGATCCATAGGTAATTCTTAAGCACAGACTAGCCAAGTCTTTAGGAAAAAAATATTCAAAGTCAAATGATTAGTGATAGTACTTTACTCTGAGCAATTAATTACTCATGTTATATTTGAAGAAGTAGAAAAGAAAAACTGTGAGTCATTACTTAAATTTGTCTCTTCCGGAGTCAGTAAAGGTACAAATTAGTGGAAGAATAATGCAATGTCATGGACACTTATTTCAGAGGCCCGCACATTTTTGAGGAATTAAATGTGATGAATAAACAGTCTATCCCAGTTCTGCTTGAAAAGCTTTGGCAACTACAGTGTTAATTCACATTATTTGACTTCTGCAGCCTACCAGGGAGCTTCCTGGGGAAGCCACAAGGAGGCTTGTGGCAGCATTCAGACTGACTGTCAGTCCAGCTTCAAGACAATTCATTTATCACCAAAAGGACATGTTGACTTTTGGTCAGTAGTTTGGTGATTTATGCCCAGAGGAGGCTAAAATTTCCTGTGCACACAAATCATCTCGTCTTGTGGCCATCTGCTGACAAAACCAGGTAAGCCACTGCATGTCTGGCCACCATTCAGAAAAAGTCAGGGTGTCCTCCTGGGGATTATGACCCTTGTCTACAGAAGTTCAGCTGTTTCCAAAAGTAACCCTTAATTTACTCAAATGATAACATGAAACAGTATTTAAAAGAAAACTACAGTTTTAAAGCTAAATAAAAATGAAAGCCTTAACCTAAATATTGAAATAGCTACTAAAAAAAAGAGTACAAGCAAATTCAAGGAAGTTTTACTATATGACTATTCCTCCCATCTGCACCACAAGTGTTGTGACAGCCGGAGTCTTCACTGTCGTTTGTCACACGAGGACCACAATTCAACTTTCATATTCAGCAGAGGAATGAAAGCAGCAGCCACTGCTTCCCAGCAGCCCCAACTGTTTTATTTGCCACTTCCCCCACATGCTGTGCCCTCACTGCCTGGCTTCCCTGGCTGCCTGCAGTGACACTTGGGTTTGGCCATGGGCTGATGGCACATGGATGTCCTCCCCACTGGTGTGACCAGTGCCTTCCAGCAGCCTCATTTGCAGCAGGGTCATGAGGCTGGTGCTGGATGCCCGAGCATCTCGGCTCACATGTGTGTCTGATGGAGGTCCCTTACGCCATTTTTGTCTGAAATGACCATGAATGACCTGGTCTCTGCATAAGGCAGACCCCTCTCTCCCTCTAGAAGCTTCTCTGTCATTCTCTGTGATGCCTTTTGGGATCTCCTGGTGCTGTGAGCCAGCTGCTGATGCATGTCAGAGTATCCATAGGCAGAGATAGTACAGAGGTGTCCACTTCATCTGCACAGGCACCTCTCTGACTGTGCCTCTTACCAGCCTGTACCCAGGGCAGCACCAAAACCAGGCATGGTGCTGTGAAATGCCCCAAGACATGCCAGAAGAGAATGCTTAAGCCACATGCAGTCACCAGCAAGAAGCAGCACATGGCCCAAGCATCAGCAGTGAAAACTCCCCTTGGTTTCATGTGCTCACACAGCCCAGACTGGCACCCTATCCAACATTCCCAGGTCCTGAGCCCATGTCACAGGTCCCTGCTACCAAGTCAGTGTAAAGCAGAGAAAAGAGTGTTCACAGCCTGAGCCCAGTTTCAAAGTCAGTTATCAGAGTGCTCTTGCAGCAGTGAATATCATCATTTACACAGCAGCTAGCAAAGTTCATCCTCTCAGTGCAAATATTTATATGACAGACCTATGGCAAATGTCTCCCTTCATGACACTTTCCTGTATTTACATACTTAAATAAAACTTCTCAATGACTCCCCAAAATGAGCCATACCAAACACATGGTTGGACTCACAGTTAACATCACTTGTAATCTTTCTCCTCTGAAGCAAATCCTCAACATCCATTAAAATCACTTAAACCATCCATTAAGACCAGTCTTCAAAGCCTGCCCTCAAACACCCTGTCCCCCCTAACCAATCATTCCTCCTGCAGTCCTCCCTTCTCCTGATCAGCAGGAATCACTGGTAAGACATGCTTCAAACCCTGTCACACAATTACAGCAGTTTCCTACCGATCCCATTACTCTTGTGCATACCCCAGCACCACCACCTGGGCTGCATTTCAGGCAGATGATCTTTCCCTTCTTCTACAGTCATCTCTGATTAGAGTCATCTCAGAAAGTCCTTGGAGAAGAAAGAAGATGGAGGAAGAAAATAGAAGCAGGGTCATGTAACAGGATGTAAAGTGGGATAAGCAGGTTGCAAGGTTACAGAGAGCAGTTCCTCTTTAAAACATAGCTGCACACTAGCCTGTAATGAAATTCAAACAGCTGGTAACCAAATTGTGGATCTTTACCACCTCCAGTATTTCCTATAACAAAAACAAACAAACAAACAAACAAACAAACAAAACAACAAAACAAAACCAAAACAAACAAAACCCCAAAACAACAAAACAAAAACAAAAAAAAACAAACAAAAAAACCCCCCAAAACTGTACAAAAAAAAAAAAAAGAGAGCTCAAGGAGATGAGACAACAGTGACATGAGAAGGAAAACCCTTGGAATCACAGGCAAAAACTCCAGAGGTGTTCCCTGAGTGGGGCTCTGGTGGCCAGCCTGTGATCCCACACTCATCCACCTGCACAGAAGATCCTCTGTGACTGCAGAAAGCCCACAGCTCTAGGAAATAAGAATAGAGCAGCACGGCCAAAGTAAAAGCTTGGAAGAAACCAGAGAATGATAAGATGTCACCAGAACCAATGCAACGCCAGACTCGCGGCTCTTGATCCAAAAAAGTACTTCCACAGGTCTTCCCAAAGACTTAGACTGGTTTCTGCACTTGGCCACCAGACAGTGAGATTTAGCACTCAAAAAAGAGGAAGGAAGGTGGTTGTTTTGTTGTGTATTGCTACATAGCACAAAATCAAGCTTAGCTCAAGAGGTATAAAATGTATAAGTCGCATCTAAATGGCAAGAATTCATTTATGACCTTTCTTTGACTCCTCTAACTAAAAACTACTCTCGCTCAAAGTGGACCACACACATTTGAAATCTCCTCTTTTCATATGGACCACTCAAGAAAAGGTACAGAGGGAAACATCAGAAAGAAAAAAAAATGTACACGGGTCTAAATATTTATTTAGAAAGTGATTTTTTTTTTTTTTTAAAGAAAAAAGGCAAATGATTGAAACCTTAACATTTTTGCATCTGAGTAGATGTTTGAAATCAATTTTGGCAGCAAACCAGTCTTATTTTCAGGAGCAAAACAGTAAGTCAGAAGACAAGAGCCAAGCTTTTGGGCACTAACAAGGGACAGAAGGGTTCCCTTTAAGCTCCACCTCAATGAGAGACTTGCTGTTGAAGAATCAAGCAGCATTTTGTGGTATTCCCATGAATGGTGGAAGAAAGGCAGAGAAGGAGCAGGCTTGTGACCCTGCAAGTACAAGCTGTTCTTGTAGTACTGTTGGCTGTCCTTTGAAAGGGTTGGTGGAGAAGACATAATATCTTTATGAGAGCATTTATCACTTTTATTTTAATTCTCAACAAAGCATGTGGAAAGGTTACAGCTTTTTTCCCTGGATAGAAAAGGAACATGTTCTGAAATAGCCAAGTTTTGCAGGACAAAAAATTCCTCTCTGCCAGCTCAAAGGAAAAACCACATCACCTACAGGACCTGCACAGGCACATAAAGGAAATATGACCCTACTGAGAGCTTACTAATGCTACCATAAAAGAATTTTTCAGCCCCTGCAGAATTCATGTACCTTTCTTTGCTCTATGACTTTGGCAGTTTCTTCCATATTCCAAGCAATAAGTCTTGTCTGCTGCATTTCTTTTCTTGCATGGCTACTTTTATACAAATAAAATATTTTCCTGTGATCATTCTTTGTCATAGATATGTGTCAGATTTCAAAGAAATTGTCAGACTACTATATTTGTAATTTTTCCTTGCATATCCCCTGTTCTGGTCCAGCAATTGGTATTTTCCAGTCTCAATCTTTTTTCCTATTCTTTCTAGAAAGTTTCTATATTATTATTAAAAAAATCCACAATAAAACCTCCATCTTTCCCTTCCCAAGAGAAATAGTCTAAAACAAGAATATTTTTTTTTAATATGGAGTCCTAGATTAAAGATATTTTGAACTAAGAAATTTGGTTGGTAGTATTTGATTCCTGCAGCTGTTTTCATAGCTGGAAAGAAGAGAGTTTCTACACACAGCACTGAGACGACTGTGACCTTGAGGGTAGAGTCTGAATAAAATCATTTGAAATGTCTCTGCTGCAAGACACAACCCATACCAACATCACAGTGCACCCAGGACCTGATCCATCCTCACTGACAATAAAATCAGAGCCAGCAATGTCCACATGGATCCTGCCAGGAGACGTTCCTACCACTACCACACTGCCTGGGGTCTGATCAGAGCACTCACAGAATCCGGGGCATGGTATCCCAGCAGCCTTACCATATGGAGGCATGTAGAGCTAGCCAGAGGGAAAAAGCATCTTCTCTGCAGCCTGCCCAGTGATGGGCTGTCCACACCCTTCACCTGCGCAAGGCAGCAATTGTCAGGAACCATTTCCTTTCCCATGCAGAACCCCAGGGACTGGGGCCCTTATGTGCCCAACAGGATGGAGAAACCCTGTAGATGCAAAGCAGGCACTGAGAGCTCCCACCTCCGCATCTCACAAAAGGCAGGAGATGGGAGTCTTTCTCATGGCCTTCCTCACAAGCAAGTCTGGCTTGTCATGGGTGGCCAAAAGTTGGGGGATGAAAGTTTCCAAAGCTGCCATCACCCTCTTCTTCACAGTCTAGGGAGGGAAGAGAGGGAAAAGGGTGGCCGCCCACCTCACAGGTACATGGTGAGCTTGGCTCAGCTCTCTTCTGTGTCCTTGTCCCACTTACGTCCTACTTCAAAGCCAGAATTGCCCTTTCTCTGTTCTTTTCAGCTGATCATGATTGTCACTTGGCTCTCATGGAGGACCAACTTGCCAGGGCATGTAGGGTCAGCTGGTGGTTCAGAAGATGCAAAATGAAAGGTTTCAAAAACACGGCTCTTGGGCTTGCAGCTAATTTTTCTTCCCCCATCCTAACAGGTTGTACTGACAAGCACATTAGAAGACAGTGTAGAGTATTTCCTCAGCACGTTGCAAAAAGATGCTAAGAAAAGGGTGCATTCAAGAATAGAAAAGCTGCTTTATGACTCCCAGACACCCACACATACTAGGACTTTTTCTGCATCAATTTATGAACCTGTAGTTCAAAGACAAGTAGTGACAACTAATGCAAAGATACCAAGTGACCCTGTTTGGCACGATTCACATGTGCACAATAAATACATCGCCCCCATACCAAATGCAAAGCGTATAATCAGCTTCTCTGCTCTACTAAAACAAATTTACTCCAGACCACATCCCAAATAAATTACATACAACCTGAGCTCCATAATGCCCCACGAAGAGCCAACCTCCAGCTCTGTAGGTCTGCAGCAGTATATAACCTACTTTGTTTGGGAGAGGAGGTCTTCTGATGTGCCACCTGTGCAAAGAACCACCACCATCTCCAGTGCTTTTCTGGCAACTGATCATGCTTAACCTGCTTCATTAGTACTTATCGGGAGAAACAACATTCCTCATTAAAATGTTCAGCTGAGATACTCTTACCAGAATTTTGGCTCACAAAAGTCTCACTGTGGAGCTTAGAAGAGAGAGGGAGAGGGGGAAAACCTAATTCAGTCATAGATTGTGTGGTTGTCTTTGGCAAAAAAAAGAAAAGACAACCATGAGAATCTATTCCTCAGCAAAGACCAAGTTCAGGGCTGCTTTCCATGCTGACTTCACAAATTAAGTTTGTATAAAAGTTATTACTTTTGGGTTGAGGGATAGCCAGTCAAATGGGTAACCAATGCACAGCTGAAAACACAGAGATACACAGAAATCTCTGCCCATGGCAGAGGTTGGAATTAGATGATCTTTAAGGTCACTTCCAACCCAAAACATTAGACAGTTCCATGATTCTATGAAATACCTATGACATCTTTGTTGAAAGCTTGAAAATGAAATGTTTGCAAAAAAAAAAAAAAAAACAAAGTCAAAAAAATTTTAAAAACCCCTCAAAAATTAAATTACCAATTGGACCAGGATGCAGGGTGGAATATATCTCAAAAAAGATAATAAACAATAAGGATGCTATCCAAAGTAGCCAATAACTAGAGCAAAGCAAAGACTTTCTAAAACAGCTCTGCTGCTTATCTGCACATCTGCAGTGAAATGGAAAAAAGAAAAGGTAGATTTGGGTAACAGTAAAAGCAGAGAGAAAGAAAAAAGACATTACTTGCCTGTTTGTGGTGGACACGGTAGAAGAAGGGATGAGCCTTGGCTGACAGTGTCATTAGATAAAAGTAATTCCAAGACAGAAAAGGTGGTAATGATTAAGAGATGGTTGAACAGATGGAGGCAACAGTGAGACACAGCATATATCCAAGTCAAATGACACTATCTTCTCAACAACCTGAGGGACAAAATATGATCTGTATCAGGCCAACACCAAAGCCCAGTCTATTTTCCAATGCCACTTTACTTCTTTGTAAACACCTGACAATATGGAAGTCTAAGCTGAAATAACACACTGCAAGTTTTCCTTTCCAAACGGGAGGAAAGAGAGGATTTAATCCAACCATACAAGATTCTCTTTTGCCTTAGCACAGTTCTCATATACTTCCAGTCCTGTTTAATGTTTTGAAAACAAGAGATAGGGTAGAGATTACCATTATCCTCATGGGCAGGTGCAGGGGCCCAGCCTCCTGCTCAGATTTGCTTGACTGCACCCATGAGAATACCCTTGAAGGCAACTCTTTCCAGCTAGGGAAAACATGAGACCGTGGCATGAGAACAAGGTGACACCAAGGGTCTGGGGGACCACCAAGGGGCTGTAACCAAGTGTCCCTACCCAGATTTGCCTATTGCCCTAAAACGTGCACCAAGGTCACAAATTCTGCAAGTTATGTTAAAAAAAAAACCCTTCTAAATAGTTAAAAGACCTACCCCCAGACAATTCTTACATGCTATTTAAAACTTCTCTCAAGGAAATAAAAACAGGAGACTCGATTCACAGAAATACATCCCCCCACCTGGAAATATTGCTATAAAAAGGAAGTCACTTAAAATAGGAGTTGGGCTGCAAAGGCATTCAATATCCAGCTTCCCAGGCTCTGTGTGGATCAAGAGCCTGGACTGTAAAAATCACTCCTATTTCAGCAGCAGGAGGAAACAAGACCGGCCAATGTGTGATGGCTTGTTAGTGGTTGCTCAACATTTAGAGGCAGAGTATCCCCTACATTTTGGGACCCTCCAGTTCCATCATGTGCATGTGATGCAGAGGCCAGAACACCCATGGCCAGTCACCTCTTCATTTTGTGCTGCTCGGTGACTGCCCACAGCATCAGGGCAGTCTCCAACAAAGATCTCTCTGTCAACTGCACAAAAAGGGAGAATACACAGCCAGAACTTAGCAGGCAGCTTTGCAGGTGCTCCGTACACTGTGATGGAGTCAGAAGGTGAATTAGGGTCAATAGCATTTTGTTTCATTTGCATGTACCTCCTCTCCCCATCAGTCAAAACCGATTGCATGGCTGTATGGATGTAAAAGGTGTCCCTGCCCTTTTGGGCAGTCATTTCTCCCATTAGCACTTGGCAGGGTTTGATCTCTGTCTGTAGTATTTCAAGGGCTGAAAATCTGGCTGATACTGGATCTGAAAAATCAAAAAGTGGCCTATGGCTGCAGTCACAATGGTCTTCTAGACAAGTCAAATTCCTTGAACCCATTTCCACAAACAAGCAAGAATCTGGAATGAGGCAGGAGATCATTGGAAGCACGAGAAAGAAAAGGGATAAACACTGTCTTTGGCTCAGCTCTCGTAAGCCATCATACTACGTGTCTGTGGTTAGAGGGAGCTGTTATATTGGAGAAAATGTTACTAAGCAACTTTTCAACATAAAAATAACTCATTAATGGAGAATAACCCTGGGAAACAGCTGGAAATGTCTGCAACTAAACCTCAGTGCAAAGTGCTAAGCACCAGAAGAGATACTGTGGCAATATGGGCATGTGCTCATTGCACGACTACACCTTCAGGTTACTCATCCCACTTCAGTGTTCACTGCGATCATGCTTGTAGATCCTGAGACGTCAGAAGTATAAAAGCTTGCTATATCACATCAATAATAGTTCTGCTAAGAAGGTTTAAAAAAGTATTTTGTGCCTGATTAAAAAATAAAAAAAGCGGTTTGAGAAATGGAGACGAATAAAGTTCCACTAAAAAAAGACTGAATAGTGAACCAAGGGAGCAAACAAGAACATGGACTTCATGGTGAGTTTTTTAAAAGTAGCTAAATATAGGTGAATTTTGTAGGGTATCCTTTAATTTTCCATCTGTATTTTAACTTCAAGTTGTCTTCCTTACTCTGGTCTCTCTTCTCTTAGGTGCAGAAAAAAGAAACCTCAAAAAACCCATAATATTCCTCTGTATCATCTTTTTTCTCCCTTGGCTGCCTCTCTTACCAGAAAAAAAAAATACAATAAGGTCTTTTTGAGGTGGCCTGGTCATGTTGACAAGCGAGTCTTTAACCAGAAGTAATACAAGCATGATCAAAACCATATGGGACTATTTCAGAGAAGTATGTGAGCTGCTGGAGTGAAGGATCTATTGTATATGGACAAATTGGTGTCTCTCTGCTGTATTCCTCCAAAATGGCACAAATAATCTTCCAGGGTTTTAGGACTGAAGTTTGCTAGCTTGGATGATTTGATTACATTCAATATTTATTTACATAAAATGTATTTACATTCAACCTTACCTGTAAAAGAAAAAAAATGACCATCCTTCACCTCAACATTAGTGAGAAATACCCCACCTTCTTTTACCCAGCTTTCAGAGGTAGTTTCTCCTGGATAAACACAGGAAGAAATAGCAAGCAGAGATCTCACATAGCCTCTGGGCTACAATTGGATCGTTATCTACATAAGGCTTTTTTTCCTAAAACCCACACGGTGTCAAGGTTATTTATAGAACTTCTCTTAGCAGTAGCAGCTAGCAATATAAACAGCCAGTAAATTTCAGGGGTGCACTGAATGCAAAGATGATTCTGGTTTTGCACTTTCACTGGGTACTTTGGGAGGTTTTGTCTATGACCTTGGAGCTTTGTGGGGCCCTCAAAGTCAAAATAATAAAATTCACACTGTTAAACATTATTCATTGAGCTGAGAGGTTTCAGCATCATGTCTGGAATGCTGGGTGACTTTTTAGCAAGCACCCTTTGCCGCTGAACAGGGGGCGGATTGCAAACTGAAAATCACCTTGTGCTTTTGGGAAGTTAGGGTTTAGTTAAGAGAGATTTTTCAAAGGTGTTGCTGACAGGTAACAGCTTAAATGCCCCTTAGTGCTTTTGAAAACCTCTTCTCTTTTATGAACCAGTTCACAGGTTCAGCCCCTTTACACTGCTCTGGCAAAGTGGCCCCCTGGTTAACTATTTAAGTCTTAAAGCCATGCCAGGAGCTCCAGTGTCTGCATCTACACCAATTTTCTGGGCATGCTGTCAGGCTGAGACAGCTTTGCACCATGTGTGGGCAGCTACCACAAGAGTTCAGGACATCCTCTCTTAGAGGATATCCTGCAATAAGGTCTAGAAGCTCCAAGATCTCTTTTCTCCACGTTGCTCAGAACTTCCTTTGGGTTGGCTGCAAATACCTAGTGCTTCTTTTCTTCTCTTCCCCCAGCTTAAATGAGAAGGAGCCATTTTTATTGGAACACTTGGCTTTCCTTTCAGTAGTTCTAAAGAAAAAGTCAGTGCACTGCCTTGGGAGCTGACTGTGCAAGCAGACAGGACCTAGGACTGGGAGTCAGATGTTACAGCTTTCACCCCAGCCCTTCTAGCTGGGTATTATGTACAGAAGGACTCTTTACCTCTCATTTCCATGCCAAATATTTGGACTGGAAGCACTTTGGCTTAAGGATAACACCTTCTTACATTTTTGGACAACATCAGCCTTGGCAGAACTCTGCTTTTAAGTGAATCCAACCACAGCAGTAAAAGGCAGCCCATAGACAAGGCCTCAGGATAATGAACAAGATCATTACAGTACACAAATGGCTTTCAGCTGAAGACACCAAGAACTAAACCCAGTGGAGTTAAAACAGTTTCAGTTGAAGACACAGACTGCTTGACCCGATGAAATCAATGATCTTGTGCTACTCTACAACTTGACTTTTCCCTACTATTTTCACCAAGTCATTCCCACCAACCCATCAATTAAATATAAAGTTTGCTAATTACACAGCTATGCAGCACTGTCATGAAGTATTCCAGCTGTATAAATAAACACTTGGGCAATTGCTTTTGATTTAGGCAATAGTTTTAATTGCTACTATAGGGCTATTTAAAGAAGGTGCTTTTCCTGTTAATGGCTAAAATAAAACAAGTTGATGGATCTGTCATCATTCCTGACTGGTGGATGCCAGCATCACGACTCAATTCCATACAATTGGCTCTCATTAGCACCTTTCTGGCAGTATCTCCCTGAAGAAAGGTCCATGCCTGAATCAAGGGGACAACAAGCTTTCTCCTGACTATCGCCTCTAGACACTGAAGCTCACTGATACTGCAGTAAAGTCAGTTGGCCTGTGTGTCTAAAACATTTATTTGGAAATTATGATGCCTGGCATTTCTCTGAATACTACAAAAAGTGCTGTAGCCTTCAAAGAAATGTTTTTCAAAAACCTGTGGTGTTGACTCAAAAGGATGCAACAAACAATGCTCAAAACAGGAAACAGACGAAAGGAATATGGTGGGGATAATGAGGCCAGGCAGAAAATCAACAAGAAACAAGCACATTTTCAAAGCATCACATATTCATGGGAAGTTTTTCATATTAACTTGGATTCACCTTTCTTCCCCGATCTTGTATCTTTAACTTTCTTCATGTCAGCTAGTATTCTACATGTAGGGTTAATATACAAAGTCATTTGTAAAACTGTGAAAGTAATTTGCTCAAGAGAAACTGCAAAAAGCCTGCAACTCTGGTCCAAGGCAGGAGACAGTAAGAACAGGTGTGTTAGTTCCTGGCAGAGGAAAATGAGCAGGGCAGGCCCTGCAGAAACACAGCAACAGGTAACTCTTTCTTGGGACAGATTACAATGGTGCTATCTATTGCATAGACTATAAACTTATACACTTGGTTTTCCTCATTAAACTTCTGGGCTTTATTTGCAGAGTGAGCAGAGAGGAAATAAAAGAAAAACAAAAAAGAGCAACTTCATGAAAAAACAGGAAGCAAAAGTAAACTAATTTTAAAATTTTTAATGGTCACCTACCCCTTGAAATTGAGAAAGTACAGAGTAAGATGTGCAAGAAAAAATTCTTCCTTGTTAGGAGACACCTGAATACATTCCTGC
The DNA here is from genome assembly GCF_027477595.1 of Haemorhous mexicanus. Classification (NCBI taxonomy): domain Eukaryota; kingdom Metazoa; phylum Chordata; class Aves; order Passeriformes; family Fringillidae; genus Haemorhous; species Haemorhous mexicanus. The sequence continues at coordinate 19,857,133 of NC_082343.1, read as the reverse complement.
ATAATAGGTGGTAATCAGATTTTATCTATAATAATGGTATAGAGAGACAGAAACCCAGCAAAGGAGTTGATGTCAAATGCCTCTGTGACCTGACAGGAATGTGGAAAATGTGGAAGTAATATTTATTCGTGCTGCTCACATGCTTTTCACAGATGAACTGAGAAACTTTTAAAAAACACAACTGTCTTTAACAATTATTTGGCTCAATGGCATTTGTAGGAACTCGGAAAACCAGCTTGGCCATAAGAAATCCTTCAAGACCTGCTGTCAAATAGGTATTACAGGTGGTTGTCCTCTCTGAAAACAGGCCAGTTTTGAGGGATGCAAGTGTTTGGAAATCAAGAGGCAGTCTGATTCTACCTGCATTGAGAAGCACAGGAGGGATGTGTTCACAAATGAGATACACCTCTGAATTTGGTGAGAATATAAATCTGTTGAAAAGAAAGGACTTTTTGGTTCCCTTCCCAAAAGTGTTTTCCAGCCTACACAGAGCCTATAAGGAGAAGTAAAAAAAAAAAAAAAAAAAAACCCAACCAAAAAACCAAACCCAACTCAAATTAAAAAAAAAATAACCAAAAAAACCAAAGCTCCAACAAACAATTAAATAGAAGCCTTAGAAGAATTTGCTCAATAAATATGAAAATATGTTATCCAAAATGAGATTGTGTTTGCCAACACCCTGGTGGGGACATCAGCCTGATGACTGTGCTGGAGCAGGGGGGGCTCTGAAACACAAGAGGAAGAACTCTGTGAACCCAGATTTGGGATGTCCACTACTTCTTATTAAGAGGCAGTGGGATGAACTGCTTACAGTTATTTGGTTGGGCTACCCCTAAACTGATTGGGCTGGGATTTACTGTAAAGTGAATTTTAAGTGAATGTTCTTAGTTGTAACAGCATACTGCGTTTTAATTCAGTTACTTAGAAGCTTTCATCAAGAGCGAGCAACATGCTATAGGAAGAGAAGCAGATAAATCTAATTTAAGTACCTTCCCTGTTTTGTCAGGAAAAGGACAGGTCACCGTTGTTTGGGAATAAAAAGGTGGAAGTCCCATCTTTGCCCAGTCATGCACAATCATCACAGAAATCCATTCCTCACTGTCAGCAAGAGACAATACAGAAATAAGTGCAGGATGACATCTACTTGTGTTAAAAATAGCAAAATAAAATAAACAAAAAACCCCAAACTAAACAGTGACAGCAGCCTGTTTAGTTTAAACATTATGGTATCGGCCCCTTTAAGCAGATGAGATCTGAGACTCTGGGTTGAATCTCCCAGGCTCTTGCAGCAAAAGGGTCTCTCCATCACTTGCTGCTCTCTCCTTTACCCTTCATGAGCAGCCTCACACTTGCCCCAGGTGGCTGAGCTCCAAGGCACCATTGCTAGCCAATTGCCTGTGCCATATTCTCCTGGGTGGAATAAAGATCCCTTTAAAAATAATTGTGTTTCAGTGAGGAGGGAGGCAGAAGGGCATGCTGGATGAGAGAACAAGACTAGAGAGCTCCAGCTAGGGAAAAAAGCTGGTCTGGCCTGTTTGTTTGCCTCTCTAAAGTGATGCTTTAGGATCTGACTCCAAGTTCAAGAATTTCCATGCTGAACCTGATTTGAACCTGAATCAGAGCCCAAGTTTCCTTTGGCCATAAATCAGTTTAGGGACAAGATCTGTCCAAAGACACATGTGAGCAACTCCTGCTGGAGTTAAAGGCTGATGTGTGCGTGCACATGTCTGTACAACTGGAGGAAGGTCATGACTACGTGCCTATTTTATAAACTTTGGGTACTTGTTTGATGTGTTTTTTTGCCTTTCATTGTCTCTGTGCTCAATAGAGATTCTTGTTTCTCAGTGTTTGGAAAAAACAAGGCTTCTCCTGACACTAGCCGTTCCTCACAGAATACATCATATGTAATCCCTGCCTGATTTCCATCTCAGTCAAACATTTAAAATCAAGTTCTAGAAATGAAAAGGTCCAGGGCTATGTCCCTCTGCCTGGCATGCACGTATTGGCTCACTGTGGCTGATCGGAGTGAGCCAAAGCTATTCAAGACATTCTGCAAGACTGAAAAGTTTGAATCATCCTCCCTGTACCTTCTACACTGCTCTGTGCCGCCTCTGGGCTCTGTGGGGCTGCACACATCACACACGTGCATCAAGGGGTTAACCTGGAGCAGGTAGAGGATTTGTACTAAAATAAAGCTGATAAAAGTATTCCCCTTCAGAAAAGCCATCTCCCAAAGATTCTTATCCATTCTGAGATGTCTTTTTCTCCATCTGGAAAGAATGCCTCTGCATTTGAAGATAAATCTCAAAGTGTTAATTAACATGCAAGTATTACAAGATAGGAAGAAAAAGGTTACTGGGGGAGCTGTATGGAACAAGCAGGGAGCACATGGAAAGTTTCTTACAAAATTTTTTTCCCCCGTGTCAGAGGAGATCACTGAAGAAATAAAAGCCAGCTTGAAGTGAGAGTGGCACCCTCACACCTCGAATAAAGCAAAGATCCTGGACAAATACAGAATTAATTACCTCTTTAAGCACCAGATGAAGGCTGTGTATCATGATGCGTATCAGATGAAGGCATGTCATCAAGGGAGCAGACTTGATAAACATCTAATGGTTGCTCTATTCTGGTCCCTCTCTACAAAGGGCCAGTGCTATTTCCATGGCAGATGTGACTTAGAAAATGATAAAGCTTGCTTTCTGGTTATGATAACGTTAAACACTTAACAACTGCCTTTGCATACTGTGTTCAGGGGCCTTTTTTGTTTTTCTCCTGAAAATTATAGCAAAAGGCAGTTCAACATCAAGTATAGAGTTGCTCTGTGTGTGGAAAAAAGGTAATACCTCCAAGAACAGCACAGGATGAAGTGGATCTCCATACCTTCCAGCTCTCAGGGAGAAGGGAAAACAACACTGGATCATATTTAGCTTTGGCATAAGCAGGTGCAAATCCCTTTGGGAATTGCACCCGCTTATGCCAGGACTGAGTATGGCTCATGGAACTTGCAGGGTGGTCATGTAATTAAATTATGTGATCGTTCAGTGTGTTTCTACAATGCAAAATGATGCAATATTTTTTCAAAAAGGACAGCTGTGCATTATTTAAAAAAAAATTAATTATCTTCATTACCAGTTTGCCCTCAATATTCACCAGATTTTCAAACCATCAAGGCATCTTAAGCTTTTGTCTTTAGACAGGAGCACTGACAGTCTGAATTATACACTGCTTCCTCCTTATTAGAAGTTACTTATAATAAAAATACTGCCACTGTGGTCTTCAGCTCAATGAAGTCCATTGTAAACTCCCCAATATAACATAAACCTCTCTAAAACACATAAAATTATTGGCTTCCAAGACCAGTCTCACTGAAAGGAAGCTCTGTATTTAGTCTTTGCTTAAAACACAGGTATTTGGTAGGATGGAATTAAAACTCCCAACTCAGTTTTAAAATGTTAGGTCCAAGGAAAGTTGACACAGACCATGTAATTTTAATTAAAGAAAGATTTTGCTCATTTATGGCCAACAGGGGCATTTTAACATTGACATATTGATGCTAAATAATTATGAGTCCATAAATAATTCAGTATATAAAAATGTTGTATGGCTGGTGCCAGGTAGCGAAGGGAAATAGCACTGAAATAGTTGCTGTGCCATGTTACTGCTACAATTCCAGGGGATAGACAGGTAATGTGATCTAACAGCTATCTAAACAGGGAATGCCACAGGCTACACTACCCACAGAGAGCACTTAGAAGTACAAAACCAAAGGCTGTCCAGTTTTGCCACCTCAGTATTTTAGCATCACTGTCATAGATGAGGATAAAGCTTAAGGAATGGTACCAAGGAGAAAGGCAGCAGAGAAATCACATGCAGAAGGAGAAATATTAAAAAGAAAATTTTTGATGAATTTAAGATTCTATTATTATTATTATTCTAGGAGCTAGGAAAATACCACAAACTTATTTCCATGGATAATCATCCACCTTTAAGACAGAATTCAGTTCAGATGGGATCCTAGCCCTTTGGTTTTTACTCTATTGACTTTCAAAAGTCAAATATTTGTTGGCATGAATAACTGGGGAAAATAAACTTTAACCTCTCACTCTGGAGTATTGATGCCAGAAAAATAGTATTTTTAAAGTTTATTTATTGTAGAGTTTGATAAGGAGTCTTTCAGCTCTGGACCAAATGAAATATATCATACAAGTTTGTAATGGGAACTACATCCATGAGGTTTCCCAAATATGTTTCTGCTCTGTGCTATTTGCTGTGATAACACTTGAAACTGTCCATGGCTGCTTTGAGATCAATACATTTTTTAAGCAGTGAAAATGAGGATGACGGGAAATCCGAGGCATCCTCTGGATTTCCCATCATCCTCATCTCCGACAGACAATCAAGCAATCTGTCTAAAGTTTCACAGAGAGTTGCTCACAATGGAATGTGAATTAAAACATTCCCACTTCTTTAAGACAGTAACCATATGCCAAAGTTTCCTAGGAATGCTCATCACCTACAAAAGCTCCATGGCTTAAGAAATACTTTTCCCTATTTGTTTTCCAAGATTATCCTTACAGGTTCATCTGCTACTTTTGTGCTCCTTTCCCTTTGGAAAGGCTCAGTGGTTTCAAGTAGCTCTTGATTATGCGAGTTATATTGATTATGGGTAATATGGTCCAAAATGAAGACAACTGACCACATGTCCCCAACAAGGAGTCAATTAACACAGCTCAGACAAGAATATCTAACAGCAAACACCTTGCCCTGGATAAAACGTGTTTATTTTATCCAAAGACAACAGTGGTACTCAGAAATTTGGTAAAATCAGGGCTTGAAGTACAGCTGCTGAAGAGGAATAAAAAGGAAATGCTTGAAGTGTTCCCTGCATCTGCCAGAAGTAAGACTACTGCAGTCCAAGAAAACCCTTGCAGCCAGCATATTGTACGGGTTTAGTAATTTACCCCTGAAGATTTAGTTTTCCATGCTTGGATTTGGTTCATTGCCCCTCTCACACCTACCTTCAGATCTTTGTGCACACTCCAAGCTGCCCCTGTAAGTACAGTCATGTTTGATTTTCATTAGTGTATTAGAGCAGAAAAAATAAAGAAACCCTTTCCCTCAAGGAAATAGCCTTCAAATACCTTGTTCCCAGATCAGCGCCTGTACATTCAGTGCCAGACAGACATAGCCCGTCCTACACACACTGCTGGAAGACCAAGCAGCACTAGGGCTGTGAGAAAGCCAGGTCTCCTCCAGGTTCTCACATGCCGGCCGTCGGGATGCAGGCAGCCACCACTGCCAGGTCTCTGCAACTGCAAGTGGTTTATGAGCAGCAGAAGTGCAAAATGAAGCCCAGGGACACTTCCACATGCCAAGGTTGCTTTGTTTTGACCCACTTTACTCCTGTCACATCTTCGCTGTGAGTGCAGCCTTTTTTCATCTTCAAAAAATCAAGACATTTCCTTTCCCATAGTTTGGGAAAAGAATAGGCTGATTCTACTCCAACGAAAATGGCACCTCCCACTGAATGATTTCTTTCCTCTCATTCCTTTCCTCCCCCAAAGTGACAGCTGCTTTGTGGATACTGTTACAAGAACCAATGTTACAGGCAGACCTGACTGCTTGTTAGCACAGTTTGCTTGACTCAAAACCTTAATTTCTCCTTTTTTAAGAAAGGGAATATACTCAGATCCCTAGTCTCTCTTTGCAGATTGTTGTATTGCACTAAATAGATAATTTAGCTGTTATTTTGTGCTGAGTTGGTATTTTGCACTGAATAGTATGTTTGTGTCCTCTTAGGACTCCCCTCTTATATCACATGGTCTTTCCCTCTCCCCAAGCCCCTGTGGTGGTCTCTTCACAGGTTACTCTCTCCATCACTTGTATCCCATTGGCTGTGCTCCCTCTTGTCTGTCCCCCATTCCCCTGGGTTTAAAATCTCTCGCCATGAGAGATTCTGCCTCTTTTCCCTCAGGGACGTCGCCTCGATTGCCAGGTGGCTCCTATCTAAGAATAAAGTGGGACTCTGGTCCCAAGAGTCTTTTACTTTTGTCCTTGTAAGGCTGCGAGGGGCGAGGGTCCAGAGCTAGCCAGACTGGACCCTCAAAGGCCCCGAGAGAGGTCAGCCTTTACAGCAGGTGAAACCTAAACTTCAGTTTTGGATCCCAAATGTGTGCTTGTGTACTGGTTTCACAGAGCTAGGGAGTAATCTAGACAAGAGGGTACCCTTGAGCCTTCAGGATGACTCACAAGAGCTTGCAGTGGTCACTTATCACCACATTTATTTAGGAGGGGAGCTTTGCCAAGGCCTCAGCACTGCCTATATTCTATCCCATCCAAACCAATTGGCTTTGAGGATGTTTGCAAGACCAAGAGGACCAGAGCATGTTTAGGACAGAGGGCACAAGTACTCAGTTCACTGCAAAAGAGACACAAGCCACCCACCACAAACTCACATGCACACCAAGCACTGGGAATTATAATAAAATTATCACTTTACTGTTTGCTGAATCCTGCCAGATGATAGAAAACCAAGAGAAAAAAATGCAGCTTGAAGGAGCACCTCATGACTAAAGGGCTTTCGGCATTTAATCCTGAGTGATTCACCTGAGTGATTCATTAATTCATTGATAAGAGTGCACAGGCTCAGGAGAAATGGAGACAAAACCTAAAACAGAGAAACGAAAGCAGGACAAAAGCCAAAGCCTAAAACAGAGAAACCTAAGCAGGACAAAAGCAAACTGGATAACACAGTCCACAGTTTATTGTTACAAAATGAGCCTGGGCTGGCAGAGAGGCACCGCTGACTTCTGGGTGGCTTTTCCACCAGTTCTAGGATCCATTTCCCTGACGGAACAGAGGCATCCCTGTAGGGAAACCACCAATATGGCTAATACCACCTTGGTGGAGTCAGCTTTGATAATCACATACATTTGTACACATTTTTTAACTGGTCAGAATTAAGACTCAGGGCTTTTACCTTATTTTATACTATCTTTCCTATGAGGTTCCATGATCCCCTGAAAACAAACCAACAAAACCCCTAACATTAGTCCCATGACCGGATGCACTCAATTCAAAGGAAAGAGCAATGTGTGCCTGTGCAGATGGTTTGCTTTGCAAGAGGGCTTGGTGATTTGTCAAATTAACACCTGGAGAATGAGACAAGGAGGAGTTTCATCCCCAGGCAGAGTGGGTCATCCCCCAAGTTTCCTCATGACCTCTTTTGCAGAGGTGGTTCCCAGAAGTGGGAGAGAGTGAGCGGATGTACACTTGCCATGTGTGGCCTAGCTCCTATTCCCAAGCTCTTAGCTCCTTTATTACCCTCCTTCCGAAGGGTCAGGCTTTGGCTGAAGAATACCCTGCACTCAGTTATGCCTCAGCCTAATGAATGCTAATAAAAAAGCATTTAGATGACTAATGCAACATAAAACTCTGCTTTATTCCATTGCATCTGCTTAATAACAACCTCATTTAGTATCAAATTACTGCCTGCTCAGCCAAGGACTGTATTTGTGGTAACAGGACTGTGAGGTGGGAATCAAGAGCTGCAATATGAAAATTCCTCACTAATATTCTCTGCAGGGCTGTGCAATTACTTAATTCATTTAGCTGAGTCAGTCTGATGGTTCAGCCAACTGTTTCACAACACTGAGCCTAGTGCTAGGCAACTGGCCTCCCCATGGGTCCATCCTGCTGGATCACTTTTCCTGGGACCCAACTATTAACAGTTGCTTGAGGGATTTCAAAGAGGATCACAGATAGTCTTACCAAATGAATGGGTTTGTAGTAGAACATGAAATCCTGCTTCCTCACTGTCAATCAAATGCCAGCCAGAGGATGCCCCATGAGACAGCAGCCACAAAGAAACAGCATGGCTGGATTTGACCTCTGTTACTTGTATCAGGGAACATCAGTGTATGGACAAGTGTCTGCATTTAAAAATATTCCCCCTTGCAGTTTTAGAGAACACTGCTCCAAAACTCCACTTTTCCTCCTCCCCACAGCTGCTTGACTCAGCTGGCTCCTGTAGAAACTCAAGTTCTCCATACTGCGCCTCAGATCTTTTGGGAAAATTTTGAAAAATGTAAACAGTTATGATTCCCAGCTCTCATGAACAATGACTTACCAGAAGCACTTTCACACACATTCCTCACAGCTTTAATCAAACCTTAGACAATAATATTTTAAAGGAAAGGATTTAGTCAGTATACTTGAGTTTGGAGAAGGAATCATACTAAAAAGAATGCTAAGTGTTACCATTCAGAAGCCATGAGTGTTAAAAACAGTTTAAAAACGTCCTCTCAGTGGTTTGACTCTATACGCAGTTTTGGCAAGTCAAAGTATTGAAACATTTTGTCCAGTCCTGGTTTACACTTGTAAAAAAAAAAAAAGCTACTGTAAAAAAATGGAGAGGGTGTAAAAAAACCCCGCAACCCACAAATGTGTTTCAGCAGCTGCCTTATAGTAGAATTTAAAGCATTTTATTTGCTTAGGTCAGTAAGAAGTAACAAGATCATAGAATAGGTATGTCTTCACAGGAGGAAAGCAGTCTAAAAAATGTGATGAACAGCAGTAAAAAATTACTCATGACACTCAAGCCAGGCTGACTCAGGGTACACCATGATGGACCCAGGCTAACAAGCAAAGCAATAGTTCTGCTAGTATCATTCTCAAAACAGGTGTCTGTCTTGGAGATATGGTTTCACCAAAGAAGTTATTGAGCTCAGGGAAAGATGTGGATGGAAGGCAATGGATCTGCAGCCAGTCAGACTATGAGTAGTATTGGATAGGGTATGGTACAAGGGCAGAGAACAGCAAGAGAAGAAAAAAACCACCCTGAGGAATCCCACTGGTAAGAGAAACTTGCCCAACTCATGTGAGAAGCACAGCTGGGCAAACTCCTGTTGTGCAGGGACTCCCTCCATGCAGGGCATCGCCCTTGAAACAAGACAGCTTGTCCCTACAAATCCCTGTCTGAATGGTCTTCTTTTCACCATGACTTTCCAGCCTTGCAGGCACCCTTGCAGACAACACACACATGCTAACACTGGGCAGAAAAAAAAAACCACTGGAAAACAAATATTCTAGCATATATTTTCCTATAAGAGGAAGAAACACACAGAGGACCAGGAAACTCAAAATGTTTCATGGTTCTCCAGGGCCAGCAGATGTCCCGAGGGCTGTGGAGAAAAGCATTTGTGGGAAAGGTCAGTGACTGCATTACACACCGAGGCTGCTACCTCCACACCATGTCCACCTCCCTGGGAGGCAGAAGAGAGGTGGATCAGGGACACAGGGTAGCAAAGAAGCACTGGAAAACTGGATATGTCTTCAGCAACACACTAATACATCTGAGTGTCTGTGTTTTGTAGAAAATAATGACCCCCATCTCTTCCTGCTCCGGAAGGACTTCTGCAGATGGCTTTTGTGGTTCCAAAGCTGGATCAATACAATCAGTTTCTGCCTTCACCACCGCTGTCTTGTTTACCACTTGCACAGTTTTTGCACTCCTGCTCCTTATAAAATGCTTGGTAAACAAAAATTTGCCCAACTTTGGTAACTACCAAAAGCCATTTTGCACAGCAATCCATTGCTTTCCACATTCCCCTCTTTCCACTTTCTTCCCAGAAAGAAAAGCTGGAAGGTTTGAAGACTATTTTCAACCTCCCTTGCATACAAAAAAATAATTCCCCTTGTATGGCCTCCCACTCCCACCCCCATCTACTTTCCTGTGCTGTAAGCCATGGATTGTCACTAGCAACACACCAAACACAAAATTCAGTAGCAACCTGGGGCCTATCATGATTCGGCCTTTGAATCTTTCTGATTTTTCTTTCGGTGGCAGGTTTCAGTGGATTTCTGGGAAAGACCTGAAATAGTTCAGATTTGACTTAAAGCTGGAAATGGACTTCATGGGGTGGACAGTTGGTGGGAAGAACCCAACCTTTTATTACCCATGGATACACAAATCATGGCCAAACTTTGGACTGGAAAAGGAATCCTCCTTCTCCAAAAATGCCCCATTTATGATGAATTTTAAAGGAAACAACCTTGCTCCACTGTCAGCTTTGCCAGTTCTCAGATTCAAAGCCAGGATGTGGCTTAGCTGCAAGAGGCTTAAAACAAGACTTTAAAGCATGAACCCTGCATCTGGGCATCTAATGTTGCTTACACACCTGCTGAGAGGGGACCACTGTTATGTCCAAAATTGCTTCTGAGAGGGGACTTCCTAGCAGGAGCAATGTGACTCCATGAGACCTAGGGCATTAAAGACTTGAAGCTGTTTTACACCTCCCCCGGCAACACTGCAATTGTATTGTCGCACACTTCACTGTCCACTTCCCGGTATACTACCAACTCCCGATCAACCACTACTACATTTTAAAAATCATTAAGCTAATGTATTTCATAAGTTTTTTGACTATCACAAGGCATATTTATGGTGAAGTTTCTCTACTGTAATGCAAAATACCAGAATGAGCCAACAGTGACCAAAAAGAAAAAAAAAAGAAAAAGTCAAGTTCTAAGCCAGTAAGTCTAATAAACAGAAAAGAAAGCAGATGAAAACCTGTGCAGTCTTCCAGTAAGAGATGGCTTCCCTGGGCCTGTGTTCAGCCTGACAGCTCCCCATTTGCCAGCTATCATGGGTGTGGGGAACAGCAGTGGGATCAAAATCACAGACCCATAAGGGATGAAGTGCCATAAGGAAAGAGGTCCCCACACTGCACTGAAAAATCCAGGTGACCTCTGGGCAGATGTGTGCTGAGAGAAAGAAAATGTTTTCCCACACCTACAAAGCCCTTCCAAATCTCTGCCTCACCCTGCCCAAGCTCAGAAGCTGGCAGAGCCTCCTGGGTTTGTGGAACTATGGACTGAGGAGGTGAAGAGACCCTGACATACAGCAGCTGGTGACAGAGCCACTCAAACCTTCATGACCACACTTCCCAGCCTGGGTACAATGGTCACCGCAAAGTTTTGCAACCCCTGGCAGGCAGCCACTGAGCAGGGCTGATGCCTCCAGAGCACAGCAGAGAAGTGAGCATATGGAAGGACACAGTGTCCTCTAGAGGTGGAAAAATACCTTATAATTTCGTCACAGAGTGAGCACGGGACAGCAGGATTGTTCCACAAGACCAGGTGGAATTGCTCCAACCTGGCAAAGTACAAGGATGGAGAACCATTGCTGGGCAGGGGAGAGACAGGCAGATGTGGGGTCACACCACCTGGTTCCATTGCAGTGCCTCCAGAACAATGGAGATGGCCAAAATTCACTTACTGAGGTCCAAACTGCATCCATAAAATAGCTCCCCAAGGCTCCCAGATGTCAACGCCCAAATCTGGCAGCTTTGCTGCCCATCACACCTCTTCTACTCCTGGAGGGGGTTTATAGATATTTAAGTTGCCAAACATAATCAGCCTGGTGCTGGGTGGTCACACGGGGAAGTAGCCCCACACGGAGGGGTGGCTGCTTGTTCTGGACTCTTAGATCAGGTGAAACAAACTTTGTGGGGATAAAGAGGAAAAAAATACATGAAAGCGCTCTGTGAAGTACTGCTTTGGGCCAGGAGCTGTTTCTAGTGTTTCTAAATAGGAGCAGCTCATGAATTTCAGTAGTCCTGCGAGGCTTCATACAGTTGTGGATAATGAGGCTCTTAAGTGCTCTAAACTGGCTTTCAGCTAGATTCCTTATAAAACCAGGAATGTCTTCTACATGTCTTTCAAAAGTAGCCATGGTTTAAATAAAGCATTGTTGGGAAGAGACGAAAAACATAACATTGCTGAAATAGACTCAACATTCTTGCCAGAGGCACTGCTCCATGAAAATAGGTGTTCACACATATCACTGCAGTGTAGCTGGCAATAAACACCAGCCACCATGGGAACACAAGCCAAAAATCCCTGCACAAGGAAGAGCATGCAGAGTAATGACACAAACCAAGTACCTGGAGCAACACAGAGACAAGACCAGTTTCCCCAACAAGCTTCTTACTGCCCTCTCTTATTCTGCTGGATTCAGCCATCAGCCTAAACTCAAAACACTGCAAGGGGCTCTTCCAGTCAGGAGGATTAAATCAGATTTGCAAATGCTGTGTCTTTGCAAGACACTATTGCATCCAATTAAGTATGAAAGTCTGATATTTGACAAACCAAGAATCAAAAGAATGAAAGACAAACCCACACACATTGCCATACCCTTTTCCCTTCTTATCCTCTCTTAGCTATTGGCTACTGCTGCTATTCCCTCAAAATAGATATCACAGAGACTTTCCTGCCATTCACTCATCCCAGGAGTCCCAGCAAAGACTTTCTTGGTCAGTCAGGTCTTGAAGGTCCATCTTTTGAGCACCAAATTCTATTATTGTGAATATTACTAAACAAAAGAGCATTCAGCAACTCCCTTTAGCCCAAGGAAGGAGGACAGCTGTTCCTCCCACCACCCTTTTGGCTTGGCTTTAGATGATGCAAAGCTGGGGAAGTCAACCACAATATAAATAATTATTTGTAAAGTGATAATGGCTGCAGAGCAACAGAAACCTAGGAGCTCTGCTCCACGGAGGGAATGCTCAGAGTGCCAATATCCTGTTTGTTCACCAACCAGCCACTGAGAAACCAGATGTCCACAAGAGGACTGAAAGTCTTTGAGAGACTTATAAAAGAATACTCAGTTTCTGCTAAACCTCCAAATTCTAGCCTAGGTGAGGGAGGAGAATGAAAACTGAATTCTAATGGGTTTTTTGAAGCAGCTCTGACCAGTGGCCAAGTTTGACCATGTGTGGCACTGGCTGAACTGATGAGAGGTTTAATCCCATAGCAGAAGGTTACCTCTGCACGCCAAGCATCCCTAGTACGTCCAGTGGGGCTGAAACAGAAATAGATCTTCCTGCTCAGGGACCATGATCAAGACAGGCTGTAGGATTAGCTGTGAACTCAACACCCTGGGAACCACATATTCCTTACATTTTTAATTAGCAAAATGTACCAAGAAGTGAAAAAAAAAAAAAAAAGATTTTGTGTAAATCCCATTCCTACAGGGTTTCTAAGCATGAAAATGCAAACACAAACCAAGGTCCCTCAGTGCTAAGTTCACCTGAAGACACGAAGCTCCATTTTTGTAGAGTGATCAAGCCAATGGATCTAGGCTGAGTAGACTACCAGAATAGTTTCCAAGTAAGGAGAACCAGTGGCTCTCTCAGGCAGGGAGAAACAGCCTTACTTACCTGGAAGCTGCACTGCTGTGGCGTGCCCAGAAGATGACAGTGTTTGTTAAAATTTTGTCACTACAGCCCCTGGACAGCTGCGATACACGCCTGAGCAGGACCCAACGATTTCAGTATTTGAAAAGAGCATTACTGAAGGAAAAAAAAAAAGATATTGAGAAATAATTATGCTGGTTTGTTTGGTTTTCTGCTCTCATTTTGAAGAGTCTGTCTCTGACCCAAGCAGAAAATGCTGCACACTGAAGCAAAACTCATTTTTATCTTGTTTTTCATACATGCATAAGACCACAAAAGATATACAATTTTCCTTGGAGTAAATCAGGATTTCTGTAAATGGCTTTGCATCTGTCCCGAGCATTTTCCATTTCCAGGTACAGATTATATAAATTCATGGCTTTTTTTCTTTTCTTGTCTTTAGATTTCTCTTATTTGTGCTTTAATTCATGGAAATTATTTACTATTTAATAACTTAGGAAATTCTAATCTGGCAAAAAACAACCACTGAAACGATCTTCTCTGAAGAGCTGCTGTGTTAGACAAGCAAGCAAGGACTGTGTGACTACACATGGGATCATCTATTTCTGGTCCCTAAACTATAATTAGAGCAGGGACATTGCTCACGCAGCCATGTAGCACTGCTCAGCGCAGCAGTAGCAGCAGCCTCATCATTGGGATTTACTGGTTTGCAGGTTTTGCTCTGGCACAAGCCACCACCTGGAACACAAACCAACCAGGAACCAGCCCAAACACAAGTTCTTACCTCATCTCAGAGGGTTTCTGGACTCCTCAACCTGAGGGGATCCCCCGCTGAAGAAGATCACTTTCTTCTCTCCAGGTAGGTCCCTCCTACAATTTTTAAAGAAGTGAAGGTCACAAACCTGTCTCACCCCTTAGAAAAGTATTCCTGCATTGGACAGAATAATTGAAGGAGCAGATTATGGTCCAGTGAAGGACAATTGGTAAGTATTAGTGCTCCAGAATCCTCAAACTGGTCACGTTTTGGACACTAAATGCTGATATTCTGTTTTAACTCTTTCACCTGTCTTGGCAATAACCATGGATTTTGATGATTTTGTTTACTATTGTTATCATCAGTGGCAGTCAGAACAGTTTCCTTGGAGGTTTTCTACCTCCTTTCTAGGAATATGTTATGCTTGAGAAAAAAAAATCCTAGAGAAGACTAGCACACATTTCTGTGTCTTCAGACTTTGTTATATTTGTACATATTAATAAATGGACAGTACAAGCATACTAGAGGTGTCATCTCAATTGTTTTGCTTAATTTTTTCTAAGTTCTATACCCTTTTACTCACATTCTTGGGGAGCTTGAAAACAACACGGCCTTTTTAAATTTTTACCAATATTATCTTGTCATTAACAACTTTGAGACTGTATTTCAAGACTAGAGAGGAACATTAGTATGAATTGCCACAGCCTTCCCTGATCCCCTGCATTATTTAAAAGTTTCCACTTTTAACTTGCCTGAAACTCTGACTGAGCTCTGGTTACTGTTAGCCAGCCATAAAGAGCCACAGGGGTAGTCTTCTATCCCATACACATGGATCCCAAAGTTACCCTGAACACCTTGATTTGATAGCAACCTTTTCCTTCCTGCCACCAACACCTAATACCTTTTAGATATAAAAGTCAAATTAATACTTTTCTGTACTAAAAGTAACTTAATAATTTCCCTTTATAATATCAGGGGGAAAAAAAAAAGGTTGACAGCCTAATCATAGTCTATAAAATAAGGCAGATTATTACATTGTACTCCACCCTTAAGTATAACTTCTCCACTAAAAGCCAAACTTGATAAATAGTACTCCTTCTCCAAACTCTATAATCAGGAGCAGATTCTCCAATGCAAGACACAAGAGACCAACTCTTTGAATCTCAGGAGCCTGAAAATCCTCCTGAGTAGCAGTGAAACAGAAACAGCAGCAACCAGCTATTCTCTTACAGCATTGATCTTGTCACAGGTGTTTTGATTAGGACACACCTATTTCTATGTTATAACCCATATGATAACATCCAGCTGGCTTCCCTCTCCAAGCAGCAGGTACTTCTCTACCTCAAGCTTTTCCCTTATTGTACCTATGGAATGGGTCTTCTTCACTCTCCATGAGAAGCATGTCCTCATGGTATCTTCTCTGATAGCACTGCAGGTGTTGGATGACTTTCTTAGGAAAAAAAATGACCTCTTAACTCACCTCCCACTAAAGCTATTTGAAAAAAAACACATTTTCCCACGCTATTGTGCGTATGTAACAGTTAAGCTGTGAGACTTGTGTGAAAGGCATTAGGTGGTCTCTCTCTATACAGACGCTGCCTGTCCTTACAAACACACCATGCATCCATTTGGTATTGGCAGACTTTTCTCCTCTGGGGTGCTAGTACTCCATATGTTTCTCTTTTCCTTCCTGAAATAAGAGCTATTTTCCTTATGATGGGATGGGAAACCAAGCCTGAAAGCAGTACCCTGCCCAAAAATGAGGGTGTGATCACCAGAAACAAGGAAACAGTTCAATAGAGTTTTCTCCCATAGGAGCAGCCCTGCCTTGAATAGGCTGTTTAAATACCTCTCAGATCAGAAGGCCATGGCAAGGACAACCATATACCCATGGCATGTGGTGCTAGGGAAGCCCTAGGACAGACACTTGCTGTGATGGTTGGTCAAAGGTCTCAGGGATGCCCCCTTGAGCACCACTGCTCTCTTTGAGTTCTGTGGGGGGGAGGGAATGTAAGAGAATAGAAATAGTGCAGAAAGCAATCTCAACCCTGAGGAGTTGCAGCTGTACTAATTACCAAGGATTAGGAACAGGCCTGCCCTTAATGGGCCCCAGGTATGTCCAATAAGGATGACTGCTGTAAAAGAGTGGGTTAGCTAGTTGAGAAGAGAGGTGGAGTTTGTTGGTTGTGCTGTGAGGAGCTGCTCCTGAGAAATCACCAAGAAGGTATGGAAGTTTTAGAGTAAGATAGCAATAGAGTTCATCAATTGAGTGTGGGAAATTAACCTACATTCTTCTCACACTAAAACTTTGCCATTCAAACAAATCTGTGAGTTCATCTTAAGCTCTCTGACCTAGTCAGACACTCTTCCTCTGGCTCTGAAGATCAGTCTCCTGACATTGTTCATGCTTTCACAGAAATAATTATTCAAATGGGTTTAGGCAGGTAGGAACATCTCTGGGCTACCTGAACATGGAGATTATGGCCCTTCAGAAAGGAACTGTCAGCCTCCTGAAGACATCAGGAATCCTAGACTTTCATGGATGATGTGGTAGGAGAAGGACTCTGATACAGGGATGAACATCCTCCAAGGGAGCAAATGTGACACAACAGCCTTTGGAAAAGACCCAGCAATCCTGCCTGATAGTGGGGGATGGGGGAGAATCCTGCTTACAAGAAGATGTTCCTTTTTGCAGAGGAAGGTGATGACAGCTGAGATAAGGAAAGGCAAAAAAAATGCAGGGTAGCACCCTGTGGGGGAAAAGGTTGCTTCCCTGCCTGCCACAGCTAGCTCGTGCTCTGAGCCACCAAATGAGTCACTGGCTACAACCAGCCTACACTGTGGGAAGAGCTCACAGGCCACATATCTCTCACTCTGGCCAATTTCCATCTATCTACATCCAGGGCTGGCTTCAGGGATGGAAAAGCAGCAGCTCTTTCCTTGGAGGAGTGGGCAGTGGATGCAGAAAAAGTGGGGAAGGCAATGGCTGCATCTGCCAGTTCCAACTGCTTCTGGGCCATGGCTGGGCATCACCAGGAACCACATGAGTAGGATGCTACTGTAGCTCCTTTGTTCAACTGGTCTACTACCTCTACAGGGCAAGTATCCTACCTGCTTTGAATGGCTTTCTTGTCTCCTAATTCCGTTCTCTTCAGCCTTTCTTGCCCATTACCCCTAGTTTCAGAGAAGAAAAGAGAAACGTAACAGAGGGAGGTATTAATGAACCTATGGCATTGTTGTTTATTAAGTTCTACATGTTCAGCAACAAATCTGTGCTGTGCCTGTTGCTTTAATTATCTGTCTCTCAGTGAGAAAAATCAGGGCTGTGAAGAGCTGAAACAGCTGAATAATTGTTTAGGAAATAGTGCTTGGTGTTAGACCAGAAATTTGTTATTGCTGTTAGCAAATACTTCCAAGTCACCAGAAAGAAGGGCTGGGAGGCTTAGCAGTGGGATCCTGTGCCAGGTGAGGTGCCACAGATGTGGCAGAGGCTGTCCCCAGCATGCAGTGTACAGTGGCTTAGTGCCAGCCCTTTCCATGCTGGCAGTAATGCCCCTGAGCAGTGGGGAAACTGGACCAAGAAGGGACAAATTTGACCCCCAGAATTTGAAGAAGAGCCAAGAGTAAGTGAATGACTATCAGGTTGCTCTTCTCTCCCAATTCATAAGGAGAAGGAAAACTTTGCCCAAGCATGACCCAGCACTGATATGAGAGCCCTCTTTCACCTACTGTCCCTCCTATACACAGGCAAAGAGCAAACCGTACATTTTCCTTGAATTTAAGGAGGGAGGAGAAGAAAACCTTTATTTCAGAGGGAGATGCCAGGCATCAGGACTCTGTCTCATTTTGTGCAATGAACATGTAACACTAGATGACATATGCCTTTCAGCTGGGTGGATTGCTTTTGCCTTTATGTACACCATACACAGCAAAGGCTTTTGCCACACACAGGGAGACACCGAGCTCGAGGTAAAACCTTGGAGCAAAGTGCATGGAAGCAGGAGCAGCCCAATAAGTAGAGCCTTCACTGAGAGGGGTGGGAAAGGAGCAGGCTGTGTATCACAAGGGTAGATGTTTCAGCATGTAAGAGAAGGGTCCACAAAGAAGCTAGGAGTAAATCTGTTGTTGCTGGGTAGGCTTAATGGCTCCTGGAAATTTAATTGTGTATTCACAGCTCTTTGGAAAATGGAATGACTTGAGCTGCTGAGGGTTAACCCATTTATGCCCCTCTGGCCTTAGCCTTGTGCAAACACCCAGTTTTATTTCCAGAGCAATTACAGGACTCTAATGCGAAACACTTCCCAGGGGACAGCCAACCCAGTTTCTCAGCACCCAAAGCTCAGAGCAATTTAACCGAGCGCAGGAGACTTCAAGTGCATACCCATCCCAGACCTTCACCCCCTGGGACGTTAGCCAGGAGATTATCAGCATCGTCTGATAACTCCTATTTTGCACCTTCTGAGAGCTTGTCCTCTGAGTGCTTTTCAGCCAGATACAAAGGATTCCCCCACAGAAGTGCAGTGAGCAGGAAAATACTGTGGAAAATACAGGAGATATCCTGAGATACTCACAGGTGGTACCTGTGGGACTGGTGACAAGGCCCTTGAGATGCTGCCTGATGCCCGACTGCACGTTTTGGATTTTCCCAGTTCCTGTGGAAAATGCACAGGCGAGGAAGGAAGTGTGAGATGCTCCCAGAGGTCCCTTGTTGGTGGTTGTTGAAGCTTGTCCCTACAGCAGGACATGCTATAGAGCTCGCTGACCCTACTGCCTGGTGCAGCCAGGCTGTGTATGCTGCAAGGATGCCATGGGACATGTCTGCCCCACAGAAAGGACAGGTAGAGGAGCCACTCTGAGCTGTGACCATCTGAGAGCACAGGATCACTGGGTCATGATTGTCCAGTCTGGGGTTCGCTGACTCGAGCCCCAGCTGTGTGGTGTGACACAGCTCTCCTGCAGATATACCTCCATCACCACACCAAACCTATCTGCTACTGCACTCACCAGGCTTGACATCGATTTCTGCCTGTGACTGATTGTCCCTTTAATTTATCTTTGCTGAGGAATTGGTTCTTCCATGTCTGTACACTGCAAATAAACTCCTTTAACTGAAGCTTCCTGACCTTGTAGGCTAATGTTTTGACACAGTTCATCTCTTGGTGTCTGCCAGGATATGGGTTGCATGTTTTGTAACAAGCATTAAAAGGCAGGACAAGAAACCCCCAAGCCAGGAAAAGTAGCAACCTACCCAGCTGGAAACTCACACTGTTCTCTATTTTGATTATGTATTCAGAGCTTAATTCTGTTTTTTCTCAAACCCTTGTAGCAAGACCCTCATGGTGTGTTGATAGTAAGAACCAAGTCCTACTTCTTAAAACAAAAAAAGTAGAGGGAGACCTTTTGTATCAAAACCTTGTCTCATTTTTCTGGTTACATTTAAGCCAAGAAGAATTCTCATAGTGTCCAGAATCAAGATTGAATTTAAAATCCAAAGAGCTGGCAGGTCAACCCCAGCAGAGCATGGAGATGTGTCCTTAGCCTGTGTAAATTTTAATTCCACTGTTTGACTGATACCTATGGGATTGTCGTTTCTTCCAACTCATTTATGATTTCACATGGGATGTTGCCCTCCATTAATACTGCAGTTTTCCTTTCAGGAGCAGAAGATGATTCACAGTACTTAAAATCTGATAAATGTAGGTAGCATCAAGGCACACATACTAGCATATAACAGATAAATGACAATAATAGAGAAAAGGATCAGAGGCCATGTTAGAGCCAAATTTGTGTGTGTGCACACATCTCAGCCAATACTGCAGAGAGGAATGAATTAGCTCCACAAACAGAGCACCCTCACCCAAAGGCTCCCTTTCCGAGGCACAGGGAAGTGCCAAAGCAATTCTGCGCTCGCCCACTGTCACAGCTGAGTAAGCCAACAGACTGTAAGTTACACTGTGACTGCCCTTGCTTGTCAGTCAGCCTCTTCACACCGAGTCTCATCTTCTTTACTGGAAATAAAGGTCATTCTGACCCCACTTTACAGCTGTGCTGACTCAGGGGTCCAGCAACATTCTCACATGTACTGAAACCTCTGCACGTCTGCTGTTGCCAGGAGGCTCTTGGAGCAGTTCCTTTGTGCCACAAAACTGACTAATTTCATACCTCTTGGAGTCTGGTGGCTTTTACAAAGCAGACATGATGAACAGAGTGTCAGAAAGAACTGTTGTAGGCAAATGTCAGCATTTCCCATGGTCCTATTTGTGACTCTCAGGCAAGCAGCTCAGAGTTCCTGCTGGCATGATTACCTGATTGATAGGCTGGATGCCTCCTGGTGCCCCAGTTCCAGGTCTGGCAGTCAGGGCTCACTGGCTTTTCACCCTGCTGCTTCACCACCAAATCTTTCCTGACCCTTCTCTCTTTAAGTCTCACATCTTTTAACAACAGTAATATATCCCATTCCCAAAAAACATTGGGAAATATATTTGTCTGCTTTGCAGAAGCAGCTGAGTTTGTTTATACAGCTAAATCCATGTGTTAAGATGAGGAATTGAATTATTCACTGCATGTCTCAGACCCTGATGGCTAAATTGGGATTTGCTTCTTTATCTTCCAGGCAGGAGGGGAAGTGGAGGCTGAGGCAGAGGCAAAGTCTAGCAGAAAGAGGCCACGCTGTGTCCCTGTGCTCCACTGCTGGGAGCTCTGTGGATGCTATAATTAACCACCAATAGCAGGACAGAAGCTGGGTGGTACCAGGGGAATTACAGCCTCAGAAACCCTGTTATTAAATAGTTGCACATGGTGCTACCTCTCTTACATCTCTCAGGGTTTGTATACCTTTTTAAATAAAAAGGAACAATAACTCCTAGGCAATTTCCACAAGATTTAAACATGTCTGTTTTAAACATTAAACTGAAGCCTCTGGATTACAAACAAAATCACCCAAGCTTTTTATGCTGTTGGAAAGGTGTTGAGAAGAGAAAGGCCTGGTTATGCACAGGCTGTGGCATGTGCAATGGCAGTCTGTGCTCCCTGTAGTGACTCTGGGGTGCACATAGAGACATCCTGATGGAGATCACCTGGCAGAATGAAAAATATTAAGAACCTTTAATAAACTGACTTCTGCAGTATACCTCAAGATAATATGCACGGATGGAAGTGTCTACACCATCTAAATGCCCTCTGGAAGCTTTTGCATCTTAAAGAAATGAATCATGGAAGAGGTCCCATTGGGTACAGTTAAATTAAACAGTTTCTCACTCCTTCCCTCTTCTGCCCACTGCCCAGGGTGAAATGGCCAGGGTATTGTGAGAAGAAAGGAGGAAACCCTGACACCATGTAGACCCTCACTCACTGTATAGAGAATCTGAGCAGATTCTGTACTATTTGTATAAGTTTGCTGTGCATCCTTCTGTTTCTCCACCCTTATATAATAACTAATTATTGGACAGAATGGACTGAAGTTTATTCTTTAGCAGAAAGACAAAGAGCCTGGAGATATGTGCACTAAATTGTCTTACCTAGAGCTGGAGCAGTTCTTCAGGATTTGAATGAGGCAATTATCTGAGAGAATGTCAAAAAAATTCCAAGACAATAGGAAATCTTGGCCATCAGATATTAATTTTCAATGTATTCCCCTCCCCCCAATATTCCCTCCAAGTGGGATTTGAACAAACTGTGCAAGGAAAAGAAAGTTTAAAAGAGATCAGAAAGAGAAGAGAGAAGCTGAGGCACACCTCAGGAGAGCCAGAAAAGGACTGGTGCAGTTGATGCCGTGGCTGAGAACTGACAGGTGAAGGTTTTACAGAGCTACTCTCCTTTCCTTAGAGCTTTGCTTCTACCAGCGGGCAACCAGTCACTGTAGCGCCCTTTGGAAAAGCTTGCCATGGTCAGCACCAGTGTCTGGGTTGTCCACAAGTCCTGCTCTCCAGCAGTAGAAGGGTGCAGGTCCCAAATGGTCCAGGAACTTCATGATCCATGAACTTCATGACTTCATGACCACTTATCCCAAGACTATCCCACAGGCTTCTTTCAAAGATTACCTGAGGGGACCATGGAACACCTTCCTTTGGACAAAAATTCATGGAATACACCGCATGTATAGAAATGCACATGCTCCAGCACGGGAATCAGAGAAAATATGAACGAAGACAGGTAAGAAAGGAGGAGAGAGGAATGAGAGAAACCAAACTGATTTATTCACATTTTCCTAGCTGAAGTACAATAGTCAGGAAAGCAATTGTTTTCTTGCAGCATTAACAGATTAAAAAGTTTCACAAGTCCTCACTACACTGGTGCTAATTCTGGAGTGATGGATTGGAGCAAACAGGAAACCAGACATATTAAAGAAGCCTATTCGATTATGGGTTGCTCCCAGCAAGTCTCTGCAGCATACTATAAGAGATTAATTAGAAAATTTTACTCCTTTGTCACCATGATATTTTCTGAAAAATCCTCTTTGCCCAGGATTTTCCTCTGGGAAGCTGAGAGGCCTCAGAAAAGAATGAATACAATAATTATCTGATTGTTTCAGAATGTGGTCTGGAGATAGTTTACCAACAGGTGCATCTTTGATTGGTTCCATGTGAATTGTTTTTAATTGATGACCAATCACCATCAGCTGTGTTGGACTCTGAGGAGTCAGTCACGAGCTTTCATTATCATTCTTGTTTAGCCTTCTGATGAATCCTTTCTCTTTCTATAGTATAGTTTTAGTGAATAATTTCTTTAATATCATATCATATCATATCATATCAGCCTTTTAAGAACATGAGAGTCAAAATCTCATCTCTCACCTTGTCCTGTGGACCTCACAACACCACACTCCTTCACTTATATAAGACTTAAGATATTCCCTCCTTACTCTAGTCTGAGCACTTATAAGTCCCATCCCATACCATTTCATTTATTGATAAAATAAATAAAGCTGTCTATTTTCTTCTTTCTTTCCCATATATTGAACATAAACCAGACTGGATTCTCAAAGCTACAAATGCAACAAAATTTTCAGCTTGGCTCCATGACTTTACTAACATAGACACAGTTTCTCTGCCCAGGATTCTTGGCCCAGGATTCTTGGAGTTTGCTATCTTGTATTTCAATGTATCTTGAAAGTTTAATGAGGGTGAGCAAAAGACATACTCTGTGTTTCTTGCTTGAACTTGTTTAGATTGCAGTAATGCTCACTTCAAATTTAAGCAAGGGCAGATGAGGAGTGCAACTTGTCTCCTGAGGAACATTGGTACTACCTGTGTCATCACAGGTCCCATAACACTGCTAGGATCCCAAGGGTCATTTTGTACCCCATGTTTAATTCATGCACATGGTCAGGAGAGACAGAAGCTAGCTAGACCTTTCCTCTCACTTTCCCTTTCCTCTTATTTGGTGATCTAGTCCATTTGACAAGTCACATCCATGAAACTGTGATCATCTGTTGGGAAACAGTTTAGTGTTACCTTCTGAGACAGACACATAAAATATTTTGTGGGTCCCATCTGTTTCACACCATCCTAGCAGGACATACCATGGACAGAGAAAGCTTTATAAAACTCGGGTCCCATGCCAACAATGCAGACAGTCAGGAACTCTGATTTCCCTGCTCTTTTGCTAGATCCTCTCTGTTTCACAATCTGCAAGGAGATTCCCCCAAGAAAGAACTAAGACCTTGCACTCCCCCTTCTTTTCTTCCCTATGTGAACTTTTACAGCCGTTTTGGGGCTCCATGAGTCACACCAGCACACACACTGCTGCAAACAACCTGCAGTGTCATAAAGTGAAAGCTAAAGGAAAAATGATGATGAGCTAGAATGGGATACCTAGGACGAGCTCATGAAGAGGCTTGTTCAGCAGAGGGGATATCACTGGTCCCAGCTGAACTCACTGCCAAAACCAGTTCCCCTTCAGATCCCACAGCAGTTCCCAGTGCTAATTCAGTCTGGGATGTACTGACTTGTCCCAGAGATTATATAAAGCAGTTCCAAATAATTCACAGCAAAAGCACAATCCAAACTGCACAATTAAACTTCACAATTTCCTATCAAAACCTTTTCCCCCCATATACAGCTGCTACAATATGTGGTACATGTTGTTTGCTAAATGGTGCTCTTTTTTTTCCCTCAAGGAAAAGGAATTAAAAGCTTTTTCATGTAAAAGACACAAATTAAGAAAGCTGCCCAAGCCTGTTCACAGAGCTGAGTTTAGAACAAGGACATTTCTAAGGAAGGCATTTCTTAAATTACCAGCAGTACATTACTGAGAGAGAGCCTTCAGCAGGAGCTACCATTCCCTTCAATCCCTGAATCATGCTCCAGTTCCCCAGTGTGTGCTGTACCTGCCCTCACAATACTCACTTGCAGTTCTACTACTACAATTGCCAGAGAAATGAGCTGCCTGGAACAATGAGGCGTGTTTGTGATTCATTCCTTTTTGCTGTTCATCGACTTTCTCCCCCATGCATCCATCAGTGGTTACATCCCTCTCAGGCTAATACCTTTGAGTATAAGGCACATCTTGAGTTAAACATTAGCTACACACCAACTGGGGCTTGCTTTCCGACTGAATAATAAGCTTTAAAGTAGAAGGTTTTATACAGTCAGACGAGAAGGCTACAAAGGAGTTGCTTAGCAATCCTCCTGAAAGCAAGCTTTCAGTATTGGAAACCAAATTCTATTTTATCTATTTATACTTGTCCCTAGTAATTTCTTGAAAGCTCTATCAGCTTCTAGCTTTAATGATGTACCAACTGCTAGAAGCATTTGGGAACAGTGGAGCAGATCATACTGAAAACAAATTTATGTTAGAGTAGATATTTTCATAAAACCAATGCAAAACAGGGTTCCAAGAAATATTTTCATGTGTCTCTTGACCAGATACTGATATCACATTTGAAGTCATCTCCCATTTGTGCTAGGCTGAGTTAACTTGATTACTACAGCTGGGGCAGGGCACCTCAGTGTTTTATCAGAAAGGCAGCATTTACCTCAAACATAGTCTTCTACAGGCAGCTCATCAAGCACAAGCTGACAATAATTATATGTAAAATCTGGAAGGCAGATACCATGTATTTGATTACATTACAGTGAAAGGTGAGGTCTGGTCCCTTGATACCTGTGACCAAACTTCAAAATCCTTCTCCAATCCAGCAGCAACAAAAGATAGGATTTCAAAGCTGTTTGCAGGTGTAACACCAAAAAGGCCACCTGCCCTTAGAAGTGAAATTAAGGACATCAGTGCTAGAGAGGTCTGTTGTCCATACTTATTCACAATATACTAAGACTGCCTGGCAAACGCTTGTTTGCACAGCCTGATCTTCTTCAAGGAGCCAGCTCCAAGAACCGGTACTTTGGAAGCAATTTTGAGGACAGGTGCCTGGTGGGAAGCCAGAAAGGACAACAAAGCAAATCTTTGGGTGTTGAGGATGGTAAACTGTCACTGAAAAAGGAAAGCACCTACCAGTGGAATAGGCTGTAGTCAACATCTTAATCTCAGAGCATTGCTGAGGCTGTATTAGTCTCCCTGACCATGAGAGGATCAGAAAATATTAAAAAGAAATTTAGTTCATCTAGCAGAACTGGCCCCTTCCAATGTCACTTGGTTACAACACCAGGAAAGACACAGTATGTAGATCATTTTCCTTTAATATCAAGGCAAGCAGAAGTTACCCCTCATTCCCCAAGTATCTCCTGAGATGTGGGGCTGTGACACAGCCTCTCACCCTGTTTAGCACAGGGTCCATATTCTGTGGTGTGATGGAAGAAACTTCTCAGGCTTGGAGGATGAGACTCGACCTGCACATGAAGTTTGTGAGCCTGCAGACAGAGAGGGTTTTCTGTGCCTAACTCCTGAACTGACTGGCTGATGGCAAGGTGATTTTGGATATCACAATTATGTGACTCTTTGAAGCTCTGGCAATGAGTACCAATGCTTGGGATTACTGCAGCTAACTTGTTCCTGTGCCTGAATGGGGCCATGATCCATCAGAAATTTCCTGATGGAGTCCATCATGACCTCAGTGTATTAGAGACATGGGGCTGTGACCATGCCTTGGTAAACTGGGAGGCTTTGGTCATGTATGCTGATAGTTTGACATGAAGCGGGAGCTGTGAAGGGCTTCTCTCCAAAACCCACTTCCATGGGCATGATAACAACAACTGATATAGCAAACAGGGACAAAATCAAAATAAAAGAAAAACAGAGAGAGATTAAAGTACAAGACAGGAAAGAAAAATCCTTTCCCATGCTTTTCTTTTTTCCCCCTTCTGTTTCAAAGCTTTTGTCAAGTGCAGTACAGAGTTCAGATTTGCTGCTTTTCTGTCTTTATTTCAAATGTCCCCTTTCAAGACTGATCTCAGCACTCAAAAAGAGAAACATGCCTATCTCTGAGGCCCTGTGAGACTGAGCACAATGAACAAACATTCCCTCACTCCACCTCTTCTCACTCCCGTCACTGTCTCTTTGAGAAGGCAATAGGCAGGTCTGGCACTTGCAGCTGCTCTTGTTCAGCTTGCACGTGCACAGGAGCGCTGAACAGTGATGTGCCATCAATGCCATCCAAAGCTAGGGAGGAAAGAAAAACAGAATGCTGAGGGGAAAAGAAAAGAAAATCTACTTCTTTTGCTGCTCCTCTGCAGTGTCCTAGCTGGTGAGGACTTCCTAGCAGAACAACCACAAGTTTTACCAGTACCAATGGGAAAATGCTGACATGCTCTTTCACATCATAGAAAAACAATGGGAAAATTATCCAGCTGAAATGTTAAAACAAGTTCTGAAAAAATTCAGGATGAAAAAAGGACATAGGTCAGGCACAGAGGAATTCACAAGTACTGTTGACAAAGGCTGTATCCCTGTATTTCTCAAAGAATGCCCAAGATCCACTCAAACCAAAAGGGATGCTCAAGGGGTGGCTGCATGCTGAGATCAGAACAGCTGCCCTATAAGAACCAGGAAGAATTTTGTGAAAGTCCTCTAGGATGGTTATATAGCTAGAAAGCCTTTTGCTCCATAACCTGTGAATAATTCAGCAACATTTGAGATACTGTGCACTTCTTCCAGTCTCCTCTCAAAAAGCACTTGGGAGGCAGAAACACGAGGAGGGAGAGCAGCATGAGGGGAGTGCTGAGGATTTTGTGCTGTCACCCTGATTTTTCAAGGGACTACACAGTTTGCTGTTTCACATTCCCCTTGGGTCAAGCTCTCCTCAAGGCGGATAGTAACACATGTCACAGAATCTTTCTGCAAACGATTAGAAGTGAAAATGTTTCAAGAGCCTTTTACACAGTTCACCAACTAGGTGGGCGCAGTTTGTGCCTGACTACCTTCCCTCACCGAAACCAAGGCTGCTTGAATGGGCCAATTCTGGAGGTTATGCAAAAGCTATTAAAAATGTTTGCAATGAGCGAGGCACAGTGGGATATTTTTATTGTTATTTTTTAAAGGTAGCAGTCACTTTGCCTTCTTTTACAGCAAACCAAATGTTAGAAACTCCTGCATAGATGGTCAGTTTTGATACATTTTTCCTGTCCTAGAAACAGGTTTTGTCCATCAAATTCTCATCTGCTCTCTCTGTTTCAGTGACTTTTGTCTCTGTCCTGTGCAGTTCCCCTCCAGCACAGGCATTCAGGCACCATTTCAAGATATTTTTTCTTACATGTCCCTCTCCAGAAGAGAAAGAGATGGCACTGTACTGCCCAGTTCCACGTTTCCAAACAACATGGTCCAGAATGATCCTAAGAAACAAACTATTGGCAATTCTTTTTTTTCACAAGAGCTGTGATCCCAGAGCAGAGGAGGGATCACATGTCCCCATTACTTCAAGGCCATGAGGACTGAGAGCAACAGTCATTACAGGTAGTGCTGATCAGACCTTGCTCTGCTGTCACCAACTCCCTCTCCTGTCATGTTCCAGGACATCCTCACCTTGGGAAGGAGGAATTCTGCTTCCTGAACCTCTTCACCATTCCCATGTACATTTATGCTGTTTGGTCCCTTTTGTTGCAGCACTTGCCTCTTCCCTTTGCTTTCTGATGCTTTTCAGTGACTACGTTCCTGCTGCTGAACTTGCAGGCAGTGTTCTCTTTGTAAAGCAAACCTGTCCTCTGACCATGGAAGACGAGGGTAGGTTGCCCTTCAACCACAACTACAGTGCTGGTCCTGCCCTTCCAACTACAACCAGAGTTCTTCAGAGCCTCCTTGCATGCTGGGGGCTGCAATGCAGTCTTAGATGTTAATTTTCCCCCTTTGATCCAACTACACATCCCAATGGGGACCCAGAGGGGCACTTCTGAGGTGTGTATGTCCATCAGGGCATTGCTCTTCTTGGGCACTGGCTACAGATGGCAGACCAAGGAGCAGGTTGGGCCAGTAAAGTGCTTTGTTTTTGCTATAAGGTCAGACAAACCACTGATGTTTTTGTGTGCGTCAGGTCTTGTCTTGCAACCTAAGGCAAGTCTAGTGCATCTCTGTTTTCTATCAAAGTGCTGAAACAGGGAGTCTCCTGCTGTGCTCTGCTCTAGGGCTGAGGCTCAGTCCTGGGAAAGAGTGGTCAGTCAGATGTGGAAGAACAATCAAGCAAGGCTTGTGAAAAACATACATGCGTGGTGGGAATTGCTACCTGATGAGCAGCATGGATACTGAACACACTGACCTAAACACTGGCCATGAAATAGGTCAATTTGCCCACTGGGTTTTGTTTAAATTAGGCTTCAGGATGTTTTCCACCCAAAGTGACTAGGCAGGTGCTCAACTCCTCAGCTGATGCTTTTTAAGCAGGCTGTCAAAATGGTGTCAGCCAGGCAAGGAGAATAAAAGAAAGACATTACAGACCCAGTTCTTCTGTGCCCAGGCAGTCTTTCTGCAGCTTGGCACCAGGTGCCTCCACCAGAGCAGTTTAGTGCCACAACACCATCCCAGTAAGAGTAAATTCAGGTGTCCAGTAGCAGCAAACCCCTATTGTTACTTGTGCTGGGATGCATGACCTCCCTTTCTCAGCTGTGGGTGTGAGCAGTGATTTAAACAAAGCAGTAAAAGAGAGAGGGGAAAGAAGCAGCATGGAAAATCCTGCAGCATGCCTATGGAGGCAGTAGAGCGTTGAGATAAATTTATTTGATGGATTCTGTAGCAGGGGTGAGACGGCACCTGGAATTTATGTGATCATTAAGCTTCCACGTGCAGTGGCCCTGTGAATTCAGAGCAGTGACACAAAGTCGCCAACCCCAGAGGTGTCACTGCTGTTTATCAAACTCACTGTTTTTCCACGAAAGTGAGTAATGGGGCAGGGAAAGAAGTTCACAATGGTTCTTGTGTGTAGTCCACAGCAATTGCAGGTGATAATTGTATTGTTCACCAAACGTTACACTTCATTTAAAAAAACAAACCAAACAAACAAACAACAACAAAAAAACCCCTGATCAGGCATGAAGGTATTATTCAACCCCTTTCAGAATCCTCTGCATCTTCCAGTATAAATCCACTGATTCCCAAGTACAGCCAGACATGGCATGGCACAAGCTGAGAGATGAGATGGGACAGGATGGAAACCCCACAACATTTTGAGATTCTACTTGCAAGGCAAACTGTGGTCAAACCCAGTGGAACCAGGGAAATGTCTAACTTTGCCGAAGTGCCTTTTACAATAGGGACTCCTTTTTATTTAAAATGTTTTATTTAAATGACCTGCCACTGTTGTTTTATTTTACTCTAACTACATTAAATTGTTCAGGGGCAGAAGCTAGTTTTATCAAATTCCTGAAAAATATGCATAGCTTTTTCTGGAAGGGAGATGGACTGAAGCACACACATTTTGGCTCCATCTGAGTGTCCCCAGTGTACCTTTGGAAGTGAGAAGCTGAAAGCAAAAGTCCTTTCTGGATCCTCAAAATAACTCTCACCCCTATCTGTAAAATGGCATGAACTATCAGGGAACAAAAGGAAGCTGGTGGAAGGAAACAGATGAGTTAAGAAAATCTGAGCAAAAATTCAAACGGGATCTGGAGACAGTCAGATAGATCCTGAAAGAGCAATAGTAGCTAGGGAAGAAGCTTGGGAGGGTAACTAAAAATCTCTGATCTACAGCTGCCATCTGTATTTTTCTAATATCCTACAAGTATTATATACAAAATTAAGACATCAAGCTTGGCAGCAGCTCTGTTGGTTGAGGTCATCCATTTGTCAAGATCAGCTGATGTATGTGCAACATACAACAAACACCTTCATTAGCAGGTGAGGAGAGGGAACTTCCCATGGATACATCCAGTGTTAACAACTGTCTGCAAGCATTTAAAGTTACATCACTAGAGTATATATTTAGGAAGTATCTCCAGGTAGTTGCTGGAAAAGTCAAGGTTATAATTTAGGAACCTGAATTTCTACCTAGTTTTGGTACATACAAATGTGTCTGTGTTTGTCCTGCCTGTAGGTGTGAAGGCAAAAGGCCAAAATTTATAGGCTTACCACTTCATGCCTATTCCTCCAGCATAGCCTCAGGCTCAGCTATTCTCAAGTATTCTCACAGAATTGTGCTCCTGTGAGTGCTTTGACCGAGTTTGAGTTTGTGTTCCAAGTGCAGCAGTGACAAGTATGGGAAGGCAGGAGATCAGTTTGCAACCTGAGCTCTCCCCATCAGGAGGGGGTACCAGGAGCACGTGTTCTCCCCAACAAAGCCTGATGAAAAGGCACCCACATTCCGGCTGATTTCTTGTCTTTGAATTCAAAGCTGAGGGGCAAGATGGTGTTAGAATGAAGATACATTAATTGAATCAGCTGTAAGGGCACAAGTGATCTGGTTTCAGTCATGATTTTAAATGAGGAGGTCCTCAAAAAGCAAAAAGTTCAGCATTTTGTATTTGCAGTTTAACAATTTGGCTATAGCCTGTTATCTTACCATATAACAGCTGATGATTTGTTCATTATATTTGCTTAATTGCTGTAAGCCTAGTCTAAGTCAATCAAAGTTGAAACAATGGAATTATGATTTTACATAATCACTTTTGACTAGAAAGCAAGCTGTGCAGAAGGAGATTCTAATTGATCTCAGATATCTCTTCAAAGGAATGATAATTAATTCTTCACTGTTGCTTCTGAAGGGAGAGAAGAAGTTGGGAAAAGATAATGGGCAGTGGTGGTTGCATAATCCCTGCCCATTTGGTTTGCTGCAGTACCCTGATAATGAACAGTTTGAAAGATAAAAGCTACTGTGAGCCTGAGCCCAAGAAGAGCTTAACACACACATTGGGACAAAATGCACATCTCCATTTTCTGTGCAGGAGGTGGATCACTTTTATCTTGATTCACAATGACAACTCAGAGCCATTTATGATGGTTCTGTGAGGCTGAGTGTCAGCAAACAGATTGCCTTGGAAAATATGTTTGGGTGCAGGGTGAAGGCCATTTGCCATGCACAGCAGACCAGAGCTGAATAATCAGCTCAGCATGTCAAAACCCAGGCTTTCAACCCAGGCTAGCCATCAGGACAAATTGACATTTATTTCCAGTTCTAGCAATGGGTTAATCTAAACCAAAGGTCCTGATAAGGAAGTTTCTCCTTTCCTCCCTCATCCTTCCCCTCCCTGTGAAGTTTTCCTTGAAATGTACAGATGTCTTATCACCTCTACTGAGGTGAAAATTGATTGGAGTGTATCTTGCTTTGCATTTAAAGGCACATGCCATGTTTGCTCTCTCACACCCTCTGAGCTCATTCTTAGAAGTGGAAGGGAATTTGTAAGGAAGTAGCAGCATACATGGAAGAGCAGGTCACATGTCACTCACCAGGTGCATATCAAGTTTCAGTAGAAAATCAAAATGTTTTGGAAATCCTCTGCTTTGCAAGATTTCTGAGTTTTAGGGGTTTCTGAGCAAAGCAAGATATACCCTTATTCAGGGAAAATGATAATTTGACAAGGAGAATGAAATACCTTTGATCACTAAAAATTATATGTGACTTTAGTCTTTCTCCCAGCCCAGGAGCAGTTGGATACGACATGCCAGAGAGGGTTTGGGAGACACTTCTATTTAAAATAA
The DNA here is from genome assembly GCF_027477595.1 of Haemorhous mexicanus. Lineage (NCBI taxonomy): Eukaryota > Metazoa > Chordata > Aves > Passeriformes > Fringillidae > Haemorhous > Haemorhous mexicanus. The sequence continues at coordinate 19,825,174 of NC_082343.1, read as the reverse complement.
TCTAAACTCTGTATTTTCAGGTTGACTCCAGGTTAGTTATGAGTTAGTGGTTATAATTGATTTGTTATAACTATGATTTGCCTGACTCTACATCTTTGATACTAATATGAATGTACCAATGCAGCAACAGCCCGCCTTAGCTATAGAAAGAGCAAACTCTAGAATTTATACACGTTACTCACCCAAATACCTGACATTAATACAACCCAATTATATTCTTAGATAGCTGGTTCTTGAATCATGGAGAGAAAGTGGTTGTTTCAAAATGTATGGAAAAAATCTTGTCAATCTACATTTTGTAATATTGCAGTATTTGCCTATCTATTATTAATTATAATTTATTCTTACTGTAGAATCTGGACAATGAAATGCCGGTATTTTATCTTGTAGAAGGTTCCTCCACTTTGAAATAATTTTAAACAGAAAAGTGAAACTATTTTTTAAAAAGTAATGAATTGTGGGGGTGCTGGAAGTACTGTGAGCATGTCTGAAGGCTCTTGATGAAGAGGACTCCCATTCTCTGACTGCAGCAGGTTCAAAGAAAAAGCTGTGATGGTTTCACAGGACTTCAGAAAGTTGGAGCTAACGCCTTTAATGACTGGGTAAGGCAACCTAACCAGAAAACTTTGATCTGAGAGCCATCTCAAAACTGCGCATTATCCTGGCAGTAGAACAGACACAGAGGTGCAATGAGGGGCTTTGCTGTGGCCAGGAGCACTGCAGAGAAGCTGAGGCAAAATAAGCATTGATGCTGCCAGATCCACGTATTACAAAACCTCACCAAGTGCAATGATAACAAGCAGCAGCACATCTCCAAGGACTCCACAAAAGGATAGTGCTATCTCAGCCTCCACTTTAAGGAAAGGAGCACGAGGAAATTATTTGCTTCACCTGGTTAGGCGGTACCAGGGAAGAGAAAAAGTTGTTCCACATCTGTCCTGTGTTATCCCATAACATCCATAAATTGCTTGTAGTGCTGAAGGCATACTAATGCCTCACAGAGAACCAGGATGGTGAGAGCCCCAGATTAGACCAGACCCAAGCTGGTTCTGTCTTCTGAGGGAGTGCAACACTTTCCAGAGGTGCCAGTTCATGTCCTTTCAGGAGGGCTTTACCATTTCAGCTGTGGCACTGTGTGAGGAACATGCCTTGGATGGGGCACCCACAAAGAAAGCTGGGGTCTTTAAATACTGCGGGAATGCAAATAGTACTCACAGCATGGCAGCTGAAATGAAGAGGGGGGTCTTGCAAAAGGAATGACATTGCCAGTTACTTTGTCAAAAGGAGATATTTTTATTGAACGCAGTAAAGTAGACTGAGTTTTGGAAAAGGGCTTGCCACATCATTACAGCCAATTTATACTGTTACACCAGTTCATGCTATTGAAATAGTAACAAAAGACAGAATATCTTTCAACCCAAGCAATTAATTCATTCAATATCTGACGCCATTGAAGTGTAGATGGAGTAGATAGAACTTTGGTTACCCCTGCACAGATTTTTCCCATTGTTTTTGCTGTATCTCACTATCAACTTAATAAGCAAAATAACAGCCACATCAGAAAAAACATTGTTTCTCACTAAGGGCTTCTGCTACTGGCTCAATATGGAAAGTGCATGAAGAAATGAACTAGGGAAAGCCATGGTTATGGAAAATGAGCCATATTTCTCTTTTGTTTTCCCTTTTCTCTTTCTCAAACTCTTAGGAGGGGTCATCTCTTTCTGGACTTTCCCAGGAATGCAGGAACCACAAATGTAGAAATATGTCACATCCTTCAGTCAGTAGGAACAGAATTAAGATGTCTCTGGGAGGAGTCCAGGGAATCCAGTGGCAAACCCCAATAGCAATCTAAATAAAGTCACTCCCATCAGCTTTGAGGTATTTTAAAATGTATATATTCTTTGTGCCTGCAGAGTCACAAGGACTGAAAGAGGCTGGGGTGAAATGACTCTCAGACACACTGCTGCAGCTCAGGAGAAAGGAATGGTGTAGCAGCCCCAAGCATGGCCTGGATTTGGCCTGGGCTATGGCACTGGAAATTTACTTTGCTAACCTTTTTAAATAGAAAAACAAGCTTTCAAGTCCTGAGGTGTCACAACACCTTCCAGATGAGTCAGCTAAGAACCTAGTTTTGGGATAATTTGGGAATTTTCCTATCAGATTGAAGGGAAGCAAAATTGATGTCTTAAGTTGGCAAACTATACAGAAAGTCTTAGTTTGCACTGTCCTTTGACATATTTTCAGCTTTTGAAACATTAAACATTAACAGTGATTAACGTGCAGCTGGCACAGGTCAAGGCAACTTGTCATAATTCAGTACATCGCTATTAAGATATTCTCCAGGGACAAGTGGACTGAAGACAGCTGGCTTTGCAAATTTACACCAGAACTTGTCTTGGTTCTATGAGGAAAATAAGATATTCATGAAAGTATTGTAGAATGCCCAGATCTATATGGAGTTGTGCCAAAATCCTCATACAAAACAAAATCATTATTCAATATGCATTATTATTCTATTTATAAAGCTTCTGTCACTCCCTGGCAAACAGAGGTAATGGTGTTTGACTTGGAAAACAAATCACAAACCACAGAAAGTGGAAAGTGGATTGCAAATCATCAGCCTGAGAATGTTGCAAGCAGAAAAGTATTGGTCCAAACTGTTCTGAGAATCTTTATGAATAACAAATACATTTGAAGAAACTCAGATCATTTCATGCACAGCTCAACCAGAGAAAAACAGGCTAAATTTATGACCATCACTCACAGTGGCCAAATTAATCAGCTCTGCAATATGCTGCAACTGCAACCAGAGAAAGGTATCTAGCATCAAGCATGAGTAAAATTTCAAGTGGCATTCCCCAGCAGCAAACTGCAATCCCTTTCATTCAGTTTCAGGCTCATTTTCTTTCCCAGGGATGGAGTGATGGAGATGGGTTATCCCAGGCTGTCAGCATGAACACACAGTACCTCTGGTGTTGAGTGGGTTCTCGAGAGTGTGTACTTTGTGAATAAATGACCAGCCCTTGGGAATGTTGGCAGAACATTACACAAAGGGCAGACCACCCTCAGAGACGAAAATGGCCTTAGGCCACCCATGATTTATGGCAGTGACTTTGGCACTTACATACTCTTTTAGGTTGTTCTTGACAGGAGCACACTGATTCAGAGGAGCTGAGAGCTTTGAGTTGGGAAAGATACTGGATGTTCAGGGCTGGGCATGGCAAACTTGTTGTGACCTTGACAATGAGAGTCAAGGAGAAGAGGTAAAACTGATGAACTGGGAGAGGGACATAGCAGCCCAACCAGAGCCCTTGTAGTGCCATGAGTGGAAATTTGTGCAAACTTTTTCCAAGCCAAAACTTCACTGAAGTATTTGTAGAGAGAACATACATCAAGCTAATTCGTCATGAAGGAAGTAAGAGTCATCACAGAAAAAAATGCCACCAAAAGCAAGGGTCCTGCAGCCTTACAGACCTTGCAACTCGGGGTTTTTTTCACTCCTGTCCCTTATTTTCTTCACACACAAAGGGTCTCTCAGACCTCTGCCTTCTCCTCACATAGCATCTTCCTGACCTGGATTTTTCTGTTCCAAATTTCTACAAACTCTCTGGCTTTTGTATCACTGATATCTTTCTTCCTCCATCTAGATGATCTTAGCATTTTCCTGCTTTATTTCTGTGGCCAGCATCTACTCAGGCTCCTCACAATGCTATTTTTTCTGTGACATGATCATCTGGAAGTTCTGATCATGGCATTAAGTCTGCCGGAGTTCAAGAAGTGTTTGGACATCACTCTCAGGCACAAAATATGGGTTATGGGGTTGTCCTGTGCAGAGCCAACTTTGATCCGTATGGATCTATTTCAACTCAGGTTACTCCGCCATTCTACCTCTAAGGGACAGATTCAGGAATTCAAACACCATGAGGAAAAAAATGTCAGAGCCTGCAGTGTCTTCCCTCAGACAAAGAAAACTATGGCACACAACCCAACAGAACCACAGTCAAGGTTAGCTTTGTTAAGAGCATCTGGTTAGTTGTCTAAATGAAAATGTGGGTTTGGGTTCTTTTGTTTTAAATTGCATCATTCAAAAATGATACACCAAGATTCACAAAAATATGCACAGTCAAATAACCCTGAGAAATAGAAAAAGAGACAGATGGAGAATCTGCCTGGGTAATTTTCTCCCCTGTGGCTACTGTTCTGTTTCTGCTAGAAAGGATGTGGAAGTAGGAAAAGTGAATAAATATAAACTGACTTTGTGGGATACGTAAATAACTGCAATATTTCTCTAAGTCCACATGAAAAACCCGGTGAAAAGAAAATGGATTAGCAAAAGCTAGAAAAGAGACTTTATAACTCACAAAAGCAGCAAAGAGGATTTTTTTTTTTTTTTTGATCCTAGTAAAGTTCCTCATTCAGTTTTGCAAACAAGAAACACTTTCTGTCCTTTATTTAATAAATTTAAAGGGACCTTCCTCTACATTTGAAAGAAAGCTTATGAGAAAGCATTTTACCAACAAGAAAGGAGTTCAGTTGTTGCTTCAATGAGGACCAATGAGATTCTTTATATTTGCCAAATGCCTGCCTGTGAGTGAACCCAGAGGCTGCTCTGTCTCTTTGGAGAGCTGGGAAGGTGCTGCTGTGTGGCTGAATCACATTAGGATGCACAGCACCCTTCAAAATAACCTCTGAGCCTCAGCTTACCTCCCAGTGCCACCCCGCGATGGACAGAAGTTCCACCAACACTCCAGAACCAGAGAACGGTAATGAAATATTAACGGCCAGAACCAAGGCACCAGAACATCACGGACAAGACCCTCTTCCACCCTGTGCTCAGTGTCAGGCAGCAGAGGCCAGGGAATGTGGGCCAGGCAGGTGGCACAGACAGGAGGTGGGCTGGGGAGCAGGCCGGGGCATGGGGCACAAGGAGTGCCTGGAGCGGTCACCAAGTGCAGATGGCTGTTCCAGTGCCCAGCTTCCCGGTGGGTGCAGCGTGCCCTGCTTTCCTTGCAGTGACATTCAGCAGGGGGATGTGGCAGCTGCTCACTCGTCTCCCACAGGGATATTTTGATCCGTCCTTTCTCCCTGCATCTCCCCCTTCCCCTTCCTCAGGCATGGCTGCTGCCTGCTGCCACCTCCAGTGATTCCCAAAGGGGTGGTTCTGCCATCTGAATAATTTACTGCCTTTTTCCCAGTTCCCCTCCGCTAAGGCTGTGTGTTTCCTGGTGCTACTTTGGTCCTTTTGGGCAGCTGCAGTGACTTGACCCAGGTCAGACACAGAGCTGTGAGCACAGGGGCCACTAGTGTGCTGTGATAGTGTGTTCACAGCAGCAAATGGATTTTTTTTTTTTTTTTACTTTTACACACATTTACAAGTGATGGCTTGCCCCATCACTTGTTCCTCACATACTGCATTACGAAAAGGCTAGCCATAAAATCCTGAAAGTATTTTTCTTAGCATCTCTAGGTCTTAGTCAAATGTCAAAAATATAACTATTTCAGAGAACTGGTTTCCTTCTATGTGCAGAAAGTGAAAGGCAGGGAAAGGGAATCCTGCCTATGTTATATATTTTCTTTGCATTTTGTCACAAAGGGAAGGAATTAGGCACTGAAAATAATAATAAAACCTGTAACACTAATTTTGAATGTTGTTTACAGTGGGGGCTTATTTTTAGGGCTTCTGTTCTTCCTCCTCCCACTGAATAGAAGGGAAATTACCTAATTTAGTTGGGTTCCTCAGTTGGCTATATTAGCGCATCTTACTCAGAAGAGCATCCCTGAGAAAAATGGTACATTTTTGATGCTTACTTATGTCAGTTTTTGCATTTCTGCTTCATGTTGATTAGTGAAGTCACTCTGAAGATACGATTTATAAGCCATTCTCCTGCTCTCTATAAGAATCTTAGCTATTTCTCTGCTGGAGAATTGCCGTACTTTTGGCTTGACCTCCAGATGTAAACATCTGCTCTGTTGGCCCCCTGTAAAGGTGAAATTGGAACATTTTCTTACATGCTCGTTTTTGCTCTCCATCTGTCCCTAAAATATATATATGCTGGTCTCTTAAATATTGAGAAGTCCTCTTACATGTTATGCAAATCTGTGTTGGATGTGTTCTGTCTTTCGCAGGTACAGTCACAATTGAAGGACCAGTGAGTGATGGCAGGGACTATTCCCATGTTGTAAGCAATTGTCCTACAAAAGCAGTAAGCAAAGTGACTTTGCAGAGCTCTGCAGTGTCAAGGAGGCACTACAGTTAAACAGAGCACTTGGAAAGCAAAAATATTTGTATTTAGATGATCTCCATCCAGAAATATGATTATTGTCATAGAGCTGTGACAATGAGCTGTTAAAAGAACAAAGTTTTGTCTTGGCAGGACTGAGGAGGACAACTTGTGGGTCACATAACAGAGCATGTGCTTACTGGCACGGTTCAAAGTTTTCCTGATTTCATCCTCTAGCAAAGGTCCAGCACAGACAAGCCTTAGACTCTGTTTCTGTTCTGGGCCCCAAAAGGTACTCAGTGCAGATACAGTGACCTAGAGAGGATAATGTGCTGGCAACCAGAACAGACTTGACTATTTTCAGTAAATCATGTATTCAGCACAAATCCATCCTTTCACATGTTTAATGTCTCAGCAATTACAACACTTCCCAGTTGAAGCTGTTTCTCACCTACCTCAGATGTGCTTTCTCAAAGAATGAGACACTTTTTGAAAGCCTACCAAACCACACTGATGGAAAGCCTTGCCTGACAACTCTTGCAGAGGAAGAAGTGAATAAAGTGAGCAGCACATTAAATATCTCTCTTCAAGCAAATTATTTTAACCCATTTCCTCCCTCCTCTAGCAGAGCTCTCATGCTGATATGGGCACTGCCAGTCATGTGCTGCTTTTGTGGCCCAGGGCAAAGCCAGTGTGGAAAGCAGTCTGGCACCTTCCTGAACACATGACTCTTCCCATCATTTACCTGGCTTACCTTAGGGACAAAGTCAGCCCTGACATACATGGCTATTGTTTCCATTATAGCTGTTCTGCAGATATGAGAGACACAAAAATTAAAGGAAGAGGGCTCCAGAACCATCCTTCATCCTTCTGTGATCTGTTATTCCTACTACGCTTGTTGGTTTAGCCTTCAAGGCTCATTCCTCATCAAGAAAGTTCATGCTAATTTGCCCCTCACACCCATTTCATTACAAACCCAATATGCAATTTACTCCCCCAGTTACAATCGCAGCTGGAATTAGTGCAGAGCCTTCCTAGGTATTGCTTCTTCAGTGTTTTGGCAAGCTCCTGCTGGGTTGAGTTTGGCATATCCCAAGGAGGATCCTTCCAGTGAGCCAGAGGATAAATCCCATGCTACACCGCAGACACTGCACCACTCAAACAGCCTCAACCTCTGCTGATGGTGGGGAGCTTCAGTGCCCAGCATGTGCTCATTGGGAGTCAGGTTCCACTTGCCTAGAGAAAGCACATTAGCAGTAAGCAACAACAATACAGAAAAAATGAGCATTAATTCCTCCAGGTGTCTTTTCTAGTGTTCAGCAGGAAGACACTCTTGGAAACAAAATGATTGCTCAGTCTCTAAGACAATGGATGACACTCCCTAAACACTTCTTTGTAGCTCTGAAGTTTAATGCTATCAGCTGGGAAATGGGAGGCATTCAGTTTTGGTCTGGCTAAAATCAAGCCAGCTGGTAGGTTTGTCTATCAATTGCCCATGGCTGGTACTTGCATGATCACTTCTTCTGTGGCTCAAAAAACCTTGCAGGTTTCCAATAAATACAATGGGTTTGCAGTGTCAGCTTTCCATTCTGCTTCTGTAGTCCAGAAAAACAACCCAGAAGACTCGCTCTGTGCTCAGGTCGGGGTGGCAGGTCAAACTCATTTTTCTCACTTAATATATTTCAGTTCAAATTTTCAAGACTGATCTGGTATGAATTTCTGATATTTTTGCTGGTCAGAACTATTGCCACAAGCAGTGAACTTTGCACAAAACCAGTTTGTTCATTCGTCTTTCTCTGCTTGTCTGAGAAGATGTGATCACTTCCTCCAAGCTACCTGAGATAGAAAATGCAGGGCTGAGCAGCAATGGGGATCCTCAAGCACTGTGCTGGGATAGTGAGACACTACCAGGGCAGGAGGAGGCAAGATCCACCTGTACATAACATGGAAAATCTGGCCTGTCTCCTCTTTTATGAGAAAAAAACCTCTGTCTACTCTTTTATGAGAAAAAAACTCAAAGTTGTCCAGTGTGGGGCCACACACATCACTGAGGCAGAGACAGGTACTTTCCAAAAACATGAAGGTATAAGAAGAAGGAACTGTGTTTTATCCCAAAATGAGACATGCCATGAAAACTTTCAAACAGGAATATTTTCCCTAGCCTTCCCTACTGCCTTTGAAGCTTTCCATTGGAATGCTTCATTTTCCTACTCCAGCTCCAGCTGCACAACCTCCATGTGCTGGTACACTCCCATTGGCTCAGTAATCTCATAATTTTCCCCTTGATGGGCTCTGACAGCTCTGTGATGAGTGGTGTGAGACTGATCTCCCCAACGAGACTCTGCGCATGTGCCATCTGTGCTCTGTGTTACCTGCCCGTCTCCTGGTGCTGTCACACATGATAAGGATGGATGGAATTGTCAGGGAGAGGAGAACTGGGGCTCTCCAAGGCAAGGAAGAGGTGAGATGCCCCCTGGCAGGAGCAATACACTTTACATCTTACCTCTAGATGAGGTTATTCTGTAGGTTTTGGGTTACTACTCTGAATATTTCACTGCTGGGGATTGTAGAAAACATGAAAACTTCTCCTCTTACTTACAAGAGATACCTGCAAGTACAGTTGTTCAGTATTGCATAAATGATAAGCTAAATATCTGGGCCTAGCTACTAATAAAAAGAATCCTGGAAAATTTCCATTTCCCTACAATTTGTCTTAAATAAATCTAACAGAATCATGGAATTATTGAGGATGGAAAAGACCCCTAAGATCATCTCAAATCCAGCTGTCAACCTATTACCACTACCATGTTCATCACTAAACCATGTCCTCAAGGCCATATCCATGTGGTTTTTGACCCTTCCCAGGCTTAGTGACTTCAACACTTCCCTGGGCAGCTTGTTCCAGTGCTTCATAACCCCATCTGGGAAAAAAATTTCCAAATGTCCAATCTAAACCTTCCCTGAAACAACTTGTGGGCATTTCCTTTTATCCTGTCACTTGTTACCTGGGAGATGAGACTGATGCCCACTTTGAAAGGCAAATTCTCTAATGCTAGAAGATCCTGGCATTAAATGGCCCATTTAACACTTTATTTTCTGCTTTTTGCACATTCATTATTATAAAGTCTTTAGTTACATCCTAGACTTTGCAAGGAACTTACATCTCTTTCCTTGAACCTATTTGATTTAGCAAAGGAGTGGCATGGAGTTAAAACAGAGATTCCTGGCAGGGAGAGTTTATCCAAACTGCTGAATTCTGGCAGACAGTAAGTAACTGAATTTGGTTTTGCAAATTCCCAAATTGCAAAGTATCTGGTAAATTTAGCTGCTGCAACAGCCCTAATGATAATAGTGCATATGACTCCCCTGGGAAAAATGATTTTATTTAAATACACTTCACTCCCTCTAAACACTCTGCTTACATGATAGAGATGTCATAAATGTATGTGAAGTGACACAAGTGAGGCTTCTGGGGAGGGTGAAATGGCGAGGCAGGGTGGGAAGACTATAGATGCTTTTAAATCAGTGGGAAACAAACAAAATCTTTAGGAAGTTGGCCAGTGGGACCGTCAGATAATACTTCCTATAAGCCTTCTGGAAAAAATTTATTTATGCAAAAGAGATACAAACTGTGAAACGACAAATCTGCTTTAAATTTTCAAAAAGGTCTATTTGCTTGCAAATCTCTCATCAGCTGCAGAGAAGATACCAGAAAAGGATAGGACTGAAAGTCAATTTGCTTGCAAATCCTACAGATAAAGATAGCACCAGGATACAATTGAAGAAATATGTACATAATTTTCCTCATTTTGCCATTTGGAGCTTACAAAATTTTTCTGGAGCATAGCAGCAAGTGAGTTTTAAGAGGCAAAAAAAAAAAAAAAAAAAAAGACAGTATTTATTTGAACAAAGTTTAGATAGCAAGCTGTCTACACTTCGCCAAAATTGTGGTTCTGTGGAAGCAAAAATAAACTGTTTAATTTTGCTGCCAAAAAAATAATGAAAGATAATAAACTCAAACTGCTGGAAACAAGAGTAGTCACTATTGTTACAGCTTTTTAAACAGTGAGCTTTGGCCTAAGTTATGTCCAAATCCCAAAAACAACCAGAAATGTAATATTCATAAGAGCTATGCAATTTTCCGCAAATTTCTTTTTTTCTGCTCTTCTTCCTGTATTTGTTAATAAAAGCTCACAGAAGCAGAGAATCATTACATTCGCTTTGCAGATCATATGCCAAGCAGACAATTGTGTATAAGAATTGTCCCTTCTCTACATGTAGATGAGTTATTTATTATAGAGCACAAAGGATACAAATGTAAATTACACAGAAGCATTTTCATCAAATGTCTTTAAAAAAAAAAATAATAAGCTTCCAACAGCAAGATTAGCAGCTGGTGTAAATGCAGCTCCACATTTCCCTTTTCCTTCTGTCAGACCAAAGTCTGTTTTCGCTCTGGTCACAGTCTGCAGGGGCTCCCCACCCCAAACCCAGCAGGCAGCTCCCCATTTCTTACATGGTTCCCACAGAAGATGCGAGGAGACACCAGCACTGCCATCTCCCAGTCCTTTCTCCAAGCCTTGAGTTTACCCTCACTGCTGCCATGGCAAGAGCAGGGACCTCTGGCAAGCAGCCTGCCCCCACGTGGCACCCATATCTCATCCCCCCACACACATCTGTCTCACAGGTTTTTTCTGCTGCTGGCTCCTGCACACCTTCCCATCAGAGTGAATAACATCATTTCTTATGATAAGACCAAGAGAGAGTTATAATTTGGCTTAATAATCCATGATAAGAGCTCTTTCCCTGGGTTCAGTGTGCCCAGAAGTCAGAGCCTGCTGCAGTGGCCATGGCTGGGGAAGGGGGAGGCAGCTCACACAAGGAGCAGCCTCTCAGAGGGGCATGGGTGAATGGAGTCACAGCCCAGCTTGAAGAGCCTTTGCAGCACCTTCCTTTTTCCTACAAGCTGTCTCCAGTGCAGGAGTCCTGCTGGATTGAAACTGAAAGTCTTCATGCCATTGACTGCAAAAGAGGGAGACAAATCCAACTTGTTCCTCCTTCCAACCACAAAAGAAAATAACTAATCCTAGCAGATACTTGAGCAAGGAAAAACAATAGAGAATGGCATCAATTCCATGAAGTCCCTACGAGATATGGCTGTTGCCTTTGTGTAAGAAGTGGGCAGATAATACTCAAGTGGATGGTTGCCAGCAAAAGGTCAGAGACAAAGGGGCAGGGCCATTCTCTCTGCTCCTCTTCAGCTGTCAGCCTTGTCCCCTGCTGGCTCAGGCAGACCCTGGCCCATGTCTGGCTGGAGCTGTCAGGCTTCAACAGGGACCAGCACAGAGCCTGCACTTCACAGTGACTTGTTTGCATCTCTGAGTGTACGTGTAAGCTGCCATGACAGTTAAATTGCCTGAGATGTTGGGACTGCTTGAACAAAATAGTTTTTTCCTCTCAGCAGCCTCCAGGACACTGGCAGCACCAGCTCCTGGGAACATTTGTGTCCAAGCTGCTAAACCATCAAGGAATCCAGCAACAAACCTAAGCAGTGGGGATTGGTGTTTAGACTGATAGCACTTAATTAAGCTGTTCCCATTGGTTGTAAAATCACTCCAGGATGAACTTTAGCAGTCCTGGCTTAGTGTGAGGAAGTGTGAAAAATTACTGCACAATGAAAGCCCATGAAAAGAAAGGCTGATTTATTATCTCTATGTGAAAGCACACACTCCATCTATTCTTCACAGCTATTAGAGTGGTCAGTGTGGCCTGAAGAGGCACCTGACAATTTATATGTCTCTGCTTCGCAACAGGAGAAGAAGGAGAATGTTACTGATGATAAATACAGCATCTTGCTTACTTTGCTGAATTTAACATCAATAAAAACATTACATTAAAAGGGCTGGATAGGCAGATAACCCCAGAATGGTTTTGTCTTTCCCAGTGGAAATCTCACTCAGGTATGTGGGAGGGACAGGATTTTTTTCACTGGCTGCACAGTTTCTTCCATTATCTTTTTCTCATAGTAAAATAGGTCATGCCCAATTCCCAGGACTTCATGTACGTGGCTGGTAAACAAACATCATCCCTGTTCTAATAGCACAGGAAACAGCAAGCAAATAGCTTTGCATCCTGAAGTATAATCTACATACAGAATGGAACAGATATGTGGCTTAGGCACTGGGTCAAGATGTAAGAGGTTGAATTTCATCCCTTACCATTGGCATTGCCTGTGCCTTGCAGTAGTTCCTTTACTCTTGGTGTGCTCCAGCTCCCTGCCTGTAGGACGCTGCCCTTGCACCAGTCACAGAGGTTCTGCAGAGACAAATTCATTGGGACTGAGTCCCAGAGAAAAATAGTGGCATGAAAAACTTCTGCAGCTTCACTTGTTTTTGTGCTTACTGCCAAATGGAGTGAGCATTACTCATGGTAGAAGGTAGGTAGGCAGTAGATTGAAAAAATAGATGTTTTCATCCCTGAAATATAAATCAGATATTGTTTAAGCAGCTAGATCCTAATTTAACTGCAAATTTGGCCAAATGCAGATTTTTTGATGAAAATTCCCAAAGGTTGGGGTGTTTACCTCTGAGGTTATATACCTGGCAGATGTCATACTTAATCATTTATTTTGTCAAATACACAGACTTAATCAGGCAGTGTTATAGGAAGGCTAAGCACAACCAGATCACAAAGGAACTATGTCACCAGAATACTAATGAAAGATTAGCTCTTCAATTCACCCTCTGAATTTTGAGGAACCTTTTGTTTTGTTTGCAGGTTAAACTAAGGACAGAATAAGGATTAAAGCATGCAAACGAGGCACTGTCATGAGAAAATAATTAGTTTCACTGCAATAAGAAATTTCATTTACATAAAATGAGAAATAATTAAATTGGAGCTGAACTGTGTGCCCTATCAATTTAATTGAATCTCGGCTACACATCTGTGGCTGATTTACTGGGGCTTGTTCCTGGAAAGCATTTGTTATTAGTCATATTTGCAGCAAAAAGATGAATCAACATTTCTCAACTGTACAAGAGAAATAACTCCTGAAATAAACTCCTGCTGAGCACCACAGATCAATAGGAACAACAGCAATGTCCCTGCAGAGCTGTGGAGAGTTCAGTCAACAGGGACTTTAATACACTGGTGAAGAATATTGAGAAATATGGCTATAACTATCCACTATGATTCTTTCAGCAGGCCATATGACTTCACCACAAAACTACCCTCCTTCCTAACTATATGAATGAAACAAATTAAGCCCATTAAGAACCATTTGTCATTCAGGACTAGAGTTTCCACTCCAAGAGTGTCCATCCAGCCAATTTCTCTTCAGAAAGTATTACAGACTTTTCTGGCATTAAAGGCTGAATTTCTCTTCTTGTTTGGTTTTCATTTCAATATTCCCTTATTCCCTGACTAGATGGCCTCTTTTTTTTTTTTTCCCTGCTAAATTTGATAAGGTGTTGATTAGGAAAATAATGAAGACCAGTATCAGTCTTTTCTTAGAGATGTCTAGTAGAGTGAAAACTTTGCTTCCTTGCTGTAAGAAACATCCCTAAAGCTTTAAACTATTTTATAAGTTTTCCTGAAATCCTTCCAATAAAGTGCAGACACCTTGACTATACAGTGTTTCCAAGCATGACTTGATCTGGCCTCTTTTGATACATGCATCTCTTTCAAAGCCCCTCAGCTTTTAGGGATGGTTTCCAGTGTGTCCTCTTACACGGTAACAGGGTCCCTGGCCCTCCACGGCTGCTCATGAATAGACATTTTTTTAATTTACTGATCTGAAAAGCTCACTGATTCTTTCAAAATCCCCATTTCCAACCAGCTACACCTGTCCTAGGGTGATGTTATGAGGCTTGTAACCCCAGTCGTGTGTTCTGTTAATGCTGGATATTGTATTCTGTGCCTTCAAGACTGGCTGGGAGCGAAGGTGGGGAGAAGAAGAAGAAGCACAGAGTTTGTTATCAGGGACTGGACTCACTCCTCCACAGTCTTCTGGAACACTGGTGTTGTCTGGGCACAGACAGGGCAGAACACAGCACTTCTTTTGCTTTTTGATTAGTTTAGCTAGCTGAGGCAGTCCAAGTTTTCCCTGGACTGTTTTTCTTTCTCTTTTTCTTGTAACCATTCAAATCTGCTCAGGACTGGGACCTGGGGAGCACTGGGAGCTTGCACTTTGTGGCCTATGGGGACCTACTCTGGGCAGCAGCCTTCCCCAGTGCAGGAGGGATTGATAACAGAGCGAGCACCCGCAGGAGAGACTTTCTGATTTGTCATCTCTTCGGAGTAGTGAATAACTTTTGTCATCCAGTATTCTTCATTTTCTGTGCTGGGGAGCGCTTGGCCTGTTAAATAAAGAGGTTCTTTCCACTTCTCTCCAAGGAAATTTTTCCCAAAGCTGGTGGGGGGAGGGGTCGTGTGGGTGGGCTTTCTGGAGGGGCTTTCTCCAACCCCTTTTGGAGGTTTTCTCCCAAATTTGCTCTAAACCAGGACAACCTGGAAAATGGTGTTTTCCCTGTCTCTGCTTTATACAAGAATTCTTCTTTCATTAGTTGCAACATTTCATCAACAAATTCAGATGAAAAATACTCAGACTATGAGTTGAGTATGACCCAGCCCGCTCTACAACATCTGGTGTAAGTCAGTCATTCAGACCACATGGTCTTGTTTCAAAGCCATGATGAGACTGTGAGTTCAGGACTCACACAACTGACTGGTTTAGGAGTGACTGCAGAAAGTTTATCCTAAAAAAGGATGAAATCACTGATCTCATGCTGTACTCCAGCAAGCCTCACCAGCTGCAAACGCACTCTTTGTTCTGACCTTGTGCTGTGCTGCTTCCAACGCATCTTTGTAACCACATGCCTCAACCTCTCACTTTCAGACCTCTGCTTCAGATGTGATCTCCTCTCCTGGCAGGTCAGGGCAAAAGCTGAGTCTGGAGGAGCAGAAGGAGCCACCTGCACCACCCAGTGTCTGTTTGAATGGGGAACTGGGAATCACAGCTCTACGGTTTGTACAAATGAAAGCTCTTGTGCTGCCAGCTTGGCACAGCTCAAACACATCTTTGGAACTCAGACAACAGCATGGAAAAATTGGTGGTGTGCTATCACCACTGTGCAATAAATGCTTTAGTCCTCAAAAGACAATGTAAAGAAGCATATGTGATGCGCCTGAAGTACTCAAAATTTGAGTACCCTGTTAAAACTAGAGAGGATGCCTGGGCAGAGTGGGAAATAGAATGTATCCCCAGTCAGTACCAAAGCACAAAATCTCCTGACTGCAAGAACAATATTTTCACAAGCTCACAGGTGTTATTCAAAATCAGTTAAAATCACAATCGAAGAGCACAATTTTAAGTCCCACATCCCCCAACAGACATCTTTATTTCACTGATTAAATCTAGACAGACCCTCAGTGGGATTGTGAGTGACTTCATGCAAGTGGCCAACCTTGCTCCCCACAAAGATTATAAGGTCAGAAACACACTTGTGAACTCTTAACTGCTAGTCTCAGGATTAATTCACCATCTAGAAAACATGAAACCATTAGGGAAATGAACATCAGGTTCATATGTGACCAAAGATATTTTTTGTGGCAAAAGCTTTGAGAAAATTTTTCCTTTCATGAATTTGGGAGTAAGTTTAGCAATTCTGCATAAACCTGAATTCATTTTACTGAATTATTTACTGGAAAATATTTTCACATGTTTCCCATGAGAACATGGAGCTTTCCTTGTGAAACATTCAGAATTTTTAATCTGAAATACATATTTTTCAAAAGTTCCCTTTCCTTTTAGTTAAAACAAGAAAAAAAAAATACCTGTAAAGGACATATGACACTTTCAAAACACATTTAATGAGGATTCTCTGGTCTTTTCCGTCCTAACACTATCAAGGAACAGTTTAGATCCAAAATTCCAAGAGAAAAGAGTGGGCAGCTCAGTCAAGTTCCAGTTATTTCTTCTTGAGTCATAACCTCCATCACTGCTAAAGTTTCTGGCAACCTTTCTGGTAAAAGAGAGCTCAAAGAATATGAAAACTACATTTTGAGAAGTCAAAGAGAACAAAATAAAAAGAAGAGGGGCTAACGCAAAAGTCCAGTTCCCTACTGTTTGTGCTTTGTCATATAGCTCTCCCTGGGGGACGAAAAAAAAGTAAATCCTTATTCCTTAGTAAACAAATACAATACAAGCCATGGCTTCAAAGAATACATGTTTAAAATGCTGATTGGCCAGCCGTCTTCTGCAAATGAAATGACAAAATGTCCAATAACTATTTTCTCTTCATTAGTACTTCTCCAGATTCCATTTCTCATAAAACTTAATTTATTTAAGGAAAAACATTTGTGACAGCTATCTTTTCCATTAAAGGTAATTGATAATGAGCATAGCTTCAGAAGCAACAGTGAAAAGGCAAGGAAAAGAACTGGCAGGCAGCACTCTCAAGCCTAATTTCCTATACCAACATATTATTTTAAAAACCCATGAAAGAGTAATGACAAATGAATTTGAGGTTGAAAGGAGCTAAAGGAAAACCAGATCAAAAAAGAGTGGTAAGAAATGTGGAAAGAAGACTGGTGACTTTCCCTCTCCTCAGATAGAAGAGTTCCTCTGGGAAAAGTTAGTTTATTGGTGATAGCATTACACAGAGGAAGATACCTTTTCCAGATTTTGCAAGGAAAGTGGCTAGAAAACAACAAAGAAGCTGCTGTGTACAACAGATTAAATACTCTTGCAGTTTCTCTACCTGATCCAAATCCAAGCTGACCATAACCTTGGGAAATGGAAAGTTACTTTGGTTATCCCCTGATTTGCTGTTCATCCTTTCCTGAAACACACCTTTCAGAGACAGGACCTGTTCTTTGCATATGAGAATGGTTTCCTGCTCCTGTTGTACATTATGAGGTTAAGATGGTCCTGATTTTAACAGTATTTTTTTGCTTAGCTTTGTGTACACAATTATGAAGTCCCATTCCAACGGTCAAAGATCCTCCCTTCAGGGTAGATCTCCCCTCCACCTGTGCTTGTATCTTATCAGAGAGCATTGACAGAGAACTGATTCTCTGCTTTGGTTGTACCTCCGTGCAGTCCCTAAAAAATGCTTTAGGAGCATCAGTGTTGTACCCATACAGAAGACATTTTCCTATGAGATTTTTGAAAGTATCTGAAGAACGTGGCACTGTTTTCTTCTCTACTGAAAGCAGCAGATATCATTTTAACTTTAAAAGTAAATCTTGGAAATACTACCTCTTAAAGCAACCTCTTGAGAGCAAAATGCCTCGTAGGGCTGGGCTGCAGGTATTGCCCATCCTCCTCTTGCTAGATATTGATTGAGAGACAGATTGTTTAATTGATTGATGAGAAATCAGATTTGTTTTTCCAGGCTCAGCATTTTCTCCTTCCAGCTTTTTCTAGATAACTAGTAGCTTTAGCTGGGTGAGAATATCTGCCAGACAGACCATTAGGAATACTGTGATATTTTACACATTTCTTAGTAATGAACAGGGACCTTCACAAAGAGGCATTTGTTCTTGGCTAGATCTTGCACAACCACTATTTTTACCTTGATATCTACAACAATTCTGGGAGAGAGCAGTGACCAGCACCACAGGCAAAGAGAAGAGATTGGGTGGATTCACAGAACAATTCTGGGTATAGAAACACCCTATGATTCCTGCTTCTCATTTCAGGGGTGTTATAGACCCTACAAGCTTCCTCATTCAGATCCCCACCAAAACTGTCACTTGCTAGCGGCACAACGTGTCACCTCACAAAATCTCTGATATTGTTATCAGGGTATTTTTGTCTTTCTAGGTCACAGACATGTTGGAGGCTTGCTGAGAACAGATAACAGTGGCGCACCAGATGCCAGCTCGTGGGCGGAAGGTGCAGTGCCACAGTTCTGGGAACAAGTAACTCACCGGGGGCTAAAGATGGCTCAAAACACATCTCCCTGGAACAAAACACTTTTGTCTTTTCCTGCTCCATTATAATACTTGGGAAAAGAGTTGTAGAGGGTCGCCTTCGTATGCGGAATGGCAACAGGCAACTGAAAGAAAGACAGAGATTTTTGCTAATTTGTTCCAAACAGTGAATGCTTTGATCATTCTGGCAATGTGACTTTTTCAAGCACCAGTTGGAATTACTTGGTTGAAAAATGCGCTATGCCAGCCATGTGCTTCTCAAGGAGAAAATTGTAATTAAGCCCAAAGGTGTAAGTTTTAAAGGAATTTTATTGCTCTGGGAACCTGAGTTATTTGGAGTATAGGCTATTAGAAAATTCTTGGTTTTAATGGGGAAGTAGCAAAATAAGTTTGAGCACATGTCCCTCCAATGCAAATATTGTTTCTGTAGGTTGTGGAAGACATTATCTTCAAAATATTAGCCTCCATTTTCCAATCAGTACATTTTTTTAGCATAATCATGGCTCCAGAAAGGCAGGAAATGTTTCTGCTCTGGAGGCAATCCTCTGCTTACTCCCACTGCTTAGCTGCATAACCTGTGCGTGGACACAAAAGGATTAACCTGCCACCCCACATGCATGGAAGTGCTGGGAGAAAAGAGCTGTATTCACATTGAACTCTGCTTTGCAGTGAGCTCACAGCTCTGTAGGAAAGGCAAAACATGTTGACAGGGCTCTCCCTGTCATCTCTCCTCTTTCACCCAGCTTGGTCAGCCCAGCTCCAGCCAAAAACCATAAATGAGTGAGTTAATGCAGCACAGACTGGGCAAGATGCATCACCCATCTCTTCAGCTGTGCATCACTCACACATTTTTAAAGGGGAGTGAATAAATAGAGCTTATGTTCTCCTTCTGCCACTTGATTAAGTAGAATAAACACTGTGTATTGCCTTAATGGAGAGAAAATACAACCTGCTTTTGGAATCCATCCTATGAGGTGTAAACAGCTGTTAAGCCAAACACAGAGATCACATTGCACTCATTTGAATAAAAGTGTGACTCCATTTGCCTCTTCTTATGCTGCTACCACCAACTTCCTCAAGCCCTGCCATGGTGCTGCTGGTGGGACCCAGGTGCCAGGAAGCCTCCCAGCAGGACACTGTTGACACCTCTCCAGCTGTAGCAGAGGAACCTTGTTAAGGTTCTGTGACCCTGGGGTATTCACAATTCTGGGAAATTCTGGAAGACATGGGTCTGACATACCCTCAACTTGCTGAATGTGATAAAAAAAGATACAGCTTTGGAGATTTGAACAAAAATAGGGTGTTTATTTAAAGGGGAAAAACAAAGAGGAGGAAGGGATAAAAGAAGGGGAAAAAAGAAAAAAAAAAAAGTCCTGAGCCCAAGGATTGAGGAAACCTCTAGCTGAACCGATGTTTGACCTCAAAGCAAGAACCTGATGGCACAGCAGTGAATGCAGTTAGTCTGCCCTCAAATCTGTAAAAAGGACTCTAAAAAGAGATATCTGCTGAAGTCTGCAGTGTCGGGTCCCCTACTGCAGCTAACTCACAGTCAAAGGAACAATAAAAGACAGCAAAAGACAGCTCTTCAGGTCAGGTTACCCCTTTCACCTTCTCGGTCCCCTCAGTCTATACTTGCAGTTCCACTCCCATAGTCTCCGGTGACTGATGCTAGTAGATTGATGATAGTAGATGATGAGGTAAGATCTTTTTTTCAATAGTGTGCTGTCACTGGGGTGTGACGATATCGCTGAGGTTTTTGGCAGGAATGTCTCTCATTATTATGCACAGTTGCTGTGGTATCAAGTTACAAGTTACCTGGAGTGGGTTAGAAATCATCTGTAAAATGCTGTGTGCTGTTGGTGAGAGGAAACTGCAACAAGGACCTTTGAAATTGCGATATTTAAAAGAGATTTTTAAACTCACAAATAATGTAATTGGGTTAAGAACAAAGGATTACAAAAATAGTATGGTTCTTTATTGGATTTGCAGGGTGCCCCAATGAAGGAAGGAATGATGAATCTGACTCCATGTTCTCAAAAGGCTAATTTATTATTTTACAATACTATATTATATTAAAGCATACTATACTAAACTATACTAAAGAATACAGAAAGGATACTTCCAGAATGTTAAAAAGATAATGATGAAAACTCGTGACTCTCTCCAGAGTCCCAACGCAGCTTGGCACTGATTGGCCAATGAGAAAAAACAACTCACACCAGAAACCAATGAAACAATCACCTGTGGATAAACAATCTCCAAACATATTCCACATGAGCAAAACAGAGGAGAAGCAAATGATATAATTATTGTTTTCCTTTTTCTCTGAGGCTACCCAGCTTCCCAGGAGAAAAATTCTTGGCGAAGGGATTTTTCAGAGAATGTGAATGCCATAGTTCTTATTTTGTTAATTATTTTAACAGGATGATTAAACATTCAATAACTAGTATAACTTTATAATGATTTTATAATATTTACCTCATTAACTTGAACACTTTTAATTGATTAAACTAGCAACTTTAAACAGTTATAAATGCAAAAGCTAATTAACGGTTACAAATGTAAAACAGTCACTAATGCAAAGGCCAATTAAGGGGTTTTATGAATGCCACTGAACAAAATTTGTGAGTTATCCCATTTGAGGTCCCCTTTCCAGTGCAATTGCTCCACTGCAGGGGGACACAGCAGCTCAGTGACCACCACCACTATCCATAGCCTGAAGGGACTCCTGTCAGCATCTGTGCTCGTTTTGCATCTAAACACTGTGTGTGACAGCGTCTCAACACTAAAGAGCAGACCAGAATTTAGCCTATGTGTGCCTCTCTCCCAGAACACTGGCATAAACTGAGATTAATTCAAAAGGACTCAATGAATTCACAGTGCTACAGTGAGTGAGCAGAGGGGCATAAGCTGCTCTGCCCGGGTACAGAACTTTTCCAGCAGGCTGGAATTACCATCCTGTGTGAGCCTGAGCTTCATCCCATGCTTTCATGCCTGCTATGGAAACACAGGCCAAAACCTTAAAATTACAGTGGCAAGTCTTCCTTTTCTCACTCATAGCATTTCACTTGCCAGGGTTGTAAGACACCATTCTCCTTGCAACCACAGGTGAATTCAAAGCTCTTTCTGTACACCCTGGAGAGCCTGCACAGACAAAGAGCACCAGAGGTTGGAACAGTGACTAACACCTTGCACAGAGGAACAAGGCAGTGGATAACTGTTGTGCATTCTTCATCCATCCTTTCATTCCTTCAGGAAGGCAGAGCTACGTTCTGTCCCTACAACTTGCTTCCTCTATTCAGCCTTGCCTAACACCTTGTTTTAGGACTAGCAAATTCATTCTTACTTTTCCCTCACTGGATTGTGATAAAAAGGAGCAAATTGAAAAAAAAAACAATCCCAAAGAGGGAATTATGTATACAGTACACAAAGACTCAAGACTAATTTTTAATAGAAACTGAGTTTGTCATCTGGTTACAAACCAGATTATTCCACGAGAGATATTTTCAAAAATAAACTGGTGTGAAAGCAAGATTGTTTTCTAGTAGTGCACAGTTTTGCAGAGACTTCCAAGGCAGACTTGGCACCTACAACAGAAGGTAAAAGGGACTTCAGTACCTACGGGCTTTTTTGACCTCTCTGGACCTCAAGTTCCCCCATAAAACAGAAAAGTCAGAACTTATTTATGTTTTCAAAGGCTGTAGGAAAAGTGCCCTTGCTTTGTCTGATTGTTTATTTAATTCAATATGCTCTTTTCAACAGCAAAGTGATCATCTTTCACAGCTAGAGCTCCAAGAACTAATTAATAGCCTTACTTTCAAATGTGTGAAGAGCTATGTATGTGTCAGGTCCAAGATTAGGCATGATCTTTTTAATATATTGCCAAGAGCATTTGGTCCTTATGTCTGAAGTGATTAAGTTTTTGTAGGACAATCCAAAGGAGTGCCCAAAGAAGCAGGACCAGTAGACAGGAGCCCCCACCATGGCCTGGCTCAGATTTTGTACTCCCCTATCCACATTCACAGACAAAGCCCTGCCAGTGCTTCACTAAAGCTACAGTGGGAAACAGTAAGGATAGAAACAGAGAGGAAAAGGCAGAGCAGTGGTCATTCCAAAAGAAGTGACACTGCAGCTGGGTTAGGAGCAGGACAGTCACACATAGCTGGTAGACGTTGGGCAGCCAGGATTTGAGAGTACTCCCACACCAGCCAGTACAGGGGCAGTGCTGGAGGGAATATGTTCCCTTCACATTTGAAGTGCAATGTCACATTACAATTCCTTCAGAAGAAGGTCAAATTAAATTGTAGCTATGGGGAAATGCCTGTGTTTTAATTTACAAGGATTTGAGTCCAGAGGAATGGAGGAAACAGAAATAGAAAAAGAGTAAAGCACTTATACCCGATTAAACACAATATTCTAATATTTCCTTTTTGTTTGCTTATAGTAAGGGCATGGTTTAGATAAAATCTATGGCTCTGAACATCATTTTATCTCCTTTACTCTGAGCAAAAAATCTTCCTACTTTAAACTTTCTATTGCAGCATAGTCAAGAGCTTCTCCAGCATGGATCCAGACCTGTACTGCTTTTCTGCCAAAGCCAAAGCTGTAGTTCATTCTTTCCCCATCATAAATCTGTCCACTTCAGCAAAAGGCAGCTAAACTCTGCACACAAACTCCCTTAATTCCACGTATGTCTCTCTTATTTCCACATATGTGGGAGTATTGACTTGGTTGCGGAAAGCAAAAAAAACCCTCAAAACTCCAAACTAACCCCTCTTCCACCAAGAAAAATAGGAGAATTCAGGATGAAAGCCATTTGAACGTAAAGAATCACTGCAAAGGGGAAGAAGAAAGCCATTTCCCCAGACCAGGCCAAGAACTGGCAGTCTAAAACTGCAGGGAAAGAGAAAAAGACTTCTAAGGCCAAGCCAAGCATCCTTGTAATGCAGCATTACAAGGATGGCAGCAGCTGGCTGCATCAGAGTTCAAAAGCAGATAAGACAATTGTTTTTCAAAGATGATTTTAAAAATCCAGTTCCAGGTTGTAGCAGTATGTTCCAGAGTTCCCTTCACCTCCTTCTTACGCTTTCTGTAACAGCTGCACTGAAATCACTCACACAGGCTAAGGCCTGGAAAGCTAAAATAACATTGCCCTCACTTCTCCCGATATACTGTGTTAAACCTCAGCCTAAGGCTTCACTTCAGGCTTTGTTGTCCCGGTTACATGTTCTCCATCTCACGCCAAACCCAAATTCTCACTCTAGCCTAAGAGCAGATCCCATTTCTCTTTTATGTAAGAGAGAGAACAAGCCAGCTGCATCAGTGAGCGAGCAAAACCCATTTAACACTTCCCATCGTGATATTCACCTGTTAGCAGTTTCATGCCAGAACTGATAGCCTGCTATGACATTTTCCTTAACTGGAGTTTTCCTGCAGAAAAAAATACTCCAGTGATGGCTCAGCATCACTTCCCTGCAAATCAAAGTATCAGCTTCAGCACTACTATACCATCCAATATGTCAAAACCATTCAAAGCAATCTCCTGAAAGCTGAGTACTAGAGAAATGTAGGGGTGATTGTCTCTTTGGACTGCAAAACCCTGCAGCAGAGGCATTCCCAGGTGTGTTTGCAGCTTGGTCTCTTTCTAACACCAATGATGGACAAGGGTTTAACCTCAAAAAAGAGATGCAAATGTTGCAGCTCTCCATGGGCATGGAGGAGGATTCTTCATCTCAACTTCCTCTCCCAGTCTTCCCTCCTCTATCCCCTTAACTTAAAATAGACAAAAAAAGAAAATTATGAAAAAGTGCTAAACTGTACAGGTTTTTTGTTGTTCTTTCTCCTTCAAGCTAAGAGATGATGGGCATTTATCGATGGTGAGCCTCAGGACAACTCAGTCAATCTACTGTTGTAGGAATCTGATAGGTTCATGCCACTGTTGCAGGAAGTATTTCCCCTTGTTTCACTACATCTGAACTCTGTAGAAAGGAAAGTTTAACAGTAGCTCTGTGTCCACACAGAGCAGCCATGTGGCCCAGTGTTCCAACACCTGCTGAAAGGGAAACAAAGGGCCCAGGATTTGGCCAGTGCTATTCAAACTGCAGTATGCTGTCTTCCATCCCATGTGGTCCTCCTTCTGCCCTCTTTTCTCAGGCTGGCCACTGAAGAGTCATTCAACAGACATCACTTCATGTTTTGCTACCTAACATACAGCTGAGCAAGCTCAATAAAACTCAGATTTCTTCTTCTACATCTTTGTTGCAAAATCACCACTGAACATACAGTGCCTGGGACAAAGAGTTCTGTCTGCAGCCTTTCATACCTCTCCAGAAGTTCCAGGGTAGTGCAGCAGCACCATGAGATGGGTTTTAAAGACACACCTAGGGAAATGCTGGCCATGCTGTGTATGAAAACCATCATTACTCACAGCTCAATCACTAAGCAACACTTCTTCATTGTTTCAAGTGACTACAAATGAGTTTGATGTCCCACAACTGCAAACAGAAAAACCCTTACATTGGCAGGATCTTCCCTAACAACACTGTTCTAAACGTGTTAGTGAAAAACGTCACAAAATTTTCTCCTCCGTTCAGCTGTTACTTACACTTCCTTGTATTATTTTTTCCCAGTAACCCCAACAGTGCATTGCTGCCAAGGCAGCCCAGTCATGCCCTGGAACATTATTTAAGCCTGAAGAGGACTGCAAAGGTTGTTGTAGAGAAGACAAGCCTTGCTTTACAGCAGCTTGGCTGTTCCATGGAGGAATATCAAAATTCTCTCATTTTACATGAATAATTTATGGAGACAGACAGACATCTACACAAATATACTCAACATGGCTGTATTCTGTCATATACAGGAAGAACCTCAGAGCCAGGCAAGATTTATCGTTTGAAAAACAAAAACTACATAAATCATCACCTTTTTAAGTACAAGCACAGTGACTGCAGAGTCATTGAGCTTCTATAGAAGGACCCACATGCTCTGCCCTGACAGACTGAAATGTGGAGGACTGGGAGCAAACACCTGACAGTCTGTGATCTCCAGCCAGCACACAATCACCACATGTTAGCCTAGAAATTCTTTGCTGTATTGCAATAATTTACTTTGAGCTAATGTGTGGCAGAAGGGCGCTGAAAGAGTTAATGAGAGTGCTGCTGTGCCCTAAAAAAAGCAACCCAATGTCTATTCTTACTCAGCCTTCAGTGACTGTAGGGCTGGTGATCACAGTGTTTTAAGATCTGGTGATTACAAAAAAATGAAACTTATTTGTCTGCTTGCAAAGCAACACTATTTGATCCTGAAATTCTTAAAAGACCACAAAAAAAACCTCCATTCATGCTTTCTTTGTATACCACACCCATATTAGAAGAATGATCTTAGAGCACATCCAGGTCCAAAAATGTAGCTCCTATTTTCTCCTTTTATGATTTTAAATAATGAAGGATTTCCTATTTTAATAAATAGTTTAGCCCCTTCTTGCTGGGGGAAATGCTGCAGCTCTTGCTCAATGAAACAAGCAATATGAGCAGGTAGAAAATTGTTTGGTTAGAGTTTCTCATGGATTGAAGGTCTCACTGGACATGTGAGATAGAATGGAAGAATCCTTACACTGCCTACAGACAACCTCTCAATACGGGTGCAAAGTAAAATGGGCAATGAAAATTGTGTAAAAATCTAATTTCTCTTAGTTGAAATAACAAGAGGACAGCACTGGAATACGCTCACTCATTCCAGTGGCAGATCTATGTGTTACACATCAATTCAGTAAGGACCACAGAGGAGAGCAAGGTACAGAATATGGTCATGTCCATTTTTCAAGTATTCATTATGCAAAGATCACTGGGGAGCATGAAGGAGTTATTGGGGTTCATTTTGAAGGTTGAACTTCTACTTCTCATATCTTCCACTGTAAAGTAAAATTACATCTCAAATACTCTCAGGTTCTGTTCAGTTCTTAGTCTGCTTCAGCTTTTATTTTCACTCTGTGCAGCTTTTAACTGAGAGGTTTGCACAAGCCCAAGCCCTTCAAACTCTCAGATTAGTCCAAGCACACTCATGCAGTCTTTCTTGGGTGTGTTTTGCCCCGGCTGCAGTGAGGGCAGAGCTGGCACAGACACAGCACTCACTGACACAGGGTCTCATAACTCCTGCTCAGCCTGTACTCTGCCAGTCCTGCCACCAAAACCTACAGGATTGCCCTGGATGTAGCTGGAAAGAGCGGGATTTAGCTGTAAAGAGGAGGCACATGCTGTCGAGACAGATAGCTTGTCACATCTTCCCCCAAAGTAATCACTGGGCAAACACATCTACAGCACGGCCCAGAGCAGGAACAGGCCAGTAGCTAATGAAGGAATGTCGCAAAAGACTAGAAAAGAAAGTGGGAAATCTTGGGGAACTCTTCCTCTTTCATATGAAATTAAAGGGGGAATATAACATGACTCCTTTTCAATAAATGGACAATGATCTGCATTTCAGATGTAAACCCAGTTAGACTTTCCATGCCATATCTTGCCTTTGCAAAAGGTCTATCACACACAGGTGCCGTTTCACCCCCAGATGATCCCAAGTGTCCAGGTGCCCTGAAATGTTGGACTTGCACAATGAATGCTGCTGATGTTGCCATTTTACTCTTTTGGTCATCTATGACCTATTTTTAAGCCTCTTCTATAGCCAGCACTTCCAGCACCTTCTCCATGTAGGCTATTTTTATAAAGCACACTTCATACTTTCACTTACATCTGTCATCAGAAATCTATGGCCAACATCTTACTTATGTTACTGTACTTTCACACAATGTCAGACTGGCATTTCAGCTGAAGTTTGATGCTGTGCTGGAGGTCATGTCTTTGGCAGCATTTGAACAGGCAGTCTTCTAATGCTGGCTCTGAACACCCAGCTCCAAGTGCACTGGCCAGGGAAGGAGTCACTGCTACTCTGCCACCCTCCCAGCACCAGGACAGGTGAAGGAAAAGACCAAGTGTTCTCTCTAAAACTGTAAAATATGGTGGGAAGGGCCAGAGAAAAATGGTTAGGAGAACTAGAACTCTTAACATAACTAGAACAAAGGCTAACTTGGATAGCCTTTGAGCAGCTAATGAGGAATGACCAGACATAAAG
Source organism: Haemorhous mexicanus (assembly GCF_027477595.1). Classification (NCBI taxonomy): domain Eukaryota; kingdom Metazoa; phylum Chordata; class Aves; order Passeriformes; family Fringillidae; genus Haemorhous; species Haemorhous mexicanus. The sequence goes on along the minus strand of NC_082343.1, from coordinate 19,797,896 downwards.
CTTTCTATTTGCAACTAAAAGCATATTTTTAAAAGCCCAGAACACTAAGAGCAAGCCTATGGGAAGGTTACACAAAATTTGTTAGTCTTAAGAACATTTTCCCTTCTACAGAAAATGCACTCCTTCACAAAATCTCACAAGAGGCAGAGAGGGTCTCTCATCATAGCTGAGAGACACAAATCTGGCTTTCCTTCAGGTAAGGCTGGTGCAATGTGGTTATCCGTTGTTATTTGTATAATTCAGAGAGGATCTGGACTACTTCCTGCTTTATATTTTCCCTTGAGATTTGTCTGTAAGGCTGGAAATAGGCCAACAGGTCATACAGGAGAACAAGCAAGTTCTGGGACAAGCCTGGACCTGAGACAAGGAGTGTAGGCATGGGCTACCCAGTCCCAGCAGCCTCCTGTGACATGTGGGATGGCTCCAGTCACATCCTCAGCTGCGCAGATATTAGCCCCATTTCCCAAGGGAGGAGATAGAGAATGGTAGTAAAAGCAACCATTCTGGGTCAGAGAAAACACCTATCTAGTTTTATTTGGTACCCCTACATTTCTGATTTTGAAAATTATAGGGCAGCAACAAAGCCATAGGATCTTTAACCATACTGATAATTTCAATTTCAATTAGCAGGCTTAGGAATCAGTATGGAAAGGACACAAGGCACTGCCTGTGAAAGCCCAGTTTTGTTACATTGCCTAGGATTTCAGAATAACCTCTGTAAAAACATGCAGATTAAATGCTTGTTCGTTTCACGCAGTTCTCTAATTTTGCTCTGTCCTGTGTATGGAAACAACCAGACAGCATAACTCTAATCCACAGCATATCACTTTACCATGAGCCTGGTGCTGCTACTGGCTGGTGAGCAGTGAATCTGGCTGGAGTCAGGCAGCAAGATCTCCCTCTAAGCCCTTAGGCCTTTCCCTGGCTATTGCTGTCTAACCCCTACTTCCCCTCTGGATGATAGGTTATGGAAACAATCACTTATAGAACCCTGTAGCTTGAGACTTCATGTGGGTTGCTGCTGTCTTGGTAGAGAATTTAACAACAGGATTACACTACCATCTTCATGTAAATCATCCTGTGTAAAAATAAGGGTGTTTCAGCCAGGTTTTGGAAACAATGCAGCCCATTTCAGGCAGGGGAATTGTTTGGATGACTGGGAAGGTTTCCTGTGTCAGGCTTGTGGGTGGAAGAGTGAGCAGAGGTGGGATTACAGGGCACTGTTTCCACTGTTCCTGCCTGCCACGTAACATCACCGTGGACATCCCCATGTGTGTGAAAGCCTGGCTGAGTGGCACCCCATAAGGACCTTGGTTCAATCTATCTGTAATTATTATAGCTGATTAAATACAGCAGGCACATGTGCTGATCAAACCACCTGTCCTCTGTTCCAGTCAGCCAGTTCTTCATCAAAATCCATTCCCCCGAAATTTTCAGGCAAGACCCTGTACACAGCAATCCATGTCCTGCCTGCACACTCCTTCCTTGGTGTTCAGCCCCAGGAACAGCTTTTGACCATTTTCTAAAGGACAAAATATTCAGGTGCCAGCAGATCTGGAAAAACAAGGAGAATGCCAGAGCTGAGCATAAGGACTGTGTTAAAGCTCATCAAAATTTTTGCCTGTGCCCTCTTCCCATAGCATCCAGCCTGCAACAGCTTCATCATCCCCAGACACATTTTGCAGACAAGAGGAGTTCACATCATTGTAGCACCAGGCAGGCCCCATGAATTGCTGCCCTTTTGTGACATGTTATGACACACTGTGAATGACATCAAACCCCCAAGAAGCATTACATTTTCAGTCATTCCTTTGTGTAATTTGAAAGGCCAAACACTATAAGAGCATTCACCTGGAAAAGACATCAGGGTAGAGAAAGGCAGAATCTGTCTGCCTGGTTCAAAGCCTGGGTTTCGCTTTCTGAAAGGGAATTACATCATGCTAGAAAATAATCACCTGGGGATTCAAAGGCCAAGACACAGTGTTACCAGCTGGAGATTCTTTTGTGAATCTTATGAATACTTTACAAAAGTGGAGAAACATTTTGGTCCTCTTCTGTTGAATGGAATTCCATAGCTACATTACATCCCCAAATATCCACCAAAAGGCATCGAGGCTAAAAAGTCAAGCACTCAGAAAGTTGGCCAGAGGAAGAAATTAAGGTGATCTTGTCTATTACAAGAAATCTTTAATTACATGATGCCTCTTTTTTCCCCTCAAGCCTCTGTTTCATTCAATAAGGAGATTTTGAGGCAAACCTTCCTTTTCTCCCATACACTGGATGTCCCATGTCCCTGTCCTGCTGTGCCTGTTTGCCTGTGGGGCCCTGCACCAGGTCCCTTCAGTGAGATTTGGCAGGAGGCAGGGACCCAAAAAGGAGATCTCAGCCCTTCAGTTGCATAGGAGCTCAGTGGGTTGTCCTGTGCCATTCAGCAAGCAGAGGCCCAGATCCACACTCCAGGCTCTGCAGCTGCTTTCTGGCAGTAGAGGACAAAGGCTCAGCCCTATTGTAGGCCCTGAACAGGACATGCTTTTGTGCTCAGGACCTTCCGCCCTATTCTTTCCTAGACCCATCAAGAGTAGGTTTCTTTACTCTCTGTCCCTCACTTGCTGACTCTGCTTATGCTGGCTCTTTTTCCAGGCTCAGTTTTCCCCCAATGCACTTGGCTCCCTCCCAGGCTCCTTCATTTTCTAATTTCACCATTCAAGTGCCACTGTCCTCCTTCCCCCACAGCATCTCTGTCTCAGTGTTTTCCCCACCAGGTCCTTGTCCCAGACTACCTCAACCATTCTTCTTAGAGGAAGCCTTTGCCTTCTCTTGAATTGACACTTACCCTAAAGTTTTGACTTATGAAAAGGTAAACCAAAAAGTGTTGGTTCGGGGAGCTTCTTTTTGAGAAGCTTTTCTTAGGTAATGTAGCAGGCACAGGCACAGCATGTTGTCCCTCAGCCAGGACTGCATGAAATTGCCTTCCCTTTATCCTCAAAGGTTTACATGTAAGATAGCCTGGCTTCCCTTCAAGTCACTGCCAATAATAGGTGTAATGTATTCCCTTTCCCAGGGCTGTACCCACAACAGGAGAGACAGATCCGGGTTCAGCTGTCCCCAGACCAGAGGGGCTCCCAAGGCACAACAGCCATCACCCAGAGCACATGCTCTGCACCCCATACCCCAATCCACATGAGGTATGTGCTGCTGGGCAAATGCTGAGCACTTGGGCAACCTGTTCCCACACACAAAACCTGAGTGTTTTCTAACCCGTCTGTATGGCATATCTCATCCAAGAAACATGTGAGGTATTGCCTTTCCAATTAACCATTTTAAGCATTTCAGGGGCCACAAAGCAGCTGTGAAGGCATCTGGCTGAACTAAGCAAGCCCATACATCAGGTGTTTGTTCAGCTTCAGATCCACAGACACGATATGAAAGAAGCAGTTGAGGAATAGAAGGAGCATATCACTGCAGACAACAGAGAATTTCCTTTAAGGGGCCAGATCACATCCTTTCATATCTCTCTCTACTTGGTTTCCCTGTGCAGGCAGAGATAAAGGACCTTACTTCTCTAAGCTCCAGTCTCACCTGCTTCTGGATAAAACACACAAGCTAGAACATCAATAAGCAAACAGTCCATGTTCATTTGGGTTTTTTGCCAAGACTGATTTTATTTTGGGGATTTAACCCCCAAAGCCCCTAGTGTACCCCCAGTAGGCTAGAGTGTCTTGAGGAAAAACTTCTTTCTTTTTGAGGAACTCCTATAAGCATCCACAAAGTGTCTCCACTGCAGCTCTCTCTTGTCAATTTAGCCACAGACAGCCTGACAGTCTAGAGGTTGCTGATTGCCCTACATCCTCTGTCTGAGGTGCTGACTGTCATTTTGCCATTTCTTTGTGGTCTCCTGCATATCTTGAACCATTTTGTTTCAAACTCTGGAGCTTCTTGGAGGTGGATGTTCATCCACACAGCATGCAGCACTGCCATGCTCTGGGTAGGAAGCAGACAGTGATATTGCATCTTTCTCCCAGGTTTTGCATGGAAGAACTCTCAGGGAACATTGCAGCTGCTCATTGCTGCAAAAGTGACACCTCTCCATCAATATATTTCATCTTTTGTAGTCTTCCCAGCTGGGAGCTCACTGACACAGAGGAGCAGGAAACAAACCACTGTCTAAACATCAGATGGTGCAGCAGAGACAGGAGGGATTCCACAAAGCAGCTCCCACCTTACCTGCGCTCTACTACCAGAGCAGTCTGCTGATACTGCACCTGCTGCTTCTAAAAAGTGGTAGAGGAAATTTTATAATATACCCCATTACTACATTACCAGCCATGTGGCACGGAGCAAAGAACTGCACAAAGCCCCCAGAGACAGACTGCTAGGTCGTAAATAGGTGCAGGACATACAAAGGTGGATTGACTTGTAGCTGCAGAGCAGGACCCCAAATTAATGACATTTATGAAGTTTCTGGCTGCAGCTGGTTTGATGGCTGGAAATAACTGGCTCTGCAGAGTGGGCAGCGGCAGCTTCCCTCCGAGTGCCAGCAGAGAAAGCGAGACAGCAACAGGCACATCCAGTCAAGGAAGCTTGGTAGAACATGTGCAAACCAAATCAAAGGCATGCAGCTGCAGGGAAGTTATTTTATGTAAAATGGTCCACTTTCAGGAATGTTACATTCACAGCACACCTGTATGCAATGCCAAAGCCTGTACTGTTCATCCACAGAAAGCCACGTGGTGAAATAGATCCAAGAGTGATGTGGACAGAAAAGAAAGCATTTGATCTATTGCTTTAGTCCAATCCTCATCTCTTCTGCCTGTGCAAATGGTCTTGATGCCTCCTCATAAGTAATTTGATTTAAAAAAAAGTGGAGGGGGAAGAGATTCTCCCGTAATTTTAACCACATTTACACCATAAAAACCCATGCCTCGTGCTCAGGGTGCACCTTCCCTGAATCGCTGCTCTGAGCCACAGCTCAGACATTCCTGGGAGAAGTACACTTGTCATCCACTGTGTGATGCCTGGGTTGGAAGAGCAAATCTATCCTCTGTGCCTGGAGGGGGGTGTCGGACAGGCAGCCACCTACTCTCATCCACTGGTTTGTTTGCGCACAAAGAGTCATTAGAGACTGGGCAACAACTGCATCCACTGGTTTAGTTCAGGGATTTTATTGACAGAATAGCAAGAATAGAAAGTGGTTTTAAATACCATTGTTTTCACATTTCAGCGTTTATGATCTGCCAAAATCAGGATTATTTTATGCCTGATGAGCTGCTCATCTCAGCAGCAGCCTGTGAGCTCCAACACAGTGCAGTGTGTCACACTAACTTTCCTTAGGCCTGTTTTCACCTGAAACAGTACACAGTGACTGAACTAGTTCAAAAAAACCCAATCACAACCCAAAACGCTTCTAAATTTACCTAATCCAGCTTGTATTTGCTGTGAGACAACAGCAATCCAGCAGATGGCTATGACAGATTAGCCATGGAGGGGTAATCTGTACTTTTCCAAACCTTATGTAATACAGCTTCATATTTTGGCTGAGGTTTTGACACCTTCCTAGCTCTAAGAGTTTGCAGTAGCATTTTCCCTTCATGGGATGCATCCCACGAAGCCAGCTCTGACTGAGAGAAGCAGACTTTTGTACCGACATAGCGCTGGGAACCCTCATTTGGGATTCAGTCACGTTGTGCTGTGGCCATATATAATTATCCTCCTGTCTGTAGACCATATCTCTGTATTCTTACCCTGAAATACCGGTTGTCTAAATAGCATGGCAAGTATACTCTGGTTTCTAATAAAGGCTTCCTTAGGCATTTAAATTTTACATATTATGTAGGAATTATAGATAGCTGGGTTGCACAGAGATTTCCCATGAGCCCATGGTATCCCATGGATACCAGCACTGGAAATGGAGAAGAAGGGTAATTAAGCTTCTCTAAGATTATGGGCCTTACCAACTCAGAAACAACCCTTTCAGGATCTTCCTACCCCCTAAATATTTGTATTGCATTTTAAGGAATCATGGGTCTTCTACCTTGCACATGCAGCCTCTTCCCTTTCCTTTATTACCCCAAATTCTTGAGTGAAAATCCCTCCTTTAGCAGGAATTGCGCTACAATGGACAGTATCTTAAAAACAAATTAAAGTAATTATTGGTTTCACATCTAGTCAAACATTAAGGAGGTTAAGAAACAAATCAATCTTACATCTCCAGGCTAAAAGAGACATCGTGTTTCTTTTCCTTTTCACAGCTGCCTCCCCAAACCCCAGCTTTTCTGGAGGTTTTTGGTTGGTTTGTTGGGTTTGTTGCTGGCTTGGGTTTTTTGGGTTTTTTTTGCTTTTTAGCCCTATTTCAGTATAAAATTCCTTCTTCTTCATAACCCTCCTTGCTCACAGTTAATCCTTTTAACATTCTCTGGATTCTCCCTGCAGTACCCTATCCTATTTCTCTTTCTACTTCAAATTCAAGAGCAAGCACATGATCCTCACTCTTTCCCTTCTCCCTGCTAGCAGTTCCTGAACTGTTTTTCCTCTCAATGGATCGGCTGCTTTCAGCTTCCCAAAGTCCCCGCCACACATGGAATTCAGAATCTCAAAGTGGTCTGGATTGAAAAGGACTGTAAAGATCATCCAGTTCCAACCCTCTGCCATGGGTAGGGACACCTTACACCAGACCAGGCTGCTCAAACCCCATTCTGACCTTGAACACTTCCAGGGATGGGACATCCACATCTTCTCTAGGCAACCTTTGCAAGTGCCTTACCACCCTCACAGTTCAGAATTTCTACCTAATATGCAATCCAAACCTACTCTCTTTCAGTTTGAAGCCATTCCCCCTCATCCTATCAGTACTTTTCCTTGTAAAAGGCCACTCTCCAGCACTCTTGCCTATCCTTTCAGGCACTGGAAGGTGCTATATGGCTTCCCCAGAGCTTTCTCTTCTCCTGTCAACTTCAACTCACCTGCCATTGCTTACTGAAGGCCATAACATTTTTATTGAGCATTTTGAGTTGCCAACCAACCTGGGCAGTGTCTAGCAATCTGTGTTGGAGGAGATGGAGCACAGCTTGGCATTGAATGCAGTGAGGATGCCTGAAGGAGCCGTGCTGTGAGAATGCTTGGCCGACCCGATCAGGAGCAGGGCGCACCAAGCCGAGTATATCACTGGGCTTGTGGAGCCAACACACAACTGGCTTCTAGAAAAGCTTAAATGCCTGCTGGAGAGCTGACAGGCTAGAGCTGGTAGTGCTAATGGCAGGCCTAAAAAAACTCCCCCTGGGAATCCAGAGTGTATGGCACAATGGTTAGGACTTCTCATTTCTAATGGAGTCATGTTTTATCTATAAAACGTGAGATCATATCTGATCTCATGGGAGTTTTCAAAGAAATCATCTGGCAGTTCCAGCTGTTACTAAAGTGCTTCAGATTGGGTTTCATACAGAATTTAAGAATAGAAATACACAAACAAGCCCTAGCCCTTCCCAGGGAAAATCCACCTGCAGTGTCCTGTGATAAATGCTGCCCTTCAGCAGCCTGAGCTTCTCATTCGTTTCTGCACATACAATACAAACTGGGACTGAGGACTGTGTAAATATAACACAAAGCAAATTTTTGGAAAGGTTAGGATGGGGCAGGTAGAATTTTGTACCGTAGCTTCCCCACAGCTGGTAACACTGTCTGGAAGCATCCAAGCAGATTCCCCACCTCCCTGTAGCTCACTGGAGAGCATAATGATGAGCTGAAGATACTGAAAACCATTGGGCAGATGTGAACTTAAAAAAATACCTTCTAGCCTGCTCAATCAAGCAGTATTTTAGACACTGGGATTCAAATCTTGGCCCTGTTTCCTGTTCTGCCACTCATCTGCTGTCTGAAGTTGTGACTTGCTTTCCCCACTAGTGACATTTCTTTTCTCTCTGGAAAGCCCTCAAGTGCTGATAACAGCATGCCTTGAGAGCTAGCGTACTGCTGACTGGAACAAGTACCAGAAAGAAAGAAAGAAAGAAGAAAATATTTCTTTCATTAGTATTTTGCTCTGTTGCTTTTAAGGCAGCCTTATCTTGAAAAAGATGCAAAAAGGCTGAAGCAAAATTGTTGCCTTAATCTGCAGCTAAAATATTTAGTGGGAAAAACCCCCAGCTGTTTCAGGAGTGATTGCTGCTAACATCTCAGTGAAATCTAAAACAGTCCACCTCAAAAATACAACTTTATAATCATTTGGGCCTCAGGCAATGCAGTCTAGAAAATCTGTAGCAGGAGTTGACAGAAAATGTCACGCTGCTCTGTGTAGGGAGAACAACTAAAAATAAAGTAATATCAAAGCTAAGACTACTGCGTCATGCTCTTTGGACATTGTTTTGATCTTCCAGTGCACCAAAAGTAAGGCTCATAAATTATAGATGTTATTGTGAGCAGCATGTAAATACCACATGACAGAAACAGGTTATTAGAGAGAAAGCAAGGAATAAAGATGGAAAAAACATTGAGACAGCAGGGGAAAACCAGTAAAATCTGTTCTTGGCTACAACTGTGTATACAGGGAGGTTTTAATTGGAAGAAGTTGCTTTTTCTGTCAAATACAGAATGATTTGACATTTGCCATTGACATCCCACCAACAAATACAAATGCATGAGTCAATGCTCTGAAAAAATGCAGGGCAGAATAATGTGTCATTATCTCCTACAGACCTCCAAAATCATGCAAGTGATCAGAGAAGATGAGATCTTGAAGCCTCCCTCTCTAACACAGCTTTCTCCTTCAGCATCATGACCATCCTTTCAGCACTAGGATCTTGTCTCAGAGGTGTCAAACTGCCACAACAAAATTATGCCCATATTTTTTACATTATCAGCAACAGTTTCAACCATTTCCTGACTCGAAGAGGCTGTATCTTGGCTTGATCTAGCAGATAGCAAGGAGAAAGAAAATCAAACCAGAAACCAAGTGGTGAGACTTTGGTACATACGAATGCATTGACTCCTCATTTTGAGCACCACAAATGGACAGCTCAAACTGCTGATCTAAATCTACTTCCTGCCATTTCTCACAGCGAAAAGCATTTGAGAGTGAGAGGAAAAAAAGGCACATGACATTATGAGCTATCATTATTTAATAGCATTTTACTAAATAATCTAGTAATGAAGAGTCCACTTTTTATTAAAAAAGTAAATTCTAAAAGCCCTTGGCTTCAAAAGAAGTGAGCAACTGTACTCTTGAAACAACATCAAAACCCCAAGCTGTTACACAGGGCCAACTGCAGAAGTTGTTAGCTAATAATTTAAATCTGAAAGAACAGATTATTTAAAAAAAAAGAAATTTAATTTAGCTCTAAATAAAGGTGATTCAGGTTTTCTGAGGATGCTAAGAAAGGAAAACTATGCAGAAAGTGTACAGCTATCTGTAAAATTAAAAAATTACAGTAGTAGTTGATAGATATTTCTCTGCTACAGAAATAGGTAAGAGAGCACCAACTCCTATCATGTGATGATGAAATATGGTATCATATGGTGATGAAATACCCTGTGCTATAAAAATAACAGGCGAAGGTTAACGAAAGCTAATGTGGATTCAAGTTTTAAAAATAGCTGTCCAAAGTGTTGTTTAGATCACTAAAGCTGAATCTTGAGATCTTTGAAGATCCAGGAGAGGGCAAGAACATTTATATTGTACCAGAAAGGCACAGTTTTGACCAAGACAAGAGGATGGCTGGTGTGGGACTGGAACTGAGGTCACAGCTCTTACCCTTCTGCAATAACTTCCCTCCTGGACCAAAGAACTATGACAGTACTGACCCATGTGGCTCTGAACCTGGGCAGATATCAGATCTCCAGCAGGCAATACAGGATCACTTCCAAACACAGGTGGGTTTTTGTAGCATTCTGAACAAATGGTCCTCGCCCAGTGTTATTTATCACTTTTTGTCAGCTGCAGTACAAACAAAATCACTCTCGATCCAGGGTTACAAATGACAGAGAGATCTGAGGATCAGGGAAGAAGGAGGACAGGCAGTGACGGCTGCTAGCCTGAACTGCTGGTGAGCCAAGAACAATCTCGTGCTCTGGGATAGATGACTGAATGGTACTGTACCCCTGAGGGAAGGACCCAGGCCATGCTCACAGGGAACCAGCTACTATTAAAGAAGGCTTCTGTTCATGGCATTTTTCAATCCACTGTGACTTACTGTGATCAGCATAATCAAAGCATGCAAACAGGGGAACATTAAGAAGCCAAATTAACCTCTCATTTGACTCTGTTGCAGCTACTGCCATGCTGTATTCTGCTATCCACATGCCTAGAAAGCAATCAGGAAACTGTGACCGGTTCCGTGGATAATGAAAAGAGCTAAAGATCGAGGGATGTACATAACTCAGTCTGGAGCATTTATGGGGGGAAAAAAAAACATTACAAATGTTTTCCACACAGTTTAATCACCAATTTCCACAACTGTCATAACTAATGGCTCTTCCATTCAGCAAACAAAAATACAGTGGGAATTGACTGATGGAAGATTAATCTAGGCCAATTCATCCTAGAAATAAAACACATAGCAAGAGTGGAATGGCTGACCATCAGGATTATGTATCCAATACCTTGTGATGGATCTTCAGCTGAGGAAGAAAACCTCATCATTGGAAAGCTATGCTCTAGACCAATTCTGAAGCAGACTTTGTGTTATAGTAAAATCTGGGGAATTTTTCTGACCTTTGCAATATCTTTGCTTCTGTGTTATCCCATGACATCACAGTAGCTCCACATGCATATATGTTTGTACATCTGTTATGTTGATTGCTGAAAGAGTTGTTTCTTGGAAGTAGAAGACATACACCTGAAAGCCAGGCTATATAGTAATCTGTCTCTAACCTATGATATTCCTCAGTGTGATGATGAAAAGAGCAATTTGGTTTTAGAGCTTGAGAAAAAGTTGCAGGTGTTTATGAAACCTTATCCATGATTGCCACTGCCCATAAGTGTGGTTATTCTGAAGATAAACTACCTTTCAGGAGGAAAAGGGCTTACCACCAGCCTGCTGCAAGTGGACTGATTCTGAGAAAGGTACAGGGAAATGAGGATCATTTTGCAATTCCAGACAGGCAGAGCCCAGATTCAGGTTAGAGTCAAGAACCAGAAAACACACCAAAAGAAACCAAGAGGGTGAGCATCTATCTCCAAAAGTGCCACAGGAGGGTGTTGACAAGACAGTGTTGTCTCACTGCTACGGATTTGTCCATGGCAAATTTGTTGATACCTCTGTCCATGGCAGACCATGGACAGAGCAGCAGACCAGCCACAGTTTACCCCTCTCTGGGTCTGATTCTCTGCTGAAATAACTCAGCTGAGCATTTGCCTTTGGGTTGCTGCAGAAAATAGGAGGCTAAAGCTACCATATAATTGTAATCAGTAAAAAGAATAAAAAATTTCAGGATTATTAGTTGCTTCTAAAGGGTTAATTGGAGATCTTAAAAATCAAGGCTTTGCTGGCAGGAGGAACAATCTAGAAAAGAAGACTCTAGCTGTTTTATTTCCATGCGTGGAAGGGAGAGCAGTGTCTTCAAAGGCTGCCAGTTTAACAGGGATGTGTTCACTTCTATGTACGACTCACTGCTACTGTGGGCCAGGTATGGGCAGTGTGAATGGCAAGGGCAGAGATTTCATGGATGCACTCAGCCTACTGCACAAAAGTCTCCTTGGACACTGCAAACAAAGGGGAAGGGACAGTGGATAAGCAATCACTGATCTCTTCTTGCACTATTAATTCTAGAGCACACATTATGTCGGTTTTTCTTAATGAACAGTCTCTATCTATTTTCGGTGCCCACATATGTTGTTTCTTCTTTTAGGAGGTTGAATTCCTGCCATTCAATCACTGGGAGGGATTTGCCAGGATAGACCCAGCAGACATTTCTGTAGCCTGAAGAGGGAGAAGATCAGGATTCCAATCCCCATTTTATAGTGGTTTTTCTGCTATTTTCAAAGACAAGAAACAGCTATATTTTCTAAGATCACCACAAAGAGAACTCTGCTCCAAATTTTTGTGGAGTTCGCCCTGTTCAGACTGTAAAATATGCCTTGTATATCCTCTGATAGTTCAAGTGAATTAAGTCCCATTTTACAAATGGAAAATACAGCAGCCAGCAAAAAGGATGAAGCATGCATTTTTATATAAAGCTTAATTTAATGTCCTTTGAAACCAATGCAAAGCCCTGCATTGACGTCAGAGAGCTTTCAGTCAGACTCATACAACTGTAAATGTAAATTCAAGCTTTCCAGTAGTAGAACTCATGTAATAAACTCCATTTTTGATGTACTGAACAGCGCAATCAGACTCCCCTTTGATCATCCACCAGCAATCTCCTTCTATGGGTTTTAAAGCACATTATGAAGGAGGAAAGCATCATCAGCCTCAATTTACAAGTGAGAAAGAAGAGGCAGGAGACGACAAAATGATTAGCAAGGCTGGCTACTACATCAGTACAGAAATGAGAACCTAGCACATGCCTCCCAACACCAAAATGGGCTCTTATAAGATAAGTAACACTGATAAGAAGATCTAATTTATTACTGATATGTCAAACAATCCTTTCTCTTTATCTTCCTAAGCAGACCTTTCTGCAGGAATGAGCTCCAAAAGCTTCCGACACAAATTCTAATTGATACGGAGGTCAAAAACCCCCCAACCAAGCAAAATGAACCAAGAAAAAGGGACCCTCCTCAAGTCATAAACAAAAATTAAACAGTTCACTGTCCTTGTAAAATAAAAATGAAAAATGCAATTTTGCAGTTGAAAATTTCCATATTGCTTTGGTCAGGTTTAACTCTTTGTGCTGGCCTTACACAGTTCACAGGTGCAGAGGATGAAACTTTGATCCATTTTTACTTTTAGGTGAAGCAAATACACAATTAACCAGTTCTTTAAAAAATCAGATTAATTCAAATAAAGCCCTTATCTAATATTTTATGCATGATTTCCCCTGCTCAAAACCTACAGCACTGTCTTGCACCACTAACAGTGACTTGCAAGTAGTTTGCTTTCCCTAGATTTCAATGGACAGCATGAAGATAGCAGTATCATATTGCTTGCCAGAGATCCTCATCATTTATGCAGAGAAAAGCTTGATTAATTAATCAGTCTTTATTTAAGCACAGAAGAGGGAAGGAAAGCAGAGATACACAGACACTCCAAAAGAGACTCTGCAAGGAAGTGTTATTTTTAATATAAAAGATTGGCTCACAGTGCAGTGTTCAAAGTCAGAAGGACTTAAAAAATGCTTCTATTTATGTGAGCAGAGCAGTCACAGTCAGGAGAGCTGGAGCCCACTGCTGCTCAAGCACCAACAGCAAGCCTGTTTATGTATGCTGCCAAGCATTAGTGTACACAAAATCCCAGAGCACACAGTTTGTAAACAGGCAGGGAATGCTGTGGTGCCAGGGACACACACACACACACATCCTCCAGCTCCTCTCCAGAACAAGTGGGAATTGCTGTGCACTGAACTACCTGAACTTGGCATTCAGAGGCGCCTTCACAAGTCGAATCCAAAGCTGCCAGATAAATGTTCCCTCGGATGTGTCCCTGCACATTGGTGTGACATCCCCTGGCAGGTTCAGTTAGACTCAAGGGCTGGGTATTACCTATGTCCTCCCCCTGCAGCACCCCAGCTCCTGTCCCTCCCCCTCTCCCAGGCCAGGGAGGAGAGCAGCTGTCCCAATGCAGTGAGCTGCGCTCGAGGCAGGATCAGTGAAGGGGTTTTCATATCCTAATGAAATTAACCTCCTGGGTTAATTAATATCTCTTTTTTTTTGTTTTGTAATCTCCCTTGCTGGGGGATGGAGGCAGCACCCCAAGCCCTCCTGGCTACGCTGCCAGAGCACAGGCTCTGCAAGGGGACACGGGGCACTGCCATGCAGATACCCAAACAGCAGTGTCTTTTTCCTTGTTGCAGGACGTATAGCACATGGCCAAGCTACTGCTACAGTTACCACCACCCCTCCCCACCCCCCCCCCCCCACATCTCCAGCAATCTGTTTCTCTAGGGTGCTGTTATATCTATCTCTAAAATCCAGTCCCTTTCCTTAGCTATTTCCTGTTCATCTAGACAACCAAAAGCAATAGGATTCCAGTGTCAGAGGGAAAACTTCCTTTAGATTTTTTGTACCTTGCCCCAAAGGGGGTCTCAGATGGCTCAGAGACCTGGCTGACAGCTTCACTGGCATGAAACACGCGAGGATTTTTATGCAGATGGCATCTGAGATAACACTGTCTGTTTGGACCTAAGGAGGTTCAAAATCTTAAACTATTTTTAAGAGAGGTTGCTCAGATGCAGCTAGTGGACTAACAAAGTCTAGGGAGCAGGCCTATGACCCTTTCTTGTTGGATATTGGTGATGGGGCCTGTTCACACCTCATGGATGAACAGTTCCTACATTAAGACAAAAAATAAGAAAGGCCACCTGTATTTATTTGCAGCAGTGCTTTCATAAGAACTACCTGGAGCAATACTAGGATTGTGTCTCCACAGAATTTAGTAATCATCTGTAAAATACATATGTTTCTCCCCTGGGACTCATTGAGAGAGCTGGGGGTAGATGGGGCTGAGCCTGCCCTTCTTGGTGGTAGGTGGGAAAGGGAACTTTGCCCACTGGAAAGACTTGGGAATCACTGCCAGAGTAGGCTGTGATTTAAGGCCAGGAAAAACTGTGTCCCCTCAGTAAATGTACTTAGACTAGATTTTATATAAGCAAACTCAGAAAAACCTTACTCATTCTTCTGTCACTAATCCAGGCACCTCATAATTTGCAGAGGGTGGGGGTAGGAGAGGAAAATCAACACTGCTGCTTGCCAGCCACAACACAGCACTGATTTCCCACTGCTCGGATTTCATTAATTTTCTGTAAGACAACAGCAGAGTAATTACTAATACACAGGAAGCCACACACATCCCCCTGCAGGCATTTATTGCCTTTGCTCATCAATAACTGCTGTGTCTAACTGGATATCTGTGCTCAGGCAGGTGGAGAGGCACAGCTTTTATGACATGCCACATTTTAATGGTTACAATGAAATGAAAGCATGCCAGTGGCTGCTCTTAGAGACATCATCCCTCTAATTTCTATATTGTTGAAGCTCAAACATTTTACAGATCAGAATGTAGTGTCTTAATGTATCCTAGAGACAAGTCAATCTTCCTCTGCATCCCTGTGCTTTTCCAGCTTTTGCCAAGAGAGCAGAGTCATTATCTCCTCCACTTTTCTATCCTTCCCTCTTCAAACAACACACTTCAGAGTCGTTGAGTAATTCAGGCTCCAATTCTCAGGGCTGCCTCCTTACCCGCTGTGAGAGCGTCCTTCTGAAGAAGAGTGAACAAATTTGTGTCTTTGAGGAAGTAAGACAGCCTGAGTGCACAAAATATAGGGTCTCTTGATCAGCAGCAACACACACCGACCGAGTCCCATATACCCCAACACACACCAGTCCCCACTTAGGGACTTGGTAAGCTTCGGCTTCATGAAGCAATGGATGTGTTTTTATCAACCACTGGCAGGATCCAAAAACTGTCTCTGCATGAGCAGAAAAGTAATCAGTTGCTAAAACCTTTCCCAGGAACCACATTACCCTCAGACACAATGACCTCATCATGCTGGTTGCTGGCTTTGTGGTTCTCCTTAACAACTACTGGTTCTCTCACTCCCCTTTTCCTAGGAATGCTGCATTTCTCACTCACAGGCACATAAGTGTCAAGGCCAAATGCTGACATCCACTCTGTCCAAAGTTATTGCTCCAAAAGCACACTACTGTGTCATAAAAAAGTCCCAGCACCCACTAATCTGTCTCATTCCTCCTTAGTCAGGCCCTGCAAGACTTTAGGACCACAGACAGCAGGAAGGAACTGAGCAAGCATATCTACCAAGCAAGCCAAAACAGAAATATTCACCAAAAAGTTTCCAAATGTTCTCACTCACCTTTGGAAACCTTGGTATCAAGCTGGACACTTACCAATTGTGGAAATTAAAAGATAATGGCCTGACCTTTCTGCCCCATCACTTGGTGTTTGGTCAGATGGTCTCCCTGCCTCTTCAGCAGGGGGCAGTCACCAGCCAAATTTTGCTTTAGTGACTTCCACACAGAACTCCCTCTAACCAGCATCTGCCTCACCCATGCAGGGGTGGGAAATGCCTCTATATGTCCTGTTCACAGAAGGACTTTCACACAACATCCTCAGCATTCCAGCTGGAAACAGCAGAACCTCCTCCCTCCAAGGAAAGGGGAATAGGAAGGTGAGAACTCCTCACTCTCTGGTCATACTCCGTTGTAACCCTCCAGAAAAACCCAGTATAGGTTCAGGGGAGTTCACCCTGCATATTTACCTGTTTGTTCTCCACCAAGCAGTGGACTTGGGATCATGAGAACCTGAAGAATGGTGACAAATCCTCCCAGCTCTGCCCAGCCATAGCCAGAAAAAGAAGTGCAAGGGAAAAAGTCACTTTGGACATCCTCCTGAGGAAGCCAGCTCCTTGTTTTCTGGTGTATGGTCAAACCCCCAAACCCAGCCCCAGTAAGACACCCACCCCTCTCTGTCAGGAATGTTTCACCACAGCTGCTGCTTTAGCCACTTCCAACAATTAATGCATGAAAACTGACACCAAGTTTCATGAGCTTTAGCTGTGCTGATTCACACTTTTCTGCAATTATTGTAATTTAATGATATTGTTATATTTTGATCCTATTACATCTAATTAGATAATACAGGGGCTCATGATGAGACTGTACCTCACACCAGTCGATGACTATTTAGTTTTAAGTGACATCCAGCCTTTTAATCCACATTTAATTTCAGCTTTACTCCAAGTTCATATCACACTTCTAATGAAAGGCTGGATTCCTGTCTGCCTTTGGGGCTCCCAGTCTGTTGGCCTGGGGAACACAGACCCCTGGGAGCAGAGGCAGCACAGGAGCCATCTTACCATTCTTTGTCACTGAGGTTCAAGTCAGGAGTGTCTGCAAACTTGGCAGGGGACAACAGGCTGAGGATGTGGTGACAGAGACTTCAGTGAATCACTATTGGCACCTCATATGTGCATAAAACAGTGTCTCATCCTCACTGCACACCCCTCTTTGTGAGGGAAACCATCAGGAATGTCAGGATCTCTTGGGAAAACCCACCATTACATTAGGATGAACTAGAACATTTCTTGCAGTATCTGGTGCAGACATTTTCAGGCAAGGTACAGATGTTCTAGACCCAAGGCTGTTTCCAAGTCGTTTTTTAAGCTCTGCATAACAATTCCATCAACCCATCATTTCCTCTGGTGGAAATTTTCATTCCCAGCTGCCCACTTCCATTCTTTCCAATCAGTTAGAAAATGTTGTTTCTTGAGCAATCGCAGCCATAACCTATGTCCTCGTAACCAAGTCCCCCCTTCATTATCAACAACAGACAGATGTGCAGAGAGAATTGTGGTTCTGCTTATTATCCAGAAAGCTGCTTATTCTTTAAATGTATTAAATTTGCTTCTTTCGAGGAATTTAATTCAACTTTTTTCACCCCAGATTTTATGCTACAAAGAAACACTATTCAGTCCTGCCTGGCAGCAATTGCTATGGCCCCAGTTTGCTTCAGGATTTATGAAAGGCTTCTATAGATTCTGGCACAAGATTTGTTTGTTATTTTTATGGAATACTCACAGACTGCAAGTCATCACCGCAAGAGTGTTACTGCTAAAGAACTTCCTTGAGGCTGGCAGTAGCTCAGTTTCCCTGCCCATGCACACAGACCAAGAACAGCATTGCTTTTAAATTGAAACTGTGAAGACTGCGCTGCCAATCATCAAATTCCTTACGCATTAAAAAAAAAAAAAAAACCAGAAGAAAAACAAAAGCATATTTGAATAGAGGACTGCAAGTTCCAGCCTCCATCTGGGATTTAGCAATGATTAAATCCATTCACTGCTGGCACATTTTTCATATGCCACAGGTATCCCTCAGTTTTTGGGAAAGTACCTGGCTGGACTGGATCTGAGAAGTGACCTGACAATACAGATGGACTTACCCGGTCACCCTTCTGCTGGGCCACACAGTCAACAGGAGACTCAGAGTTTACACTCAAACTCAACACCAAATTAGCTTCATAAGGACAAATTTTAATACCATGCTGTCCTCTAGGGAGGGAGGAGACCACAGCAAAAAGGTGCTTCAGAAATGAATTTTTCAGGTCAGAGTAGCTTAGAATTCAGGCATAAGTTTTACTTCTTTCTGATTAGGAGCTAATTTAAGTTATTCATTGGAATTTCAAAATCCAGTGTTGCCATCAGGACTGTAATGCAGTAAGTATATAAAAACCTCAACACAATAAGGTAAAAAATAGTGTAATATTAATAAAATAATTACATTAAATAATAATCCCTTTATTTGCATTCAGAAAGAAATCCTTTAAAGGCTTACTGAATAAAATTAAATAATACAAATAAAATTAGTCAAGCAGCCAGCTAGTCTGTGATTAGGAGAACTGAAAACAGGATGGCTAAGTGTTTGTGGAGGATTATTTCTGTGGTATTCCACCCCAGGGTCAGGTAAGGAGATGATGAAGGAAGAAAGCTGAGCAAGTGCATAGTAAACAGGATGAACTTCCAGCAGTGGGAAAAATCCATTGTCAGTGGATTGAGGTGGGTCAGATTGTGAGCATGACTGATGCTCACCACCAGCCATGGAGTCAGGGACTACAGGAAAGTGATAAAAAGCTGGTGCTAAACATGGCAAGGCTTAAAATCTGAATTTATGAGTAGCCACTTTCAAATAGACAAACAGATTTTTGCTCAAATTGGCAACATTAGTGAGTAATGTTGAACGCATGGGTACAGAGAGGCAAATATATTTTGTAATAACTCCAGCACTGTCATTTTGATAACTAGATTGGAATTTGAACTTTCGCTGATTTATTTTCTGGGTTATAGTGGGGCTGATAAGGAAGAGGAAGGGACCAGCTTTTCTGAGAAATATTGTATCCTGCCTGGAACAGGATAAGCAAGTGGTCAAAACATAACAGCGGGGAAAAGGGGAAAGAAAAAAGGTTCTTATCTCAGAATTTCCATTTGTAGACCCACAGACCCTGGGGAGAAGAGCAAGAGGAACCAGGTGTGTGGAAAGAGAATCAAACCATAGATGTCCTTGAAAGCTTCAGCTTCAGGCAGCGACCCAGGGCTTTTGAGATCAGACATTTGAGAGGGTTTCACTTTGCAGAAGTTTAGAAGCTTTGGGGACCTTAGCCCCAAAGCAGAAAAAACAAAAATCAGACATTTAAAAATTTACTCAAACTGCTAATTGCAAGGATGCTTTTGAGCAAATTAGATTGCTTAAATGCTGTGATGACAGGTCTATAAAAATTTTGATAGCAACTTCTAAAAATGTCACAAATCTCTACAAAATAATTCAGAGGAGCCAACCTTAGTATTGTCCATAAAAACCAAAACTGTGCGTACAAGACACAAAATTCTGAAATTTTAATAAAGAGAAGTTGCTGAAAATTTATTTAAAATAATACCTTTTACCTCATCAGTGGAATTATCTGCATGAAACTTAACCAATATTTTTGATACCTGCCCTGCAAAAAAGGGGTAGATGCTTATGTAAGAAATAAAAGGTAAATTACCAACTAAATAATATATATCTATGAATTACCAAAATATTAAAATCCCTTTGAGGCATAATTTGCTTGCTTCTAACTCAACCTTAGATGGCAGGTTTTCACAGGATAATGGTCTAATCATAACTATGAACAATTTTGCTCTTTACAGCAAATTTTGGGCTGATTTTCTCACAGTGTGTTGTGAGTCTTTCTACCAGCTTTTACTGCTTGTTCTCCTTTACCACAGAGAGACAAATTTCCACGTGTTGCTTTCTTCCCTTCTTGATTGTGTTATCAAACCTCCTTTAATTCAGCACTTCCACCCCAATACTTTGTAGCAATTTTGTAGCAAAAGAAAAAAAAAAAAAAAAAAAAGGGGCTGATCTCCCTGACAATGTCACCTTACACCTTTGCTTCCTCTCTGAATGTCCATGCTCTAATAACAAGCATTCCCACCCTGATAGCTCATGCAGCACATCAGGTGTTTTCAGGGTGAATCCAGAGAGCTGCAGCAAGGTAGGAGTGGAAAAAGATGATCTTTAATATCCCTTCCAACCCAAACCGTTCTGTAGTTCCGTGATTTACTCCTAAGGCCACAGCTTCTCTTGAAGGACTTCCAACCTGTCTTCTTGCACCCACAACTTCTGCAAGCAGAACAGAGCCCTGAGATATAATTCCCTTCCCTCATTGTACAGATGAAATGCTGAGAGTGAGAATTAAGAACACGCTTTACCACATAAATGCCTGCCTGCCCAAAAAGAGAAGCAGAAACAAGAAAATCTTCTCCCCTGACACGGGTGTAAGGTGACATTGTCAGGGAGAGCAGCCCCAGCTGTCACCACTGCCTTGGCTGGTGGCAAGCCCCGGGTCAGGGGCTGTTTCAGTAGCTCATATCCGTCAGAGTGTGGGCAGAGCATTGCTACAACCACAGCAGCATCACTGGCTCTGGTTTGCTTTTGATGTTGGCTTGGAGTTGACAGTTTCCAGGGCCTCCAGCGGGGCTGGATCCTCACAGGGTTATGCAGCAGGGAATGTCCAGCTCAAACTCAGTCTCAGCTCAACTGAAATAGGCAGTTCACTTGTCAAGACTACAAACACAAAACTCCCCTAAGTCCTTCTCTTACACTTTCAGGGTATCAAGAGAAGGATTTTCCCAGTAAGTACAGCTGAGTGCTTCTAGTCTGAGTGCTTCCCCAGAGGGGATCAGACAAGCATTAGGAAGAAAGAAAATAAATACCTGCATAAAGTTTGCTTTCAGAAACCATCATGTAGAAGGGAAGCTTCACTTCCCTCAAAGTCTGGCAGGCTGAAAAGACTGAAGTTTTTTTTTTTTGGGAAAGCCTGAAACTCTGTGGAGTCTCTGTAAGTCAATATTTTTTAAGATCTCTTACAAGCATGAGAATACATCATGATTTTCTATAAAGAGAATTTCACCTTCATGTTAAGACCCAATTCAGAGATATGAGTCTATTTGTACCGCTTTTGCAGCCAGTCTTGGTAGAACAAATACATTGCAAACATCCTCCAGGCAAGGCACAGAAGCCTTGCAAGTGCTGTCCACCACTGACACAAACATTTTGCCATTTTTCTTTCCCACCCATTGCCCCATGAAATCTGATTTAGCTGCAGCACAACTGCAGAGTCCATGCTGTGGGATTAATTGCCTGAAGACAATACAAACCCAACACAGGAGCCCCTTTCTGTGTTTTCCCTCCCACCATGGCCAGGCTGGACACTTCTATCTGGTTCCAGTTACAGGTGAAACCTTGGATTCCTTTGGAAGAGCAGCAGCCATATTTCAGGATGTCAAGCACACCACTCTGACATCCTTTACAGACCTAGGTCACACTCAGTGCTCCTGCTGGTGACCCACACCAGCCACTGGCCCGGCACCTCCACACCCTCAGGGGACTTCAAAGGCTGTGAAACAGCCAAGGCAGGCAGACAAAGGTCCCCTCTCTCTCACATTTACTATTTGGGTTTATTTTCCACTGGGATTATTCCTTCCAATAAGGAACGTTAGCATTTCTTATTGGAAGAAACACCATAGTTTCAAAAACTATATACACCAAGCCATTTAAAAAAATTGTTCTTCCCAGATGACCAAAAAGTTTTGAGAAAAGCCAAAACTTGTTGGTCACTTCTTTTGACCAACAACTTGATTTCATTTTAGATGTGCATTCAGAAGATGAAGCTCCTTTTAGGGGGTGAGCAATTGAACAGTTTCATCACGAAAAAGGTTAAAGTGACATGTTCTGACCTTGTCAAAAGATTTCTTTCCAATTATTTTCTAAACAAAACTCTTAAGAGAATTATGCATTCTATGCAATGTCTTGCTGTTAATGAAATTCATAATTTTCCTAATGAAATTTAAATTATTTTAATCTTCCTCGTGAATAAAATCCAAACATGTTATTCCAAGCACTCTCATCAGTTCAAGTTAAAAGAGAATTACCTAAGAATACAAGGGAAATAGATTAAATCAGCTTCAGGTGTTCATAAAAGGGTGCTCAGCCTTGGCACCTAGCCAGCATGGAAAATTTTAGCCCCAATAGCTCAGGTTTAGTCAAATTAT
This sequence comes from Haemorhous mexicanus, assembly GCF_027477595.1. Taxonomy (NCBI): domain Eukaryota; kingdom Metazoa; phylum Chordata; class Aves; order Passeriformes; family Fringillidae; genus Haemorhous; species Haemorhous mexicanus. Next base: position 19,775,708 of record NC_082343.1, on the reverse strand, counting down.
GAGGAACAGAAACCTGAGCCTTCTCATGATAAGTGCAAGGAAGCCACAGTGAGACTGACAGAGCGAGCAGAGCAATGACAAAGTGCCCAAGTCCCTTTCATGAGGACAAAGAATTTAACCTTTATGGCAAAAGGGCTGCAGGGACGACAAGATGGACCTCAGGTGGGAAAGGCTGCCAGTGGCTGGGCATCCAGCCTTGTCTCCCAGCATTAGGATGCCTGTTGGACCCAACCAGCTTTCAGCCAGCTCACCCCAGGCCCATCCTGGGGAAGTGGAGATCCACCAGTTCTCAAACCCTTGAATGGACACACAATTACTCCACTGCCTCTGTAGGTGCCTGATCTCAGCCCAGCTGTCACCACTGCCCAGAGCAGGGACTAAGGGGGACTTCTGGCCACACAGAAACTCCCTGCCTATCTGGTCACTGTTTCCATGTGTCTGAACTAGTCCAATATCATAAACAAATGAGTGAAGCAAAAGTAGCGGGGTTTGCTCCAGACCAGATCCTAGGACTCATTTCTATACCTGACCAGCACCTCACCTCAAGAGGTCCTGCTATCAACTGCCAGAGGTGGTGTTCCCAAATCCCCACCATTTGGGAGAGACCCATCACTGTTCCTCAAATCTGGGTGGGACTCTCCCTTCTGTGCCCAATTTTCCCTGTTCATGCCTTTCTCTGTTTCTTCCCATCTCCCTTACTTTTCAGCAAGGTGATTATGTCTTCTCCACCCTTCAATCATTAAAAGCTTGGGGTTTTTTTCACCTTAAGGGTGAAAAAGGAAGCAAAGAGAAACACCATTTCCAGCTGACACAGAAAGGAGATTTCAATAGGTAAGCCATCATTATTCTGTGGTGTGTACACCATGCGCCTGGAATGCTACTGGAGGCACCTGGCAGACAGAAATGTAGAATAGGAGAGGTTGAAGAAGCAAAAATACTATAGTAAACTACCTTGGGAGTTAGGTTGATTCAGAAATCCTTTTGCCCAGTTTCCCCATATGTGACCCTTACTCTGACAGATTGCACCAAGCCATGGTTCCTCTGCTTCCTTATGTACAATGCGCAGTCACCCAGCGAAAGCAGGGCAAAGGTACCAAGAGTCTATTTACTTAATTCCCCAGTGGTTTGTCCAGCCACATCCAGCCCAGCCACCTCAGGAATTCAGCTGGGAGAGCAGTTATGTTGACTGGATGGCTTTCAAGATGCTCTTGGCAAAGTGGTGAATGGAGAAGGGCTCCGCTCTGCAGGTACTCATCTTGAGATGTGCTGGCACAGACTGAGTGGTCCCAGCCAGGTGTCAGCATTCAGCTGACACATCCCACCTCAGCAGTGTGCTGTAAGATGTTGCTAGCTCTGCAGCCTTCAAAGCCAATACAACATGCACAACTAAAATGAAGGAAAAAAGATGAGGAAAAAACTCACACCTTTCAACAGGCATCGTTAGCCCATCCCTAAAGCAAATCTCCTGCCTGCACCATATTTAGTGACCTGCACACCACCCTCTGAGCCACAGAAGATGCCAGGGCAATGGTTCACCCCTCGCCAGTGGCGAGTAATGGTCAGACTCAATCTCAGAGGGCTTTCCCAACCTTAATAATTCTGCGATTATCCAAGTGCCTGCACTGCAGCACCTGCCAAAGCAACGCTCTTGCTTGGCCTAAGGTCAGGGTTGCACAGACGTGTGTGCACCCTGGCAGCCTCCTGAAACACCTCAGAACCCCTCGTGCCCTGGGTCAGCTCTGTCGTGGATGGTCAGCCCAGCCAAGCAGAAGTCCCTTTGGGGCTGTGCTGCAAGCTGGTCTTTTCCAAATACGTCGAAAACAGAAGGCCAGGGCTGGATGCAGGTTTGCTGAGATCAGGGTTATTCTGGTGCAGACAGGCTATGTGCTGCTGATAGGGAGGATTAACGAGCCAGGCTGCTCATCCATTGCAATTAGAAACAGCACTACAACTATTTTGGTGCCATTTCTCTGCTGAGCAATCAAACAGCTTATCAGCCCCTTCTGTATCTGAATGTAATCACAGCTTTGTTAAACATAGGAGGGTAGTAGCCATATGTACATGCTGCTCTGCCCCTGGAGCTAAGGTGTGGAGGACCACTTGCTAATGCTCATACAGCACTAGAGAGAAAGGGGAGTGGTGAATGGCACTAACAAGCCATCAGTGTCACTTTGTGGCAGCTAAAATTCCTCTGGCATTTTCAGTGCTCATAGGACAGGTGGACACAAGGAGCATCTAATTTGCTCCAGCTACAAGGAGAAGGCCCTAAGTGTCTGAAGCTGCAGCTAATCACCACATTTATTGGGATAAGAAATGGTTTTGTGACATTAGTAAAGGAAGAGGGGTTCTAGCTCCTGAGCTCTGTTCCTCACTCTGACCATGGAGATCCCTTTCATCTGACCCAGCTGCAGAATGGGAGAGACAACACCTGTCTAAAGGATGCAGTCTTGCCTCCCGCTTCCATGTTGTTATTTACAAGTGTGGTTGATACTTCAAGGCAGAGAGGACTTCTAAATAAACCAAATCCTTTCTTATGTCCAACATACTATGTTTACTATGTTTCATTCATCTCCTATGGAGCAGTAAATGTTTCATCTGCCTAGATTCCCTGACAAAGGTTACATATTTGTGACTGTGCATCAAATCGTCAATATACTTCAAAATTCAGAACATGAATGGAAGGAAATGGACTCTTCAAAATTTCTGAGATTGTTACTGTTGATACACACATCAGAGTTCAGCTAAGTCAGCAGGAAGAAACAGCTCTCCCAGGGCACTGGAGTTTCCATTCCAGGTACTGTCACAGACCCCAGCCCAGAAAAGCTAAGCCCAGAGGAGCATCTCCAACAGAATGCACTCCAGCAGGTGAAGAGCTGGACTCCACACCATGTCCTGATGGTCACCACTGCCCTCACCACTCAAGCAGCACAGCTGAAAACTGAGGAGGAAAATAATCCATCAGTGTGCCCCCCGGTACCTGTTTGCCTCACACTGGAAACGAGCTGCTATCAGTAACTGCAAAAGTTCAGTCCCAGGTGTTAAAAGGTTACAAGAAAGAGCAAAACATTGAGGCCCATGCACAACACTGCATCGATGCTGAATGCCTTTAAAAGAGCTTCCAAATGGGTGCTAGCAGGGCAAAGCTTGGTTCAGGACAGCCAGACCTTGTTCAGATCTCTGAAAATATGAACAGCTCCTTAGCCACCTGCCAGTATCTCAGTTTTTCACACCAGAATCCTCTTCCATCACCCCAACAGATTTTAACAACCAACATGCTCTCATTGAAGCTGCTGCCAATGCCTCTGACTAGACATTTTGTACCTGCATGTGTGCTGGACCAGAGATTCTACAGCCCAGCAGCCCTCTACCCAGAGTCCCTGCATCACAAACAATCCTCTGCCCATCCTTATAGCAACTTACTATGCTACTCTACAATGTGATCTTCTTTAAATGCTCCACTGGTGTCAGCCAGAAGCGCAACTTGATAAGAAACTTACAAGTGCCAGACAGCTCCTTCATCCCTCCATGACAAATGAGTCTTCAGGATAAATCCATGCTCTCCAATGTCACTTCTTATATATAGACAATCAAAGAAACTAAGGTACAAAAGTGTGAAGACAAGGCATATGAGTCAAATTATATTTAACTTCTCATTTAGGGATTAATCTAACAGAAACAGTTTGCTACATTTTTTACTTTACTCTCTGGTTCACATGAAGGTTTTTTCAAATGTTTCAAGAATTTCTGTACTGTGCTGAACTCTTCTCCTCCAAAATACAGCCGTTCTTATCTTCAGGAATAAACCTTTAGGTTATTTTTCCTTGCCAATGAAATGAACCCAGCCCTGAAGCAAGACCTCACAGGCTCTTGGCTCAGTGTGACAAACTCCTATCACATCCCAAGAAGACACTGAACAGATGGGCATCTCACAGGGCAGGATTTAAGCCAGACTGGATCCAGCCAAATTCAACAGAACCTCAGACAGCTTCCAAGGCCAGGGAATAATGCACTGCTACATACTGCAGGATATAGGATACTGACTCCATAAAGATGCAAAGAGCAGGGCAGCTCAGTCACCGAGTCAGCAGTAGGATTCCTGGCTGCGCCTTGAGTAAGTTCTGCTACTGTTCCTCACTCCAGCTCATCTGAGAGGCCTCTCCACTTGGGCAGCACCAACTAGAGATGTTCAGCAGGTGACTGAAATATGCAATTTTGCCATCCCAACAGTGCCCCTTGTTTCTAGTAAGGAGGCAGTTGCAAGCTGGAATTGCTGCAGGACATCTTGGGCTCTGGGTTCCCAGGAAGAGTTGTTGCCTGATAATAACCAAGTCACACCAGAAGCCCATCAAGATCATTGCAAACATTCATCCTGCTGCAATGCCTTAAAAATTACTGACTTTAAGTTGCTTACCTCCAGTCTGAGGAATCACAAGACTGAAAAAGATGCAGAAGACATCTAAAGCGAGACAAGAAAGGAGCCTGCTCCTCCAGCTCATGCTCCGCAAGGACAAAGGCCTAACAGAAGGAGTGGAGACAGCAGAAGCAAGAAACCCCTCAGCAAAAGGAGCTCTGGACTGAGCAGAGAGGTTAACACTGCACCCAGCAGTGGGAGGGTGGCAGCACCCAGGACAGGGGCTGGCAGCACCCAGGATCACTCTTGGGAACACAACAGGACCTGAACTCTGTTTCCAGCAGCTGCACACTCACTGGGAAAACAAATGGCTCTGATTATCAGCTACTGATTTCAGGCTGGCCCAAACCATTTGAAAACTGCTCATCAGTAACACCTCTGTGGTACATACAGGAACAGCAGACAAACAGGCCACAGGAAAGCAGATACCTGATAATGAGCCAGCCCTCAACTACTAATTATCTCTCTTTGAGTCCCTCCTTAGTTCAGTTGAGACAGAGCAGGCTTTATTTTTGTCCTTCCTACTGAATCAGCATCTTCAATTCCCAGAGGCTTTTTTTGTCCTCCCCAATGAATCAGCATCTTTTGCTCCCAGAGACTTTCCTGCTGCTGGTTGTACACATATCAGCAGCCTGCTTCACCAGGGATCAGCAGGACTGGAGGCCAAAACACTCCCCCTATCTGCCTTTTCCCACACCCCTTGTGGCTCCTCAGCCTTGTCAGCTCCCGCCTATGCTTTTGAACATACCTCTTTGCGAGGAGTCCTTGGCAGATCTTGTGACTATAAGACACCAATGCACTTACGACAAGTTTGCTTCAGCTCAAAACACTCTGAGTCCATATCTGTCAAGAGAGTAGGGTAGGGACCTTTCATCTGTCTTTTTCCAAAGGATGCTGGCACATCTGTGAAAGGTAAAGCCATAGGAAGCCTCAGAAAAGCATCTGCCAAGACAAGAAGGGGGATTCAGTTATCCCCAGTGTGATCAAGAAAAATAAAGCATATGCACTGCTTAGCGTGGAAAGTTAAACAATCTCTTGGCTCTGGAAGTCCAACCCTAAAGTCAGGATAGCTTGCAAGATGGATTAATTGAACAGTTCTACCTTTAACAGAGCTTTATAGCAGGTCTCACACATGACTGGGTCACCATTTGTAAAGAGAAAGTAAATTCCCAACAACAAGCAGCACTTGCTCACAACACCTTGTCTGCCTTGCTTTGCAAGATGGATCTCAAGGAGCCACTCACAGGACCTGGACGATATTCTCAGAAACAAGAACTCAGGGGAGAAATGGAAAATGAGTTGTGAAGGAATCAATTTTCCAGGACTGTGCCTATTTTAGCACACCTTGCACAAGAGCTCAATGCTGACGCTGAGCAAGGAAAAGCAGATCTTGGTGTCACTGACACTCATGTGAATAAAAGGCTATGTGAATAAAAGGAGTGATTTTCCCTTTTTTTTTTTTTTACCATGCCTCATTTTGGAGTGGCTGAGGGGGCTGTCACAGCCAGCTGTAAGAGCAGAGAATGGGTGATCAAGCCTCAGTTCTGTCCCTAAAGTCATGAATACCTTTCTGGTGTTCCTGTGCCACAGCAACAACAACGCCTGTTTAAACCCTATCACAGTTCTGGCCCCCATCTCTTCAGCCTTGCTCCCTCCCAGAAATGAAGGCAGATCTTGTATTTTTTTCTGGGTAGGAGCACGTAGTGCTCAGGCAGGGGCTTTCTAGTGACACGCAGGCACATATTGGCAGCACATCATACTGGGTAGCAGAAAAGGATCCAAAACGTGCATACAGGCAGGACTCCTCAAACCCTCACCAAATTTCTCCTGACGTTAGCATAAAGATGCTATATGATCATTTACTAGCTTCAGTAAATTCTGCCTTAAGAAAAAAATCAGCATTACTCTCCAAACTGTTCCCTGGTGAAGCAGTTTTCAGGCTGCCATTTCCCAGCACTGCCTCCAGTGGGACATAACCTTCCAGAGGTCCCCTCCAAGGAATGGTCTGCACAAAGGAGAGGTTTGATCAGCCCACCTCCACTACCAACAAACCCACAGCAAACTCTGTTCACTCACAGCCTTACCGCCCCTACTGTCCTGCCCCATCATTTCCAAGACCATCACGCTGGAGAATAAAATCAGGCATTGCTCCTCACAGTGACAAGAACAGGCTGGCAGGGTTCCTGCACCAGAAACTCCAGCTCCACACCCATGCATGGAGCCGCAGCAGCCAAACTGCTGAGCCTGACAGAGGCAAACACATCGAATCCTCTGCTGCCAGGAACTCACTCAGGGTGGCAAGAGCTACTCATTGGCTCAAATAACAATTAAACACCAGTACTTACATGGCTGCAAACTTCATCCTAATGCACTCAGCATGCAGTGGCCAAGGCTGAACCAGAGCGAGGATGCTGTGAGTTGTGTTGGTGCAGCACAACCTTCCTCCCTGTCAAGGTGTTCGAACAAGAAAAGCAGTAACATGGAAGATCAACTTTGAATCAAGTCCTCCTTCCCTTACACTGGGTCCCAAGTATACAGCTTGCATACCGCTGGTGAATAACACAGTGTTTATGGCCACAAACAGGCTGCAAGGACCAGCTTCTCAGCCAGCCCCCAACCCTGCTGCTTCTGCTTTTGGTTCTCTGGTAAGAAAGGTTTTTCTAACCTCCTCCCTCCTACCTAACAAGGGACACCTGCAGCTCATGGAGAACAACTGGAAGTGGTTGGGCCCAAACACAAGGAAAGCAGGGAGGGAGGGAAGCAGAGCAGCTTTGCTAAGGGACTTCCTTTCTTCCCAATGCACAAAGGCTCCCAAACAGCAAATGGCACCCTCTCTGCCCAGCCACTCTCTCCCTTAGCTCCTGGAACAGTCACAGTTCAAGAAGTTTTGCTTCCTGGGCAACTATCACTGCCAAAGGTGTTTTCAACAAAAGGACCAATAATAATCATAGAAAAGAAAAAAAATTAAAATTCAACTCCAGTAGAAAAATAATTTAATAAAGGGATAAGTTTCAAGAAAATATCTGTATAGTAACAACATTGTAAGTAAAATGTCCTCAAAAATATACATGTCTAATATGACTATACATTAAGTTTTCCAACAGGTCCTGTATTACACTTGGTTCAGTCCATGTAGGTTTTCATCTAGGAAAAGCCTTCACTGCTATCAGCCTTCCTGGGACAGATCAGTTTGCACAAGTGAATCACACAAAAAGTGTTTTCTAACTCATTTTAGACTCATACAAATAAACTTTAGAGATGGTAACAGTCCAGAACAAATCAGGTCATACCATAAAAGTTAATACAAACAAGGAAAGTGAAAGTCAGCTGCCCAAGGGACACTGTCAGGCAGAAACATCAGCACTACAATACACACCACACAACACTGACACAGCTGGAAAAGGAGGGGCACGAAGGGAAGAAGGGCAAGAGAGAGGGGAAAATCCCAGGAGAACAATTCCCAGGAATTGTGGAACTGCTAAACAAGGGGGCTCTAGAGAAGCCAGGGAAAAGCACGTGACCAACATATGTCTAAAAACTGGACAATTTTGTAACATAGAAGATAAGCTAACTACAGGAATACGAAAAGGAATCAGTGGAGATTGTTTATTTCTTATCTTTCCAAATGGCTACTGAGCTGTAGAAATAACAGGTCTGTTCCAAAAAGCCCTTACCAATAGTGCTAATTCAGTTGAACCAGAAAGAAAAATCTGGTTACAGAGAGATGGAAGAGTACAGCAGAAAGTAAAGAAAACATGTTCGACCAGCAGAGGACAGGAACGCAGTGCTGAAGGGGAGATACCAAAAAAGAGAGATCAATGTTGTCAATGGGAGAGGTACAATGCCACAAAAAAACAAACCAAAGGGAACAAAACAAAAACCCCATCTCACAGAAAGAAAATGGAAAATGGCTAAAGAAATAAAAGGACACACACTTTCCAAAAGATTTTTTGTTTTATAATCAAATTTCTTTTACATAGACAACTGAAACACACCAATATTTTGTGCAAAAAATATTTTTTAAATAAACTTTGCTTGTTCTACATTTTTGTACATTCTGATATACATATGTAACAAGGTTTATGGCACTGTAACCAGGATCAAAATCATATAAAGGAACTAAATAATTGCTCTCATTTATCCTTTCTGAATCAAGCTGGCTGCTGTTGCACTATTAGACTTAAAAAATTATTATCTTATTATTAGTGGGCAGCCAACTCTTAATTGGTTCGAACACTCAAAACAAACCCCAAATTATTATTGCACAAGAAGCCAGTGAAGGCATATGGCATAGAATGATCGAAGTCCCTTACTGTTAAAACCTAACAGCCCAAAATAGAAAAATAGAACTGGAACATGAAACACGCCAAATAAACTTTGTTTTCTTCTTTAGTTTGAGTCAGGAGTGTGAAAAGTGCCGTGCAGACTTTTAAGTTGCTCTGATTTCCTTTGCATCCGTGAGCATTTTGCTAGGTTATCTTTAGCAAAGCCTTTGCAGAACGAAGGCCCTTCTGTTTCAGGGAGGGATTTTTATGCTTTGTTTTGGCTATTTGTGTTTCGTCTTCAACTTAGGTTTCTTCAGTCTATGAACCTGCACAGACTACTTAGCCATAAACTCTACAAGTAGCCAGAGAGGAGGGAAAAATAAAAATTAAAAGAAAAAAAGCCCAACATTTCTTCTTCCTGTTGTTTTTATTTTAAAAAGTACTCATTTTGCTCTGAAGCCCCCCCTGCTCTGCCGGTGTCTGAGAAGGAAATCACAACAGCATCCCAAACCCTGCAAAGTTCTTGGATCTTTTAAAACCTTTCTTTACAAAAAAAGGTTTTTATTCACAAAAAGTTTGCCACAAAACTCCCCTTTGAAAGCTAAAAAGAAAAGCCCATGACCCACCCATCACTGCCCCAAATCAGGTGAAGAACAGGTTCTGCCCCATCGCAGCATGGCCGTCACACAACAGTCTCAACACCAATCAGCTTTGGTGTGAGGATTCGCGGGGTGACTCCATTGTTCAGGTCTTCTTCGAACTCCAGTAACTGCCCCATAAAGTTAAGGTTGGGGGAAATGATTGGTCGTTTTCCTTTGACAAATTTATAGGCATCCGTCATGGTCATGCGTGTGTGCTTCATTAGGTACGCGATAACGATGGTGGCAGATCGGGAGACACCAGCCTGGCAGTGGATGAGGAGACCTTTTCCACACTGATGAGCTTCCTCTGCAAACGAGACAAACAAAAGAAAGTAAGATTTCTGCCCGTTTGTAAATCAGAACAAGCTCAGTGCAATTAAGAGTAACTTTATGTGAAAAGTCCCTTGATTTGTTTACAAGCACAGTGGTGTCTCTTCCCCTTCCCCACCATCACATCTTCCCCCGAGATTTCAGACCTACTGAATATGAAACCCCCAGTCCACTCTGACACTGAAAATCCTCACATCCACTCTCTGCTCTTTATTAGTGGAACCATGCATTGACAAATGCTGCCTTACTGTCAGGGAGCATTTTGTGAGGAGGGCAAGGTCCATGATGAGGAATCTCAGGCTCCATTTCCACCTCAGTTGCAACACCACTGCATTATGTCAGCAGCTCAACCTCACTGTTTTTCAGAGCAGGGAACCACTTCTAGAACCTGGTATTTTAAGATTCAATTCATAACAATACATGTGTTTCAATGCACTGTCCTCTGAAACTTTACAAAAGTACTCTTGAAATGAGCTTCAGTGCACCCGCTCTGCTGTGGTGCCTCTGCAAAAGGAGGAGATGGATACACATGCATTCCACCAAGATTCATCACTTACAGGGAGGCACCCTGGGCAGCATTTAGGGGGGACAGAGTCCTTCTAAACACATGCTAACAGGACAGGAGAGAGGACAGTCATTACCATGCCATACTATCTGCTGTGGCAGATGAGGATGGCATGGTAGTGACTGTCCTTTCTCATGTCCTGAGGCAGTGCCACAGTTAAAACAGGAGATGGAATTTTCAGGAAGTAACACTTCAAACTACTTTTATTTCAATCCGCAGGAGGAACATGAATTTAGTTTGCAGGTTTTGGCACGAATCCAACCCTACCAAGACTACAGTTCAACCCACCCCACATATTCAGCCTGTACTGTGAGAGCACAAATGAAGCCAACTTCCCTCTAGACATTTTTGCCAGTTAGTATTTCAGAAAGCTGAAACTCTAATGCATTTTGACACACATTCCCAGAGAGTTTCTGATGATTTCACTTCCTATAGCTTTAGTCTTAGCTAAACCTGGGGTTGGTTGTGGTTTTTGGAAGACATATTTAAAGAAACATAGGCCAACAATCCACTGTTTAAACACTTCCAAATCTTTTCAAATGCAATTTGAAGTTTTCCCTGAGGAAGGGAAAGCTTTGACCAGTTATTTCCCCAGCTGGTTAATTTGAGAAGGAAAAACAAAAAACTCTCAATGGAGAAATATTTGTTTATTAAAACAAAGACAGACCCTCAAGCTGTAATTATTAAAAAGGAAGTAAAATGAGTTTTGAAATGCTTTCTAAACCTTTCCAGAGCAAAGCTGCTTTCCCTGCTCTTGGTGAGGTTACAAGCCAAACACGCTCTTTTAGTGGTTTTGAGAACTCTAATCCTGCAATTTGTGGGGATGAGGGGAGCAGAAATCTCTCTCTTGTACCTCACAAAGACCTCAATGGAGCTTCACAGTCTCTTTACCTAAGCTTAGCCTATTGCATCTCCTCATCTTATTGAACTCAAAGTTTAAGGTTTTACTGGATTTCTTGATACAGCTGTTTTTCCTGGAGGATCAAAGCAAGGTTTCCTTTTCTCTGCCCTTCACCCAAATAAGTGTTCACCTTCCCAGGAACACAGTAACCAGCAGCTTGGGGAGCTGACAGCACTACTGGTACTGCTGGGACCGGGTTAGGAACAAAAGAGAAGATTTGAATCAGAGATCCTTTGGTCCTTCACACTGTAGAAGACAAGCCCAAAGGCTCAGAGTGTTAAAGTTCCCTTGAACTGCAGCATAAGCAGTGATTTCTCTATTCACTTCACTAAAGCAGTGTGGCTGCAGAGCACAGGCATCAGCACACTGCAACCCCCTGCCAAGACACAGCCAGGCAAGGCTGAGGAGCCGTCTGCTTCTGAGCTGCCAGCCCTGTCCAGCACACAGCAGAGGCAGATGTGCCCACAGTAACCTGCTGAGCCTGGCCCTCCTGCCCTGGGGCACCTGGTCCCACAGCTGGGGCCAAATCCTTGCCAAGCCTGAGTGCACCTGAGTGCAGAGCCAACACAAAGGAGGGCAGGGAGGAACACGGCTCTGCACCCACCCCCAGTACGGGGTCAGTCAAGGACCTACACTGTGGTGCACACACAAGCACACTTCTTCCTTTGTCTAGTACTCCCCCATCAAGCCTGAAATATTGGTAAAGGAATTAGCTCAGTATCAGCACAAGAAAATAGAATTTTATGTCAATGGTTCCCCTGGCATATTTCAGAAAACCTCTTAGGACACATACTTGTGCTAGGGAAGCACCTTTACTATGCCACAAAAGCAGTGTCCACAAAAACATCTAGAAAGGCAAGGAAAGGTCCTCAAAAGCTTTCAGTACCACATGCTGAAGTCCTCTCTGACCAGCCTTGCTTAAGTGGCCGTCTGGCTTTAGCCTAGCTGAGCATGGCCCCAAACTTGGCTGAGGGCTGTGCTGTGTTGATTGTAATGAGGTCCAGAACAACGCTGCTGGGTCACTTCTTCAGCAATCTCCACAACAAGCTGCCTGTCTGTGGTGAACTCTCTCACACAGCCTACAGGGTTTAGAGGCTTATTAATGCAAGTTTTCATCACTATCCACTCAACCACACATACACTCTGAAGCTACAAATCTAATGGTGGAACAAGCCAAGTGTGAAAGTTTGTCAGTTTTCTCATTAAGTTAGCAAAGACTGAGAGACCATTAAGAACAGTCACTATGAAAAACTGGCTGAAAGCCACTGTGTGGAAACTAGGAATGTAAAGGAATCAAAAAGAGGGGATGACGGAAGTCTCAATTTTGTGGGGTTTCCTGAATTTAGAAGCCTGAAGGTGGGTGTTACTATCACAGGATAAAAATTGTAACCTTGGGCTACTTAACCGGATGGGCCAGAGATGAGAAAGGACAGAAATATGAGGTGCTCAGCATTTCTGACAACACAAACTAAAGGAAATATGGCCTTAACCAGCCTTCAGAGTTATTGGCAAAGCATACAGTTTACTCTAAATTGTTATAATGGGTAAAAATAATAACAATAAAAAAACAAACAGGAGTATTTCCAGACAAGGGTAATTACCAATGAACTCAAAAGCCTCTTCAAAATACTGCCTGAGATTCTGCTTGTTGCTGTCAGTGGCCGGGAGCCGCTTGTAGTTGAACATGCCTTTCTCGTAATGGTACAGGGGCAGGTGAGTGGTCACGTTGATGACGTAGCCGATGTTCATCCTCTGCATCTTCTCCAAGTCTTGAGCATCATGCTCGTTTCCAAGGAAGAGGAAAGGCAGGATGGGGGTGAGCTCAGCGTTCTCAATGTCTGGTGTGGTGGGGATGGACTGAGGTAGCACAGGGGGCACAGCGGAGGCACCGCCCCCTCCTCCCCCCTCGGGGCACTCTTGCAGCTGGAGTGAGTTGTCGCAGAGGTTTTCATGGTTCTGCTTGAAACCACTGAGTCCTCCTGGGAAGAGAGACCAAGCAGATACTTTGGTTAGATACTCCAAGATTCCTTCAGAGCACACAGTGGGGCCACAAGGGCTGGAGCTGGCTCTACTGTCTCCACCACCACTGTAACAGTGTCACTGGGCTGTTAACAGCAAGGGTGGCATGAATCAGCAGCAGGCATTGTCCTCCCGCTGCGCAGTGGATGGTGCCAAGGAACAACAGAGGTCACAGACAAACATGCCTCTGTGCAACATCAGCCTGCTGAGGCTGCCTCACCTACCAGCCCATGCAACAAGGAAGGTGTTCCAAGAAAGAAACTTAACCAAAACTAAGGGGCCAAGGGGCTGTCAGCACACAAGAGCAGCACAGCAAGCCAGCTGGGACAGTCTTAGCTTTACCTGCCCTTTAGCAGGCCTGCAGAGCATCCCCCCACCCAAAAGCTCTGAGGGGGATAGGAGCAGCTCACCCCGGCATCGCTCCAGGGAACAGAATGTACCCATCTGTGTGCCCAAACAAAAGAAAACCACTCCTTGTAACCTAACAGCAACTGAGGTGCTTGCTTAACATGTGGCAAACAGCTCTTCTTTTGCTGCCCCGGCCACCTGAAAATATCAAGAGTTATTTTTAGGACATTAAAATGTATGGGGAAATGGATCTGAGGGGGGAGAGAGAAGTCAGTTTTTCAGTGAAGGAAGCTCATGCCTTCCCTGCTCTATTGCTGACTTTTTCAATAACCATTTCCCTCCCCTTAAATTTTTTTTTTTTTTTTTGAGGAGGGTGTCTTCGCAGAGCTGGAGCAAGCAAAGTGGACCTTCTTTCTGCACCTCATTCTGCGCTGACATCAGCGGCACGCTCCCCACCTGCCCAGTTTCCATGGCAATCCCAAAAAGCACACAATGACATCAGCTGGCATGACATCAGCTCTTTGAGTGCAAACAATACAAGAACTACTACTTTGTGCAAGGCCTTTGGTAGGAGGCGGAGGCTTTCCTGGGAGCCGCTGATGTAATGCTAACAGGTGGCTCCTCTGAAAGAAAAAGGCGGAAAGAGGGGAAACGCAGGGATACGCTCCCCCCCACCTCACGCACGTTGCTGTTGTACTGTGATACTTGAAGTCATGCTCAGCATTGACACGAGCCAAGTGCTCAGGCTCAATTGCACTTTGTTAACTGCAAGCCAAAAAAAACCCAGGAGAGGGGAGAGCAACTCTGAAGTTACTTGAAAGAGCCACACTAGCCAAAATAAATGCAGAATGTCACCCCCCCCCAAAATGTTATTTAAAAAGAAAAAAAAAAGAGGGAGGCTATTTGTCTTTTCCATGCTCTTTCACAGTGATCCAGTGAAGGCGTTAAAGTGAAGCAAAATATGCTGCCATTCGGGCTCTGGATTAGACACAGCAAAGGGTTTCAATGTCTACTGAGGGCTGCAATTCAAATGTCCAATTCAAGTGTCTGTGACATGCCTAGGCCCATTTCGGTGCCCTGTGCTGTATTTCAAGGGCACGAGGCACCCAGACTAGTTACAACCATCTGAGCCCCTGTAATGAAAGTGCCCTTTTCCACATCCAAACTCGTGTCCTTCACACACTACCAGTAATGTAATTTCCCTGAAATCCTTGAAATACCCACAAAAAGCAGAATATTTCCCCTGCCTCAAAAATGTGCTTGTCGTCAGCTATTTCTGCTGTTTACAGGACACAGAGCAAATAAGATTTGCCTTAAAGATCTCTATTCTCAAAGTTGTTATAACAGGGGATCAGGATAGAAAGAAGAGCAAGGAAAAAAATTTGAGCTCAACTGCACCACCTGGCCTCAACAGGGCCTGAAAAGTCTTCTCAGTACACTTAAGAAAACAAACAAGATGATGGTCCCCAAGCTGAAGATGTTTGAAGTCTCATCTAATAAACCAACAGCCCCAGCCTACAGTCTTGGCTAAAGGCCAAACCCTAACCCACATTCCCCATCTTCCTGAATGGGCAAGCAATCCATTCAGCTTGAATATTGCTGTTTAAACAATAGCCACAGCATGCTGGGATTCCCAAAAAAAAACGTGAAAAAGTTTTTTTAGTGACCCCAGAGCCAATGCCCATTTTCCACCTCTCCTGCTGACTTCTGGGAATAAGCACCCCCAGCTGGAGGTAGGACCCCACTGGTTCATCACTCAGGTGGGGACACACGGTGGTGTGGGAGACACCATCTTGCTTCACCAGCTGCCTTGTAAGACTCAGCAGAATATCAGGGCAAAGGATGGGAAGGGACCCCAAATACAACGTGCGGAAGATGCCCCAACAAGTGGCATAGCCAGACATATAATACCTTCATTCACAATTTTTTAATAGACATTTGCCAGTGTCATCATTCCTAACATCAGTTCACATCCCCCACTCTCCTTGTTCATCTCCTCATGTGAGAGGAGAGTTAAAAAGTCAGTTCAAACAATATTTAAAGCAACTCTCAGAGCAAATGTTCCCAAAAGTACACATTACTGGGGAGAGGATTACTAACCTGAACTGGCTCAGACATGTCAGTAACGGAGGACTGGACAAGAACACTAGTACCCAGGAAAAGATGCAGCAAGATGCAGTCATGGCAGCAAGCTGAACTGTAATCCAACAGCAGGAGCTTAGCTTGTATCTGTGCTGCCATATGAGTCATGCAGGTCCCAAAAAAGGATCCAGACACCTCCTGAGTGCCATTCTCAACACACATGATCCTTGCACAAACCAATTTATGAGGCACTAGAGTGATTTAAGTGGCGCTCAAGCATGTATAATGCTCAGGCTTTTCTTAAGTTTGAGACTACCTCCCAAAAGAGGTCCAAGCAAAGTTAATAATGATCAGTGAGAAAGAGAGGGATGGATTTTCCACATGAAGGTAAATACAATATACAAAGTATTCAAGTGCATCTGTATTCCCTTGGCAAGCAGCTGCTATTTCAGTTCATTTCAAGTCTTCATTTAAAAAGGGTAGAAAAGGTGGAAGAGAAGAGGCTGTACCCACACCAGAGGCCAACACAAATCTCTTGCAAGCCTGGTCTAAGAGTCGATTCATTAAACTCAGTAAGGTGCAAGACACCACTGCTACTGACTACAACTCCAGACCACAAGGAAGCTCAAGGCATAGATGCAGAGATGCCACCAGGGGCTGTAACAAGACCTGTTTTGTGGTTGACCCTGCCCCAGCCTTTCCAAACCAGGGGAATGAAGGAAGCATTACAGAGGGCAGTAACAGCACCTGTGGCCAAGAAGCACAACTTAACAGAAGCCTCTTACTAGCACAAAAGCCGCATTTTAAAAGCAGCTTTTCAGATGCTGTTTGCAATATCGGAAAAGCCTTCATCATACAGAGACAACCTAAGTAGAGAGGCAACATAATATATCCACCAAGAAAGCCCATGGGAACACATGGCAGTGCTGCGTGAACCACAGCCATGGAGCCTGGACTCAGGAGTGTAGCCAACTTCAGTGACAAACCAAAATGCCAGCAGGCAGATGAGCCACTGATAGATGTCCATTTCAACAGACTGTCCTGCCTGCAGCTCATCTCTCCTGGCTTTAAACACTCTCCATAGAGCCTGTAATGACTAAAGCATGGGGAAGTATGCCCAGATAGTGGGATGCAGCCTGTGCATGGGCACGGACAACATCCCAAGTGCCTTTGCTCTGTTACAGAACGGCTGCTGGGCAGGTGTTCAGAGGGCTGAACCTACTCAAATCCAAACAGAGATGGACATACAAGGACACTCAGCACTCTGGGGAACCCAAGGTATTTCTTCCATGAGGAAATCAATTGGTGAAGCAGAATCCTTGCTGGCAGAGGGCCTTGCGTGGTATTTAGCAGAATACAACAGAACACCAGGGGCTCTTGGCTCACCACTGACACAAGACCCAGGTTGCAGAACCTCTTGCAGTTGTAATTGCATGATATTTTCCAACATTCTGCCCTGCCAGAACAGTTAGTAAGTGACAACAGACTTTGGAGTGTCTGAGACCTCAAAACTTTTGGGGAAGTTTTAAGTCAGCACCGTATGTGCTCCAGCTATTTCCACTCATTTGCTCAAATTCTCTGCAGCCATTTGCCCATAAACATCTCACTTAACGCTCCTCAAACTCCCCCACCAGGCAGCACCCAAGCAGCAGCCGCACACAGATTTTCTAGCTCCAAAGCCACCCAGGAGTCCAGAGCTCACACCAGCACAGCAAGACCAGGTGAGCAGCTGAACAGCAGCCAAAGCAGCTCTGAACAAATAAAAAAAGACAAGAATCGTGGGTCTGGCATTAAAGTCATGCTTAACACAGTGTCTGTCATTTGCCATCAGAAGAGGGCAAATACGGTGCAAAACAAGCACAAAAGGTACAGCAACAATAAGGCAGCCAGCTTTTTATGAAAGACTATGGCCTTGAAATAGCATCATCTTCAAAGAAATCCAGAGAAACAAAACTTACCTGCACAAATTTATAAAAGTGGATTGGCTGTTTGGTGATTTGTTTGTTTGAGGGGATTTTTTTTGTTTGTTTGTACCATTGCAGCTTTTTAGTTTAGGGTTTTTGTTATTTGTTGTTCAAGAATATTGAGAATTTAAGTACAAGGAGTACAGTAACACCTGGCCTTCTCTGTCTCTCCTTCAGCCACCACTGCTGGACTCTGGCTGCATGACTATATGCAAACTAGGATTTGGGTTCACAATATGCTTTGGCACATTCGCAATATGTTTCCTATCTGGAAACAGGCTCTTGCCCCATAGTTAAGGGAGTAAATGACCTTGTTTCCTCTCCAGTGAGAGAGCTTAGAGAGAGGCAGCTACAGTCAAAAACCCTCACCACAAACAAACACCTTTGCATTACCTCATTGGTGTGGATATACTTTGTTCTGAGTGTGGCAGGTACTGGGTGTTCCCCCTCCCACTGCAAACAGGAACATACTTTTTTATACATGACAGACTGCAGATGTGGGAGCCACATTAAGACTTAGCACGTGGTCTTAGGAAACAACCAGACCTTTTATATGGCTTTCTAAGCTGTCCAGGCGGATTTCTGGATCTGCTCATCCTTGATTACAATACCACAAAGCCATCTCGGAAAAAAATAGGGGGGAAAAAAAGAAAAGCAACGCCCACACAAGCACAAGAACAACAGAAATCCCAGGACAGTGGGAAGTATCAGCAAAAGAGATGTTCAATCTGTAAATTCCCCTCCTCTTGTGTTGCTGGGCTCTTGTGGGGTGTACAGCAGAGAATCTGGTAATACCACAGTTCTGGTCACCACAAGCTTTAGTCACTCAATAGTGAAGCCAAGCTTTAAAACACCCACTCAGCATGTGCCCTGTCAGTACCACCACAGCAAACCCTGCACCTGTGTTTGAGTGAGTTTAGGGCTGAAATGTCACAGGGAGCATTCGGGGTACAGGACAGAAACACTAAGACAATTGGTGTGTATCTGTTTAAGACAATGCTTTGAATTTGTGCAATACAGCCTGTTCCTTTAAACCTGTGACCTCATTTATTTACATTACCGCAGAAAAGCACTGCCAGAAGCAACAGCAGATAACAGTCTCATATATTTCTCCACTAAGACAACAATTAAACTGCTCCTGTGTTATTAATGAACAGATGACTTTGTGTTAAGTTGATTCAAAGCACAGGATGCCTCAAGGTTAAGCAAACGTGACTCCAGCATGTAAAAATAGAAGCTAGGTATTGTCCAGATGCTTTGCCCACCCAGTGCTCTCCTCCTTCCTCAGCCTCCTGGGAAGGAGGGCCCAGGTCTCAGGGCCATCCCCCACCATGCTGCCCACCAGCATCTAGAGGTCCTGCTGCAGGGTGGCACACTGGTACCAAGCCACCACCACTGCAATGCCACCATGCGGGCTGCTCCTGTACCATGGGCCTTCTACCAAGGTAGATGCTGCTGTACAGGTTGAAGCAGAATTCTGCCATTATAGGCCAAATCCACTCCTAGGATAAGGACGACAACCTAGACTATCTCTTCATACCACCAGACAGCTATGGCTGCAGGTGTAGGTCTGCTGAGCACCAAGGAAACTGTCAGGGAGGGCACGGAGGCACTGGGGTTGCACCCATCAGGCACAGGACCTAAGGCCCCCTTGCAGTAGAAGACGCAGCCATCACACTTGCTCACAGATGTTGCTGGAGTGATTTTAGCCATAACAAAGATGGCTCCTGGTGTGTCCTGGGGATTATGCTCTGTTCATCCTGAGGCACTGAAAGAAGGGATGCTCAGATCTCAGAACAACACAAGAAACACATTTTCCCTGCCCAAGCAGGGCTCTGCTTCCCAAACTTCTTCTAGAGCAACAGGGCCAATCCAAGCAGATCACGGTAGGAGTGTTCCTACTCTCCAAGCGGATGGCCATCTCCTCACCACAGCTACAGCTGTGCAGTGACACTCCCTTATAACCACAGGGGTGGGGACCTATTGGACCACACTCAGCCAGGTGACATTAGTGAACTCCTCACCTGCCTGTGGGATGTTCCAAGGAAACCCTGCCATGGGGCTTTCCCTGTCACCCACACAGCATTCAGCAACAGCTGTGCTGCAAAAGATTAAGCTTTGAGCAAACATAAAAAAGTAAAAGTAAACAGCACACACAAAGAACAGCTTCCACCTCGACACACTCAATCTAATCTAGTATCTCCCTCGAACTGAGCTGCCAACAGCACTTCAAAAAAAAGGCAAAACTTCACTTTCCAAACAACTTGCAAGGTCAGTTTTTTTCCATGTGGGAACTATCATGAGAGGTCACTTTGTACACAAATTCTGGCCTAGAGGAGTCACAAGGACATCCTTGACACAACGGCTTTGAGGTCCCTTTAGAAGTCAAGAGTGTGACGCCAGATGAAGAGGAAAGGTTTCCCCTCAGCATAGAGGGACATGCACACATGTCTGCATGTTATTTCTAATTTTATTTCACTATGGTTCACACCCCTCCCACAGCATATTCTCTCCCATTGGCTTTTGAGGTCCTTGGCCTCATCCACTTTTAATTTTTTCCTCTGACACCAGGCACAGCAAAGCTGGCTCTTCCAGGGTCGCATCCTGGGGAGGCAGGTGAGAAGTCATCCAAAGCCCCTTCCCCTGCCAGACTGTGCCAGAACTGCTGGCTCTGTCCAGCTCCATTCTCGTCTCCTCCCATCCCACTACCACCCATTTTCAACCACACCATGACCCCCAGGAGCCTCCCACACCTCAACACATGACTTGCTTTTTTCCACCATCAGCTTTCACCTCTTCACTTTTCCTCTTGTCATGACTACTATATCACCTAAATCCATTCCATTTAGAAAAAAACAATCTTTCTTCCTTGACCTGTCACTAGAAAACCTTTCTTGGACTTCAGTTTAACTCTTCTTTATAGTTTTTTTGTCTTAAATTTAGGGTTTTTTCTCAGACCCTGAACACCCAAGCAAACCCACATATCCCATCCATATCTCCCCTTTACCTGTCAGCTTTTCCAAGAGATGCTACTAACCTTTGGGCTCATCAGCCTGAATACTTTGGGACCACCTCTCTGTATTCAGGGCAGTGGTTCCAGATTGCAACTGGAAATCTGCCCAATGCTATGGGAGTGCTGAGTCTGCTTATTTCAAAATAAATACTCAAGTATTCATGGGAAAATAAGTTAGCGTTCTTCAAGAGCACTGTGTTATCCTTGGGGAGCAGTCAGGAAGGTGAAAGAGGAGAAGGCCTGCTCTGAATTTTGGTACAAGGACTAAACTATACAAGAATGTAAATAGTAATAAGGCAAGAAATCCCACATCCCAAAAACACTATAGTGACAACTCTGCAGCCACCAAGGAGGACTGGACGTACCCTCCCTGGAGGGCAAGCGTTTATAGCAGAAACTCAAAATTAGTCACATTACAACTTCTCACGGCAAAAGTATGTGTTCCCATGGGGATGCAGGCTAACATGAAGTCCAATTAAATAACCACTGGAAATGTCAGCACAAACCCTGAAGGAATACATACTTCTACTGTGAAATGCTCCCACTGGAAATCACATTAACAAAAAGGTCATCAAGAAATGCTAAAGCTATTTACAAAAGAGGCAGGAGAAGTGAGAGGGGAGGGAACAGAAACTATTTTAATGCAATACAATACCACAAATGGTTTTATATTGACAAAGAGCTATGGGTCTGTTTTCCCAGACAGAGGTAGAGCTGAGCAGATTTGCCCAAAAGGAGCAAGTTTCATTTGTTTTTTAATCTATTACCAGTTCCCGCCCTGGCCATCACCATATGTATCTCTCAAGCGAGTGGCCTGGAAAAAGCCAGCACAGGAGCAGGATGCGGGCAGCTGTGGCTCAGCACGTCTGAGGAGGGAGAAGGGTCCCAGCACTGTGTCAGACATGCGTAATCCTGGATGCGTAGGAGTGGACCTTTCTGTTTAATCTGCGTGTTTTAGAGAACACTGACATTTTCATGCTTCAGCCACCCATTTATTCTCTTTCCCCTTTTAAGGGCAACCTCTCCAGGACAGTTTCGTTCTAAAGAGAAAGCAGGCTGCTTTGTTTCTCCTGAGGATAACACAGGATCTTTTCCAGTCCAAGCCACTGCTCCTCTACATCAGAAACACCAGCACCATGCACATTAATATGAAAGGAAAACAGGGCGCTGATATACCACACCTTCATTTGGGAGTACCATCCATTCCTGATGAATTTAAACTCTTTTTAGACTGAAAAGTGTCTACCCTTTTATCTAGAAATAACAATATCTGGCTCTGATTTGACATTTTCTAACCAGGTATTCCAAAGCACATGAAGGAAAAACAAAGAAAGCAAAGGATGGTGTCTTACATATCTCAGTGCCACAGAGTTCAAATTAAAAGCAGCACACTACTGGAACTAGCATGGTGTATGCTAGCCCCCGCTTTGACAAAAGCTTCAGGGCCAGCTCTGCTGGCACATACATCCCAGTCTAAATGGTCAAGAAACCAAGGCTAGCCCCCAAAAACCCCACAGGTAAAGAGAAAGTTGACCCAGATTGCATCCATATTCTTCAGACTCAAGGTAAGAAGGAAGAACTGAGAGGAAGAAGAGAAAAAGACATATTTACAGAATCCAGAGCTAAACAGCAATAAAACAAGGAACATTTCCAGCTAGATGAAAATCAACTCTTGTGTCCAAATAAAATAACTCCTTGTCTCCACTAATATTTCCCAGGAAACATGAGAACTGTGTTGTCCCTCAACAGAGATGATGCTCTGCCTTCCTGGACTAACACCTATGAATTTAAGAATAATTTCATTTCAAACAATCAGAGTGGTTCTGTACCTAAAATATGCCAACAAATTTTAAGCAGCAGCAAAAGTCTTATTCTTAGCCCTCATCAACTGGACAGATAGATTCCCATTACCTTAACAGAAAACAAGAAGAATTAAGAGCCCAGCATCAACATAGTGCCGGTCAACTGCTCCAACAACAGCTTTTGCTTTAAAGCATTAGTGTTCAACTGCTTACATAAGGCTTAATATCACACTTTGGCATAATGAACTGGAGACAGCCAATTTGACTGATATGACAGAAGCTTGCAAGTTATCTTCTATTTTCTTTAAGTCATTGTAAAAAAAATAAATATATAGATATGATAATTCATGTGTGGACAAAGAGTAACATTTGTTCTTCTTTTTATTACCTTTAATTAGAAGCAGCTCTTCTCTGTTGCAGTGAATCAAGTGGGAATTTATCCAGGCATGCTGTAGACTTTTTAAAGCTAGGGCATAATAAAAGAGTAGGAGCCAATGTGTTCACATCTCTATTATTATTCTCTTAATTTATATTTTCCAATTTACTCCTTCAAAGCCCTGATCTTGGAAGCAGGGTGTTGCATGCACACAAAGCAGCACTTAACCCTGACATGAGCAGTGGCTCCCAAGCCCTCCCACCCAGTAGGAGCATTCCTGCTCTCCAGCAGCAGGTAATGACAGATTTACAGTTCCCTCCAGACCCTACCATGCCCAGACCCTCCAGTGGGGACCACCCAGTGCAGAAGCTCCCACTGCAGGAGCTATAGGTGGGTGTAGCTGAGCTAGACAAAGGGTGGCATTGCTCCAGGCAGCAGCAATCAGAAGCTCATTCCTTCAAGTCAGAGGGACTAGGTGGCACCTAGACATATAAGGTCCCAGTTGTCCCCTGCAGACTGGCCAGTTTAGGTGTCTCTGCACACACTCTTGTGGGACAGGCTCACTGAAACCAAGTGCCAGGAGATCAGAAGCTTGTGCCCCTTACTGATCTAGCCTATTTTTACTGGGAGCAGAGCACTCCTTTGAAAAGGAGGCAACTCCCTCGTCCGAGTAGAGAAACACATGAAGATGAACCTCAATTTTATAAAAAAATTACCCAGAGGCAAATCAGGGCCTAAAATTTGCAAAATGATGTGCAAAAATGCACCATCAAGGGAAGAGGGTGCTCCTAAATCCATCTCCCACTTGGTGTGTTGTCCCAGGGCACCACTGTGACTGTGGATGGAGCCAGGGTCAAACACACTTAACACCAATGGCAACAAGAGAGATAAGCTCTGTGTAACAAATGGTGCAAAGGGCATTAAAAAAAAAACCAAAAACAACCAACCAAGAAACCCACAACAAAACAAAAAACAAAAAACAAAAACCCAAATGAGATGAAAATAACTTCTCTATGCCTCATGGCAAGTTTATCGTGTGCACTTATTCAGAGCTCCCCTGGCCATGAGACCGCCCTGCTGTCCAGGCCCAGATTTATCCCTCTAGTCCAGCTCCTCCCTTTTTGTACCACATGGTGGACGGACTTTCTTCTCCGTCTCTTCCCCTTTCCTTCTAGCCCCCAAAATGCTGCTCCAGAACTAGTTAAAGACCACCTCCTGGAGGACACAGGCCCATGGGGAATCAACATCTTTCTAAGCAGCAGAGGACACACCAAAAACAACCTTCAAAATGCTCCCAGATGTGAAGCTGCCTTCTCCATAGATACTAATTGAAACAAAAAGTTTCCTGTACTAAAAAGTCACAAGGTGTTCAAACAAAATGAAACAACAAAACCCCCAAGCCTCACTACTAAACCACAGAGCATTCATCAACACACTGTGCAGAGACCATGAGCACCCCTGGACTTCCAGCTGCAAAAACACATCCCCTGAATCCCTCGTGCCTCCTGCCCACAGCAGTCCCCATTCTGCCTCGTCACAGAAGTGTCCAGACTGGCACTGCCAGGAGTGGTGGCCAGGGCAAACCCAAGAGCGCTAATGCACATTTCAGCTTTCCCACAACCCTCAACATTCAATGGATCGAGAGCAGGAGAAAGGCCTGCTAGAGGAAGCTGAAGCAAATGCAATGTTTAACACAGCACCTTGATCCAATCTCCTCTCAGCCGGACTCTTTGTAGCCTTTACTTTTCCATGAGGCAGGGAAAGGTGACATCCATGATATATACACTGCTCTTCTTTAAGCCCCAGCTTTCCAAACACCTTTATGATAACACCAAATTAACTTTTACAGTACAGAGGTGTTTAAAAAACTGCTTCAGACTGATTCAGGTGAGAACTTAGACTCAAAGCTTCAGAAAAACAGCTGCTCACAGTAATTCAAGTCAGCCTTGTGATTTCTGTAGCCAGCACTCTCCCAGGCCCACCAGGGACTTCCCAAAAAGGCCAAAGCACCACACAAAATCTTATCTCACACACAGAGGGACAATGCATTAGGTTATCTTCAGATTACCATAATTTATTTATTTAAACAGCATGACTTCTAGAGCCCTGCAACCTGATGCTGAATATTTGAGAGGTGTACCCCTCCTGGCTGGCTGGTGAAATTGCAAAGCAGGGAAACATTGAGATGTATGCATGCTGTTTATATTTATGGCATTTCTTCACTTTTGAGCTGTTTGCATAAATAAAAACCCCTAACTATAATGGGGCCTTTCAGAGAGTAAAGAGTCATAGCCTAAAGACAAGGGATGTGCCCCCACTTAAAACGCATCATAAAGCCAAGGCAATCTCACTAAAAACTTCTGTGCTCATAAGTGCAGTGAAAACTTTGGCTGCTGCTTTGGAAGCAAATCGGTCTAAAAAACCTCTTTTTAAAAATAGCCCATCTGTATTAGTTAAGATCCAGACATCACTCAAACCTCAAACACAGCTACCCTTCCATCCTTAGCCTCTCCAAAAGGTTTTGTTTACCTCAAGAACAAAAAGCCAGAAGACAGACAAGCACACCAACCTAGAGAAATTTCAGTAGAGGAAATTCTCTGGCAGGGCAAGGGTAAGGGCAGCACATGAAGCATTCAGCTAATTATAACTCAACATCTACCTACCAGGAACATCATAGGGAATGCTACCCCAGTTTACACAGAACTAGAACCAGATTTTTCTTTATAACCATCAGAGAGGTTTGCTTAATGTAACATTTTGCTTCTTAACTCTTAGTTCTAAATTCCAAGGGTATAAGAAACTGGGGAGCCAAAAATGAGGAGGGGGCAGGGGGAATCTCCTTTCTGTTCCTCCCTTTCCAAGACACTGTCATTGCTCTCTTCCCAAGGACAGTTAAAATGTGATAGGCACCATGCAAGCCAGCACAGCAAACTCTCAGATGCCATAACCTCAGAGAAAATGCCACATTTACCATCACCGTTGAATAGGCAAAGTGTGGAGGTACCTCTCCTCTGCTGAAGTATACTCTCAAAATATGTCAAAGACCCTGGTCTCCAGCCACACCATCATCCCAATTTATCTAGATGCAAAAGGTAATGACACATACAAACAGTTTTCTAGCGTGATGGCCAAGAATATTATTTATTCCAGTAGAAAGATACTTTAAGCATCAGCAATCAGAGCCTGAACACTGAAGGTAAAATCTCAGCCCTGACAGAGCTAGGAGAAGCTTGTCCCCCAGCGACTGACAGGGCCAGCTCTCCTCTGCAGCACAGAGGAAACACATTTTATTTTTAAATGTTAAGTGACTCATGTGAAATGCCCAGTATTTTTAAAACTACACATTTCCCTATTACAACCATGACCTAATACTTATTCAGTGGAGATCTCTGGTGGAAATAAATGCCAGGCACATGTTTTGTTGGTCAGCTGGATTTGTTGACCATTACATCAAGTTTTACTTTCAAATACACTTGTTCAGTGTAATCCAATTAGGGTTTAAAGCAACACTGACACTGTTAAATTCTATAATTAATGAAAGTAATAATTAAGGTATTTGTACAAGTTATGACTAGGTCAGGTATTTCAAAGGCAGCTGATCACAGTATTTACATGAATGTAGAAGAATATAAAGAAAGTAATTATTTCTTTTGTAAGGATGTCAGTCCCTCTGTAGTTGTTTCAACTTTGCTGATATGTGACTCTAGTGTGGTAAGAGATCTGAAACTATTCTTAGACCATGGCAGAAAGCATGAAGTGGTTTCTTGGCAGGTCTTACATTCCCCACTATAATGAGAGCAAGTCACTTCATT
The DNA here is from genome assembly GCF_027477595.1 of Haemorhous mexicanus. NCBI lineage: Eukaryota > Metazoa > Chordata > Aves > Passeriformes > Fringillidae > Haemorhous > Haemorhous mexicanus. The sequence goes on along the minus strand of NC_082343.1, from coordinate 19,749,179 downwards.
TATTTCCCTGTCAGATGAGCAGAGAGAAGATTGAAAGGCAGAGCATAAATAAGCTCCTCAGACTGTGAACAAGAACAAAGAAAGAACCAGGTTTTGTGGAGGAACCAGCTGGTTCCTCCCCATCTCCTTTGCGGAAGTCCAGCCATGAATTTACAGCGTATAGTTGGAATTAAAAAAAAAAAGCCAAATCATATTTTTCACCTCTGCTTTTAAATTCCTTGAAGTCAAACACAGAAGCCTCTACAAACTAAAACACAAGCCTTAAGCAGGTTCACAAGGCTCCCACTGCTAGGTCTTGAGGGAAGAGGAAGAATGGCAGGATGGAGACAATGCCACTGGACCCTGGTCAGGGAGACAAAGGCAAATCCTCTTGTGTTAAAAGCTGCCAAGATGTGCTGGCATAGATGCTTCAATTTCTCATTTTATTTCCTTTGTAGACTGAATTCAGTTTGTGGGAAAAAAAAAAAAAAAAAGCTGAACTCCAAGCCTAAATGTTTCAGTCATGAAAAATGGTACTTTTCATCTGAATGCAAGTGGATTTCCACTTTCCATTTTGAGGTCCCAGTAGCAAACTCAAGCACACAAGCCCTCAAGACTCAAGGAAACTTTTGCTATGAGCTGAGGTGCTCAGGAAAGGCAGAGATGCCTCACTGTTGGGTTTGCAGGAGGGAAAGGGGTACAGCCCCACCAAGGAGGGCCAGGGCTACTGATCCAGCCTGGGGTCACAGCACCATGTTCTTCCCCTCCTCAAATTCAGCTTTGACATTGGCCTTGAGCAGAAGGGACACTGGGCTCATATCACCAGCCCCTTCTCCATTCCAATGCTAAGAAAAAAAAAAATTAAAAAAAAAAGCATCCACAAAAAGTGAGGCCTTTAATTTTCAGCAAACATGGAATACCGTGGTCATGGGGTGTTGGGAGAAATATAACTTCTTCCTTTTTTTTTTATAAACAGACTGAGCACCAGCTTTAGCCAGGACAGCTCAGGCTGCTAGGGCCCATGTAGCAGGACTGCAAAACACGGGATTCTTATGGGTTTATTTTTTGTAAAAATAGACGATTTATGCCTGCTCAAGTGTTGTTGTGCCTCGTGGCAAAAGAAATAAGCAAATCTTTCTTAAGAGCTTAAATCGAAATTATGCATATGTTACATTTATGACCAAAAAAATGTTAAAGAAAGTAGCAAGGAGAGGCATGGATAGTCTTAAAATCTTCCAAGCCACAGCATACACTAAACCCTGGCTTGTCACAGCGCTAGTTTATACACTGGTCCGCTACATTAAAAATAAACCAGACCATCTCTTTTTAACTCGTGCCTAATAAGGCACACCACACATACATTTATCTATAGATCACGGCCCGGCCTTGGAAAACAGCAGAGGGTTTCTGTGCTGCTTAAAAAGCCTGGGGCACCTCAAAGCCGCTCGCCTGCGGGGCCAGGCGCTCTCAGGCAGAGCTGTAACCCAAGCCCCGTCTTCGGGGATGGGATGGAGCCCGCGACGTGCCAGCGTGCCACGAGAGCGGCAGCGGGGCCGCGGGCTGACAGGCAGCACCAAACATGGAGAAGGTGGCACCGCATAGCGGGGACGGGAACTTGGACAGCCCGGCTAGCAACCAGTGTTTGCAAACACAACACGGGGGAATCAGATGGGCCGGCAATAAATTAAGGCCGGGCTGCGAAGAGCGAGAGAAATCACTCAAAGTAACAGACCCCGGCAAAGAGGGCCCCCCGGCCACCCCCAGTTTCGTTTTAGCACCTGAACACAGGGATGGGGATGCGCCAGCTCCTGGGCGGCAGAAGCACGACGGAAGAAAACGCTACCTGTGAAGTGAAACTAAATAACGAGTGCTTCCAGCGCCACGCCCCCAGCTCGGAAAGTTAGCCGCAACCTTCCCAAATGCTGCTTTATCCCATGCTCAACTCCATCTGACGCCAGTTGAAGCCCCACTTCAAAGAATGGGGGGGGAGTTACGGTGATGGGGGAGCTCCTCATTACAGGCTCCCCAAGGTGAGGTCTGCTTCAGCCCAGCTCATCACTATATTCAAAAAGCAAAGGATTTGGGCTCTCCGTCTTCTGGCACAGTTCCAGATCTGTTGACAGGCCAGTTTGGGGAAGAGATTTCTGCTAGGCAGGGCTTTGAGGTAACATTTCTCAGTGTCTGAAAACGAAAAACGGCCCAAGGACTGCCACGAGTACCTGGTTAAACCCAGAGCAGCACACAGCGGTGGGAGAAGAGTCAGCCACAATCTGCCCACGGGGCCCAACAGCTCAGCGCTGCCCAATTACTGCTCTGCAGCTTCATCTCAGCCATGATCTCATTCCAGGTACTGAAGAAGTACCATGCAAGGTTCAGAGAAGCTACAGTATTTTCAGAGAAACAGAGAACACCTTCAGCACTCCATTTTTCTAAAGATAGGAAGACTTGCGGACTACAACCACATATCCAGCTGCAAAGGCTGTACAACAGAAGGACTACCACCAGAAAGGCACAACTCCAGTGGCAGCCTCATTCTGCCAAGTGCCTCATCTCCTTCTTCTACAGATGAAGGGCATCATCACAACTCCAGAGACTCAATAAAAGCATACTGGGATCCTGTAGCAAGTATCAAAACAAGCCCAACATGACCACACTCTTGCCAGGAGCAAGGGGACAGTTCAGCAACTTCAAGCTTCCACAAGATACACAGAGGAGTATCTCACAGGATCCCTAGGTCCTACAAAGCCATGAAACTCAGCTGAGGAAAAGGGATAAAGTACCAGCCCACTCCATTCTCCTGCCACACTGTGCAGGCTGGAAGTAGCAAGTTGCACAGAAAAATTAAGGAAATTAAATACATACATTATAAGCTAAACAGCAAATCATTCCATAGTTTCCCACTGCTACAGCCAGTCTCTGCCAACTATGCCTCCGAAAGGCATAAGCACCCAGGGGAAAGGAAATTTAATCTAGAGGACAGCATTGTTATAAATAGGATCTCGAGAGCAAAGTGAAGAAAGGCAAGTGTCCTTGGATGATGCCTTAATTGGTGGGGCTCATCTCCACCAGAGCATTAAGGGATAAACCAAATTCCATATTAAAAGACGAGCCTTTACAGGAAAGCCATATACATTCATAAGCACTCATGCACAGCAACGCACCACTTTCAGATCACTTCTTAAACAAATAATGTCCCCCTGTCCATTATTCTGACCCTGTATCACCAAAACTAGGCTTGATTGCTCAAGTTGTGCTGATTGGTCCATGACACAATGCCTCAGAACAAATGACCTCTCTCGTCTTTTCTCCCCCCCACTTCTACTCTCCCACTGTCCATCTCCAGCACCTATGAGTGCAGCTTTACATGAACTAAAATAAGGCTGCTAAGTAAAGGTCAGTCTGACAAGCTAAAAGAGAAGTACCCCCTCCTGGACCTCTGGTCCTTGGGCTATAAATACTCAGAATAAGCACTGGGGGAAATCCTTTGTTTGCATAGACAGACACCAGGAAGCACATTTCCTCCTCCTTGCACTTCTCACCCCTCCTGCTACTCAAGGACAACATCCAGAGAAAAGCAAGCATATCTCTCTGCTACCAATTCCATGATTTGTCCATGGAAGGCATTTGCTTTGCCACTGGTGACTTGAAGCACACAGGCCTTCCCAGAGAAAAAACAGATGCTTTCAAGGTGCAACCATCAGCAAGGCTAACAGTAGAGAGTACACACTGCAAAGCAAACCAACACACTGCGTCTGGGCAACGAGGAGGATTACCTTTTAGGACTAAGGGCTCCTTGCCTTCTCGCTTGAGAGACTCCAGCACTATGTGGAGCGGCTGGGAAGGCATCACCCTGCTTGGCTCATTGGTATTCTCATCATAAACTACAATTTCTTTGGAAAAGATTCTCTTGAAGGAGTCCTTGCCTTCCCGGCAGGAGATCAAGTCCAAGACTGTGATCTTGCCCTGCTGGAGCCTTCTCCGGCTGATCTTGTCAGAACAGTTAATGTGGACAGCCCCTTGAATGTGGCTCTTATTATACTCCATGAAGGGCCTGCAGTCAATGATGACAGGCCCTTGATTCTGTTGGTGGCTCTTGCTGCATTTGGTCATCTTCTTGGCCAGATCATTGGGGTAGATGATTTTGATGCTGGCAAGTTGCTTGGTGCTGCCCGAGATGGGGCTCCCCACTCCGCCCAGCGGGCTCAGGCTGCCGGCGTTCTCATTGCTGTTGACCATTTGGTTGGTAGGGCAGGCGGGGGAGGCTCCGGCGTGGGTGCTGCTGGTGCTCGCTTGAGTTTGGGCCTGAGCGTCCCTGTCGTACGTTGCCACAGTGCAGCAACTGGCACTGCTGCATCCACAACTCAGGGAGCGTGCAGAGCCGTTGGATGAGGGCATATACGTGAGATTAGCAGTCTTCAGGGACACGACAGCTGCACCGAGCAGACTGGAGTGGCTCTCACCAGCAGAGGAAGCAGATTCAAGGAAGCTGGAGTCTAAACACAGGTTGAGATCCTGAGGTCTCACTGGCCTCGAAAGTGCCACTACTACCCTGTCGTCTAAAGGAGATGGAGGCATGAGGAGGCTGAGTGCTACCAATTTAAGAAGAACTCAAGATCACCCTGAAAAAGAAAAAAGAGAAGGGAAAGAAGAAAAAAGGTGATGAAAACAGATCATGAAGTCACATAAACCGACAGATCCAGCAACTTATTTTGCCGACACCCATTATCCCTAACCTGACAACCCCTTCTGACAGTTACCAGCCCACAGTAGCTGCTATAAAGCCTTTTCAGTGTTGCAGAGAATACTTCAGCTATCTGCATGTGCGCCCATGGCACGCAGAATCCACACAAGCAGCCTGAACTGTGCAGTGACACCCAGGAGAAGGCATTTAGCTACATGCAGATGGTACTGAGCTATTTCGAAACCCCAGGCTGCCAGGCTCACCACTGATAACGACAGAGGCACGATCCCTTATCACGTTGGTCACTGAAAAGGAAGCAACTACTGGGCTGAGTCCACTACAGGAGGAACACATAAGGGCTGAATAGCTGAATGTGTCAGGGGTGATATGCAACTTTTCCAGCACGCTAGAATAAAATTAGCCTGTAAATAAATTTTCTGAGACAGTTACAAACTTGAACACATAAGGCTAAACAAAAAGTACCCAATAGAAAACAAAAAAAAAAAAAAAAAAAAAAAAAGCTTCTGGAGATCCTTACAAGTGTGCACCACGCACTTCCCTCCCCCTGTTAGAGGTGAATCCAATCTCAGTTAAACGCTAGCTCCAGGCTCCCGAAGTATGCTGCTCTCCAGCAGTCCGTGAGGTAAATTCCCCCTTCCCACCACATTTCACAGCTTATTCTAAGAGTGGTCCCTCTGCCCCAGCCAAGGTCACTGCCTGCCCCACCTTTGCCTTCCCATTTGCCAAGACGCAGCACGCAGGATTTGAATCCCCCCGTTTCTACTCGGCAGACAACGAAGACGACAGGAGAAAAATACCCAAAGCCAGCCCTGACAGTGCGTCACCTTCACCAGCAACTTTGGGAGCAGCAGCAGCTCTCTCTGAAAAACCCATCCCAGGAGCAACTTCACCAACTCCAGCAAGCCCCCCGAGCGGGGCGAGCTCCCCCTCGCAGCTCCCGTTTGCCGCCCCGGCCGGCTCTGCACCGGGCCGGCTAGGAGATGTCCATCCCGAACAGGGGATGGCCGGGGGCACTGTCACCCTCAGCAGCCACCGCTCTACGTAGCGCGACCCGCCCGCCCGGGCACGGCGGAGATACCGCGGCTGGGCAGAGCGGGGTCAGCGGCGGCTCGCTCGAGGCTTTCCCAGCCCGTTCTTCTCCCAGCCCTCCCCTCGCCCTATTTTAGGATAAGAACTAGGATAAGGGCGCCTCGAGCGCATTCGCCTGACGCAGTTAAATTTTTTAAATAAACGAGGGAGACAACCCAGTTACCACAGCGAGGGAAGACAACCAAAGAGCCCACGAGAAGCGGGAAGTTAAAGTTTTGCCCCCGATCGCAGGGAGCCAGGGCTACCGCCAATCGCGCGGCGGGCCGGGCCGGCGCTCCCCACCGCGGCAGCCCTAGCGCGGGCTCCCGCAGCCGCGGCCCCAGCTCCGCGCCGCGCCGTGCCGTGACGTGCCCCGCGAGGCTCGGCTGGGCTGCCCAGCACTCACCGGCGAGTCGCGCTCCGGCCCGGTGCGCGGAGGTGGCGGCGGCCGCCGCGGGAGGAGCCGCTGGTGCCGGTGCGTTTCGCGCCCCCTGCCCCGCGCGCCGCCCGCCCCGCGCGCCGCGCGCCGTCCGCACCATTCTCGTTACTTTCTCTTTTGCTACCGCGTAATTGTACGACCCGGCGGGGGCGGGGCCCGCGCCGACGGGCGGTCTCGCGGACCAATCGAAACCCGGGGGCCGGCCAGGAGGCGGGAGTGTGACGTCATCGACAGCCAATGGGAAGGGCGCGCTGCCAGCCCCGCTCCCCGGGACAGCTGCTGCTCCCCGCGGACGGGCGGGGGCGGTCCGCGCGCGCGGCCCCGCGGCAGCGCCCCCCGCAGGACGGGGAGCCACCGGGAGGGCCCAGCGTTCGGCCGTGGCCGCGGCCCACGGGACCGGGGCCGCGGCCCCAGCTACTAGGGCCAGGAGAGCATCAGCCCCGCTCCCGGAGCGCGGCGGCAGCGGGCAGTGCTTCCCGTCCGCCCCAGACCCGCCGCAAGAGGCTCGGCAGTGAACGAGCGGCGCCAACCCGAGAGGATGTTGTATAGGTGCTTTTCCAAGCAGTCCTTCCCTGTCAGAAACAAGCCCGGATAAGGTACTTGGGAGGAGGAAAACCCAGCAACCACATCTCCTCCTGGGTCAGTCCATCACGCATCAATCTGCCAAGGCAGAGACAGGGAAAGTGTCATCTCCACCCTACCAGTCCACCCTGACCATGGGAGCACTGGAGAGTTTCACCCACAGCCCAGCATGCAAACCCACTGAGCTACAGGAGGAAGGGTGAAGTTAGAGCAGATAAGAAAAACCCCACACTAACTTCTTGGGAGTAGAAGAACAGTCATTTCCTCACACAAAATCAGTAAATCACGGGGAGGGAAGGAGATGTGCCCTACACTGCCCAGAGACAGCCAGGCCTGGAGGTCCCTGTCTGCCTGACCCCCAGATGGTCCGTGTTATGGAAACTCAGATAGAACCCAGCTTTGGCACACTGTCCAGAAAAGATCCTGAATGTCCAGATTAGACTGGACTCTCCCAGTTCAGTCAGTGTAAAAAGGAAAGCAGCATAGGCTGGAGGACAAGATTTTAAGGATAAGCATGAATCCCTTTCATCCTTTCTGTCAGAGGCTGACATGGGCAAAATAATAAGCTCTCACCCTTGTTACATGAGCACTATAAGATGAGAATTGATTTTCAAGCCACATCACACATCCTAGAAGAGTACCTGGCAGCAGCACAGGATTTCTGGACCCCTTCCTTCCTCACTGTGCAATCTGTTTACACATTTCCTGGTTCAGCAACTACATCTCATCATGTACCAGTCCATCACATATCAATCCCCCAAGTCAGTGACAGTGGAATATCCAGAGCAATGCATCCTCCCATGTCCTTCCTAACCATGGGGGTGACAAAGAGTTTCACCAACTGGGAATGCCAACTGAGCTTTGAGCTACAGGAGGAAAGATGAAGTTAGAGCTGGTAAGAAGTTGTTAGCATGATAATATTGAATCTAACCCAAAGATTTTGGTTCTGGGATGTATGCAGATAATTAATTTTTCAACTGGGATTTTCAAGCTGTAACTACCAATCCAACTGGGTCTATTGAAAAAAAAAAATATATATATATATAAAATGCAGTAATATCATCATCCAGCAACTCAGTTTAAAAAAAAGTTATGGAAACAGAGAGCAAGACTTTAGAAGCCCTGAACACTTGATTTTTTTTTTTTTCAATAGTTCTAAGGTAAACAGCAAATCCTTTCTCTCACAGCCATTCTTTAAACCATCAGTTGCTTATCCTTAATGTTCCTTGTAGGACAGCAACTCATCCAGCACAAACTCAGGCTTTTGGTTTCAAGTGTTGTGATACCACATCAGGGCACCAGTTCCCCTGCACACTGGGAAGGAAGGGGAAGTGGGGGAAGGCTCTCACTTGTAACAGCTTCACCTCCAGCAATCTGCTTCTACTGAGAGCAAATATGTGGAAAGACTTTGAGCAATTAAACCATAGAGTAACTTCACCCCACAAAGACCACAGTCTGGAGGTATTACCTCCTAAATAAAATATTCATAAAAGCTAAGTCCCCATGCTACCCAGCAAAAATGCAAACCAGCCACTGCATGAACAGCTGCCCTCCCCAGCGAGGGAGCAAACAGCTTGATGGAGAAACACAGTGGTCTCACTCAGACTCGACAAACACTGGTCAGTTCCCCAGAGGTGCCACTGTGAGACACCACTAGAGCATTTCCACGCTCTCTATTCCTCTTTGTCCGTGGCTTGTTGGTTGGCACTGGGCTCACAGCAAAGGAGGGGTAGTTCATGCTCTCCTCAAAAACCTCCCTTTCAGGCCATGCTTGGGCTTGGGGAAGGAGCTCCCCATGGACTTCTGTTCAGTTCACCACCTGAAATGGTGCCCTCCACCCAGGCAGCTAGAAACTGTATTCCTGTTTGTGCATCTCCCAAAGCTAGACATCTCCTAAGGCAAATATTTGCTAGAAAACACTTGGAGTAATTGATTTAGCAACCTTTAACTTTCTGACCAAACTTCTCAGTACAGTACTAACAATGTGCACCAAGAAAACATGTTGTGACTTGCTTATGGAGGAGTTCTCCTCACAGGAGAGCTGTGTGGAGGTTACTCATAGCAAGCAATGCTCCCTTCTGAAGAATATTCAGCCTTTGCCAAGTTTTCTTACAATACAAAGAGAGGCCACATGTTATCTTGTCTGATATTTTACTTAACTTTTTATTTTTCTAAGAACGTTGACAGTAAGTTGCTATTCCCCCCCAGTTTCAGAGGATTTCCTACATGACTTTACTGACTTCATGCTTAATACATTTTATTGGCCTATGAATTAAGATTGGCCTTTTCTCCTGTTCTCAGAAACAACAGCCTGCTGTGACTTTTTTTCTGACCATATTCAATGAACAGCTTTCTAAATGCTTTTGCTATCTGTAATTCAACACCCAAAACAGACAATACTTATCTATTCCCTAAGAACTAAACTTCTATTTTCTGAAAAGCACACAAGAATCCTTACTATGAAAGCTGGAAGATCTTAGTTAAATTCCCACTTCCAGCAGTAGCAGCACATGGGATTTGGACATTTCTTTTCCTCAAATGTTTTTGCCAGCATGCTGCACTTGCTCAGACATTTGAAGAAAGCCACAGGCAGACAAAGTGAAATCATCTCATGAATTAAAGCAAATCCTCACAAACTCTCACAGTATACTAATTGCATAAAATCCAATCAAACCCATTCAACCTTGCAAAAAGGGTAAAAATTGCTAAAAGCACATGCTATATATTTGACAGATGTGAAAAAAAAAGCCATCACAATTCTTAACAACCCCTTAAGTGCTCTCAAACTCAACAGTTCATTCTTATTGAAATATTTCTTGCACATCAACCATTCTTCTACTCTACAATCAGGACGTTTTATCTTGTGTAGGATTAGAAAAAGGCCCAGAACATAATTGCCTTCATCAACACAGCCATGTACAATACCTGCCCTGCAACTAAGTAGAGAAGGTGTGCTGTCCTGTCCCTTGAACGTTCAAATCTCTGGGGTCATGCATGAAGAAAGAATTTCACCTGTTGTACACATGACTGCAGAATGGGGCACTCTAAGGTTGGCTGCTCTCTGGGGTAGCATTATTCTGGTTTTAGGGGCACAGTAACAACCAAAGCCAGGAGATCACAGTAACAGGCTGAGTGTAAAGACAAGAAAGGACAGATGCCTGTCCCTCCTGAGACTGTCATTTGAACAGAGCAATGCAAGTTCCCAATTTTACCAGCAGAAATGGGAAGCAAGAGGCTGAGTGACTTCTCTAAAGCAACACAACAGCTTACACAGTGGAGCAGAAAATTGGGAAACTGGGGAAAACAAAGGTGCTAACCAGCACAGTATTTCAACTGCAAACCTGTAGCTCACACTTCATCAGGTATCACATGAACTGGCTAAAAGAAAATGTTCTTGGGGGCTAGACTGAACATCTATGTGTCCACTACCTAAATTTGCCCATTTGTTCTTTTAAGCAATCTTTGATTCTTGTTCAGTTTTAATACATCGCATGGTGCCTTTGTTTGTCCTTGCTAGAAATGTCAATTCACTACACAGGCAAAGCTGAGAAACCACTGTTAGCCATTTTGCAAGAAAAGGATATCCCCCTCTTTTCTTTCTTTTGGAATCCTGTTTTAAAGGTACCTTAGTAAAATACAAACTTTCCTCTTAAGTGATCGTCTGATATTAGAGGAAACAACGTGTTTTAGACAAACAGTTCATCTTCTGAGCAAGGGGGTGGGATTGAAACTGTGCACAAGATGAATTTATAAGGAAACTGAGAGCCAGTAGTAAACATAAAGATGCATCCTGGTACTCCTGCATGCTTTTTATGGCTTATCCCCCATGGGAAAGCTGCTATAAAATTACCTAAGTGAGAAACTGAAATGCAACAGCTCTGGCACTGTAACTCCACGTGGATGCTTCTGTTGCACAGTTACCAGCCTGTGTGGGTTTGATAAGGCACAGGTGATGCCAGGTGTCCCTTTTCTGGGGCACACCACAGGAGAGTTAGGGCAAGGATGCCATGGTGATAAGCAGCATCCTTTAAACAAAGCAACAATTCAAGCAGTCAGACAGGTGAAGTCAGCCCACCTCTCCTGACCATGCCTGCTCCAGTTCAGCTCTGAGTCACTGCTGTGGAACTGTGGTCAGATACTCACCCCACAGCCCTCGCAGGCATCCCTTGTGCTTGGTGGCAGATGACAGCTCTAGACCACCCTGCAAACACCTTGAGCTTCTGCAGATGGATGAGTTAGTTTGATGAATTAGGGGACAAGCCAACCTGGGGGAGTTTGCCTCCAGCACCCCATTATCCCCCTGACCCTTCTGCCAGCAGAGTGTGGGGATGGCTGCACATTCGAAGGTGTGGGAAGTGGTTCAAAACCTTTAAGATGCTGGAGTGAGATGATATATGCTCACAGCCTTGTTTATACAATCTCATTAAACAAATGCAGCTGCAGATTGACATTTTAATTCCTATATGTGACATTTACCCAGGGCTTCAAAAAAAAAACATATTTCCACTTACCTGGCTGTACATTACACCTTCAAAGCAACAGAGGAATGATTAAACAGGAGTTTGCTTCAGTAAAGTCATCTAGTTTTTCAAACCTGCCTGGGTCCAACCTGTTCATTTTTATTTAAGGTTCTCTAATCATCTCTGGCTACAGCACGGCCAGGAATCTCAGCAGGACAGACAGAGATTATTATCTTCTTAACAGTCCTTTTATCATTATGATTGTCCCATTTAAACTGTGGCTGTTTGAGTGAACAGGCAGTTACTGGTCTCTGCAGGGCACTTGTACCTTAGAGAGCAGAAGAGACTCTGGTTACAAGAAGTCTTCAGGTGTGTTCCTGCAGCCTCCACACCACCAGCATGAAGCAACACATCAGGAGCACACCAAGAGCACATCAGTAGGACAGGGCAAGGCAGGCACATCTGTGCTGCCCAGGAGGGGACAAGGGCTTGGGAGAAAAGGAGTAAAAGAGTATGAAAAGAAAAAAGAAATTGCTCTCTGATGGTCTTTATTTATAAATTGCCTCCAGGCCAGACACAGTCTTACTTCATTTTCTTAGAGTTTGGGTGAGATCCCTCACTCTGTCTCTCCTTAGTAGAGGCACAGGGGAAGACACTGGTGATGAGGAGGAGAGCAAGAAGGCTGGAAAAAGTCCAGTTGGAGTCACTACCATAACTCTGTTCAGCAGTTTGGGGTCATAAAGGCTAGTCCCTTCTGGCTTCAAAAAGAGATCAGGAAAGGTGAATTATCCAAACTGGCTCTGATGGAAAATAAGTGCACAGACAGTTGCTGCTGTGACAATTGTTGGAGCTGAGAGTGCTGCAGAGCTATTGACAGCCAGCTGGGCCAAATTCCACTCCCTGTCACACCCAACCCTCCCGATCGATGCCATGAGAGCAAACAGTGCCTTCCGTGCACAAGGTCCCCTTCCCAGAGGCAAATATCCGATTATCCTGACCTGGAAGCTGCAGGCAGACATGCACAGGGCAGAGGAGGGCATGCTGGGGCTGACATAGTGGGACAAGGTACTTCTGGGAATCCTTTCAGAACCCCAGCTAGAGAGGCAGTAGATGTCATCCTGGGCAGACCTAAGCCTTACTACCCCCCTGCAAAGCCAGGTGGCAAAACCTTTGCTTCTCATGCCAGGAAGGATGGCTCTCTGACTGCTAAAAGTGACAACTCTTACCTTTGGTATGCTCTCCCTCCTGTTTTCTCTTTCATGAACCAATGTGGCTCCTCTCTCCTGAGCCACAACAGTGAGAATACTCTGTCTTGCATATTTCTGCCTCCACCTCCAGAAACAAAAGTGGAAGCAGGACAACAATATGACCTTTATGACTTCTCTGCACTTGGAAGTGTGCCAGAACAGATCATCAGAGATGCTGGTTTCAGCTGCTGCCATAGCTGCTTGAGCAGCAGCTCTGTATAGCTCTAATTTGGGAAGGGTAGCTCCTGGTTCTCATCCTCCAGAGCAAGCTTTCACATAAGTCCTTCCACCTGGACCACAGTTTTGGTCCTGCTTGCCTGCAAGCACTAGTCAGGCTCTGAAGGTCAAGGGTGTGAAAAAGTGCAATGCAAAAGAAGCCCTTACAGACTGCAGATTTGTGTCAATACCAGAGCTGAGCTCCCACCAGCCTCACTCACTGGCATAACTGATCTGACTTTTGGGGGTCAAATAGCAGCCCAGATAACTGGCATTGACTGCCCTTTTTAACCCAGGGTTTTGTGCCTGTGTCACCTCCAGCTGCTGCTCCTGCCTCGCTGCCTGCCCTCCACTGGCCCACTGAGACAGGAACCAGCAGAAGAGGCACAGATCCCCCTTCCTCTACCTCTCCTTGTACCAGGTCTGTTCTTGAATTTGCACCAGGCCCTATGCCAAAGCAGCAAAGGGGCACAGAGCAGAAGAGACTCACGGGTAAACACCACCCATGCAGGGAAATCATCAGCTCGACTCCTTTCCTGAAAGACTACCTGAGTCTCTACAGCCTCTCTCGAGGCATGAATGGCACAACTTACTCACCTGATTAAGCAGGTGGAAGGACACCGGGCTCCCAGCCCTCCCACCAGTCCACAGAGATGAGGGGGTGGAGGACCACACAAGCAGGCTTCAAGGAAAAACACTTCAGTCAGCCGTCAGCAGCCCTGCACTTTGGCATTTGCAGGTGTTTCAGAAGAAACTAATTGAATTCCCGTGAAACTGCTCCAAACATTTGTCCTAAGAGAACATCCTCACTTATTTGCTTGTGGATGATGCTTCATACTATGAGTTGCTGCATTTAGATTAGCATGCAGTGCCACTTTCCACCCCACTCTATTTCTGTCTGTATTAGACAGAGCTGTCAGCATCTCGCCTTCAGTGAAAAGAACATCAATATTCCCTGGCAGCAAGCAGGGGAGGCTCTATGCAAAGCCACATTTTTAACAGTTTAACAAATGTGCAGACTTGCAAACCTGGAAACTTGTTCTTGGCCAACTAGATGGCTTAGCCCAACTACCTCCCTCCTTCAGTGCAGCTGCTGCCAGAACAGAAGGAGAACAGGCCCTCTTCTGACCAGCATAGCTTCTACACTGATGGGAACAGCTCCCGAACCACATAGACCCTCCCCATGGGCTAACAAAACCTTTCTTAAAGTATATTTTCAAGCTACTCTTCTTCTCCAGCCTGGGCCTCAAGCAACTTCCCCTCCATGGGGATAAAAAGCTTCTTCCTCAGCTTGATTACAGCAATCCTAAAATTGGAACTGAGGAGATAACAGGAAGAAAGAGCTGGGATCTTATTGAGATCAACTCTATTTCTGTCATGTTGACTGAAATAGACAGTTGACCTTGTTCTACTTATGACTACCTCAGTGTAAGCCACAGCTTGCTTTATCACCAGCATGGGGCAAGCAGGTACAGCAGAGAGTTCTCGGCCCCCTCTCCCTGTCTCACAAATCCTATTCCTCCCACTATGGTGAGGCAACCAGGGATCACCCCCATGCAGCCAAAGCCAGGCAACAGGGAGAGTAGAGTTCATGTTAATGGGCTCCAGAATTTCAACTCATTAGTGAATGAGCAAAGTGCTCTGGGTCACCGGACAAGGTTTTCTCCCTCCTCCTCCACTTCCCTGAGGCAGTGAACAATATTTACGTTCACCATTTTCTTCATGCTGATATGACAGTTTAACTGCAGAGGGTGTTTCCCTTGCCAGTGAATTGTACCAAAGGCTAGTGAGACACACTGGAGTTTACACAGCTTTTATTAAGTAAATTTTCCCTTTGAAAGGGATGAGATTTTAATTAAAACCATCACCTGCCTTCTAAGAGCTTCCCTCCAATCAGAAAACCACTCCTCACTTCCATCTGCTCTTACAGCTGCCAGCTGAGTCCCGCAGCATGCCTGGGATCCCCCTTAATTTTGGCCCAACAGCTGTGATGCTGGGGGCTGCCAAGACTTGCCAGAGTGGGTACAGGAGGCCAAGCTGCTGCTAATCCCTGCAGGTGAAGTGATGCAATGTGGGACACCAGCTCACATGTTGCTGCTGCAAAGTTCCTTCTTTGGTAGATCACCACCACTTTTATCTTAGTGTGGCCTTGCTGAGCCTCTAAAATGTTGTTGTTCCTAGGGGAACAGCATGTTCTCTCACTATGGTTTAGGTGTCCCCTCCTCCTTTGTGAGGTCAAATGTACCAAAGCCACCTGGAGATGAGGGAAAGACACTGATGGTTGAAGAGGGTAAGAGAAGATTACAGATCCATTTGGCTCTTGCCAGATGAGCCTGTCTCTGTGATGCATGCTTGCGACCAAACTTTAAACAGGCAGAGTACACTCCTGCCATGTAAATTAGTAACGGCAGAGAGACAGTATAATCAATGGTTGCAATTGTTAAACATTTTATGGCAAATCCTGCTTGGTTTACTCACAAGATTGAGGGACTTCCTAAGGGCTTTCTACCCGTCTGGGTAGAAGGAAAATGACATAATATACTCAAGGCAGAAGAGGAAGCTGGCTTCCTTATGCCCCCTTCTGAGAGCATAGCAAGTAGTACTTGTCCATAAATACAGATCTTGTGCAAAATGCATTTTCTCACTTAGCAGGGAGATTATCCAACTCAGGTTAGGCTGACTGTTCCTAATAGGAAATCACAGTGCCCTTTTCTTATATAGCAAGGTACTAAATAGAAAGTTTCTTTAGGTTTAACGTTAATGTCCCAGGCATTTCTCATAAGTTCTGTTTTCCCATGCTGACAATCCTGCAGCTGATGGATTGTGAAACCACGGTGCAGGGACACACACAAGAGATGTCAGCAGTGGAGATTACACACTATGGGCCTGCCTCCCCAGCCCGCTGAGGATTAGCACCACACTACCATCTACTTAGATACCTCCTTGAGAGATTAATGCGTTGGTTGGTCCAATAATCGTTTTCCCCCCTGTTACTTGCTGAAAGCAATTTGGCATGCAGCCATTACCTGACCAGTCCTTTTTCTTGGTCCAGGCCAATTCTTGTAGTTCTCCTGACCTCTGATGAGCTCCTTCAGTCTTTGTAAGTATCCTGCTCTCACAAGGCAGCCACATGGCTGCTCCTGAGTTGGCTGTAAAATCCCTGCCAGCACCAGTGGCCCTGGCTCCAGATCCCAGAAGAAGCATTTTGCCCTGCAGCAGGTGCAATGTATTGGAAAGACATCTCCTAATGAGGTGTTCATGTTCCAGCTTGTATTACATAGCTCTGCTCTGTCCACAGGTGTCTCTCAGTGGAGCACTGCTGCAGCTCCCCTTCAGTGGCTGCTAGTGGGGTTGGTCAGCTCAGCCTTTGTTTCTATGTTCAGCAGCAAACTGCAGATGTCAGGAGCTGGATGGGCAAGCTTTAATCACAGTCCCTTCCCTGCCTCAAAGCAGCACCTCAACCAATGTCTGCCATATTCAGGCAGCTGTGGGATTGGCTGTCACTACCCTAAGGATCATCACCCTGCAATACCCTGTTGCTCCATCACCTCACCATGGTGCTCTTTTGCAGGTGATCTCTAACTCATGGCTCATCCTTTGAGATCTGGCTGGAATGAGTCACTACAGATGAAAACAGTGGTGGTGCCAGTCCTCCATGGCTGAGGCAGCAATGTCCTCGCCACCCTCACAATGAAAACCACACTGAGCCCCAGGATTGCCTCCTTCCTCATCACCGAAAGGCAGTTTTGCGTGAGGTCATAGCAATGGATCTTGTCCAGCCTGAAAGCATTGTCAGCATGCTGATTGGTCCTCTGTGCTGACTACCTGAAACAGGGAAAGAGGAGCTGGCACTGTGCAATCCAGTCAGAGAGTGCCATATTCCAGAAGTGGCCCTGCAGGTTCCAAAGTGACCATGTGAGAGATAAGATACTATCCAAAGTGGGGGATCATTGGTTGCTCAGAAATCCCAGGTGACTTAAACCCAGACTGTTTAGGACACAAAAGGATGAGAAAAAATTCCAGAAAGAAGAATCCAGGGCAAGACCAAGACCAAACCATTAAGTGCATGCCAGGACATCCATCAGAATTTCAGTTCTATGTGAATTAACAGCAACACACTAAGATGGGCTGATGGCATAAACAATGCCTGGTGGTCTTCATCCTTGTGTTCAAATTCTGCTCTTCCTCCAAAAATGCTGATCAATTTTGTCTTTATAAACATGGTCAAAGAACACTGCTTCCTCTTCTTCTTCTATGAAATAAGGCCATTAACTACAGAGATATAAGAAGAAAGGTAGAGAAAACTTGCAGGACTTTGTATGTTATATATGAGATGGCGACTCAGCCTTAAAATGCTGTAGAAGCCAGTGTAAGTGGCAGTAACCTAGCAGAAGAGAAAGGTTCTGATAGCAAAAGTAAAACAATCACCTGTACACCAGGACAGGGCACTGTGCAAATAGTTCTGGGCTGTGCTAATCAGGCAAATCAAGCAGATTTCCTTGAAAATAAAAAGGATTTTTCCTAGATGAGGGCATACATTTACTATTAGTCTGATAAAAGTAGTTTTCCTAATTTTCAGACTAATCCTATCTGGCCAGCAAGAAAGTAAAAACAGATTTTTTTTCCCCCCTGTCCGATGCAGCAATACCATGGTGAACACCGTCATTCCAGCTATCGTACAGGTCTGCTCTGAATCCTGTCACAGGACTTTCATTCGGGATTTCAGTCCTCTTCCTTTCTAGGCAGCCATGCCATCCAGATGAGGCAGCCAAACCACCCAGATGAGGCACCCAACTGTCCCTGCCTAAATTAGACACCGCCTCCGCATCACTGGAGTGCTCTGAGTCACCTCCCTGTCCACTGCTTATCCCCAGAGATCTAAGAGGAGATGCCAAAGTCAACAGTGTGTGTAATTACTCAAGGTTTTTATCGAAGGAGTGTAAAAATAAAAACTGATGATATAATGAAGTGAAAGATTCTTTCTTGATGAATGTTGAGTGTTAATTTAGTCATGGTCACACATGTGACCATGTGGGACAAGATTATTGTCTTCAGGTGGGACAACAGACCCACCCTGGTCTGCTGGGTCATTATGAGATTAATGTTCCCTGATGAGCAGTTACCACACCCACCGTCACAGAGGAGATTACACCCTTCATCTTGTGTAAGGTATCATAGAAGGCTTGGGTTGGCAGGGACATTAAAGATCATCAAGTTTCAACACCTCTGCCATGGGTAGGGAAACCTTCCACTAGACCAGGTTGCTCTAAGCCCCATCCAACCTGGCCTTGAACGCTTCCAGGGATGGGGCATCCACAGCTTCTGTGGGCAACCTGTTCCTGTGCCTCACCACCCTCACAAATTCACTTACAAGAGATTCACTGAAGAATGTCTTCCAAATACCTCATCTAAACCTTCCCTCTCTCAGTTTGAAGCCATTCTCACTTGTCTCATCACTACACGTCTGACAAAGAGTCCCTCTGCGGCTTCCCTGTGGCTCCGCTTCAGATACTGGAAGGCTGCTATGATGTCTCCATGCAGCCTTCCCTTCTCTGGGCTGAACAGCCCCAACTTTCTTAGCCTGAATATCCTGGTGGCCCTCCACGTCCCATTCCCATTCTGCTTCTCTGCTTGGCTGGAGAAAATCCACCCCATATGCAGTGATCAGGCACACCTGGTGTCTCAGAAACACCACAGAGAATCACTAAGGAAAAACAGTTGTTCCAAGAGGTATTTCCAGAGGCATTGCGGTAAACACACACATTGATAACAGCAGCTACCAGAACCCTCTGTGTCAGCACAGGCATAACGCATATTCAAGATTTATCTTCTCTATTTCTTTACTTCCTACAGTGAAGGACCTCTTCAGAAATAAACACTCCAAAGGAACTTTTCTCTTTGTATACCAAAGGTGTACTTCCCTGCCCACATGGGAAGCTTGACAACACAACTATTAGCAGTAGCAGCACTGTTGGGAGGACAGAAAGGAATGAGAACTGGACCTTCATTACCCTTTTAAGGGCACAGCTCATCACCTAAACAGGTTCCAAAAATAAAAATGTAAAGGATTAGAACACAGTTTGCATTATCTTCAAATTAAAAAAAAATTCTTTCTGGTATCATGGCCAGACAGAAACCAGCAAATGTCACTACCCCAGCTGCGTGTCCAGAAACAGCAGTAATCACAGCCAAGTACACCACTGTGTGTTTGTGTGCTGCTCTCACTGGCACACATGGGGTGGTTACACATTCAGCCATACAGCTGCCTGCACATTTTGAGGACAAAGCCCTGACTCTATACCTGGGTAATTTCCTATGAAGGTCTGTGCCCTGTACCTGCAAACTGTACATCTAAGTCTGTACCTGCAGCTAACAGAGGGGGCAAATCCATTTACTACTAATTTTGCCAAGAATGAGAGATCTTCACTATCAAAACCATTCCTTCTTTGTGTTCAGTTTTAGAGATGAACAATTCAAGGTCAGTTTTTAGTCCTGAACTAATTTTAATGGTTGAACCATAAGCAATCAAGCAACAGATTAATGGAAATCATCATAGGCCTTATCTGCAGCAGCTCTGCCAGCTGCTGCTTTGATGCTGCTTCTGACTTCTGAATTTTTTTCTTTTTTTTCTTTTTCTCAAAAGTCTTTGCCTGTCACCTAATTATCTGCAGAATGAGCAGAACAGGGATTGAGAAATGTGCAGTAAAAGTGTTTCAGACCCATAGAGGCTCTGATAATGAATCACCAAAGCTTTTCCTGACAGCAAACACATTTTTAATCCCAAGCACAGCCAGAGCCCAGCTTCTCCTTTGCCCTCATCCTCCCACCACTCTCTCATCAGGACATCAAGACCAGAAGAGAAGAGGAGGTCCTGCAGTTCCCAGGAATCCCAGGTTCATCCTGTTCTCTGGCTGGCCCCCTCCCAACTCTTCAATCACACCTTCATTCCTAGGAGGGCCTGGGATAGTTCAGGGCACCTGGCAGGGAGAAAGTCTCCTCCTGATGAAGGTAATAGTGATGTTCCCACCTCGAGGTTTAACAAAATCAGCAGCTCTTTGTCTACTGCTTGCTGTGGTAGTCTGACTCCACTGCTCATGATTAGCACTCATTGTAAATGACAGGGGAGTGAGCAATGTCCTCTGTATTCAACATGGAGCAAACACAAACAATTACTGCTCAATACACAAATAAGGAATTACTTCATCAGGCAAAGGATGTATGTAACTGCCACCATGGGCCATAAAAACAGGTCTCTTCATCTGTTCCATTTGTCACTGTAAATACAAGTCATCTCTCATCCACAGCATTTATTAGAAGACTGCATTGTATTATAGGGTTATACATCCTTTCAAAATAGATGAAATAAAAGCTTAAGAGGACAGTGATCTTATGGATATTTAATTCATGACTAACATTTTTCTGACAAACTGTGTAAATAAAACTTGGGCTCGGGAGAGTGATGGGAGGTTCCAAGCATTCTGTCATCCTGGCTGGCTCAATGTCCTGCAGCCTGGCCTGCTGGGGAACAGCAGGAACCTTGAGCCACTGCTCAGAGGATTAGGACATGCACATTTCACTAAGATATTCCAAAGAAACACAGATATCAGGAAGAGCTCAGAAGATTTAATTTAAACAGCAAATTTTGGTGTGAAGATCTTAGTGCACATTTGGATAGGGAGTGGGAAGAGGTGGGGAAAAGGAGGCTGTTTTAATATAATTGCTTGTTCAGCCCAGTTTAAAGAAAAGATTTTGCAAAACTCAAACCTAGCACGCTGGAGGATTTGGGAACATGCATGTGTAAGCAGTCAGGAGGCTTTGTTTTGATTTGTTTTTTCCTTGATATTGCTGTCTTCATTGCTACACTTGCTGAGGTCAGTATATAAAATGGGGACTGCAAGCAAAAAAAGTGGTAAATGTAACATTTCTCCTTGACAATGTCATGGCTTCAGACTTTTTGGCCATTAAACTTAGTGAGCTCTGAACAGCTCTGAATATTAAATAGTTCCAATTGATGTTGCGTACATAAGCACAATTGCACACACACAAAATGCTTTTGGCTGATTCCCTCCACACCACACAAACAAATTGGCATTATGTGCAACCCCCGTGACTGACTACTCCATTTTGAGTTTCTGACAGCAAAGAGATCCAGCAAAAAGATGACTGAACCCCTCAGTGGACAACCAAAGAACAGCTACAATATCCAAGCCTTGGCAAACACTCGTGAAGGCAAAACTCCTTAGTGTTTCTGATTCCTTCTAACAGAGCTGTTAGGAGCAGTCTCATATGCCTTCTAAGTGTTTCCTTCACTCTCTTAATCCCTGTCTCCTTCCTCTTGACCTGGAGACTCTCTGTGAAAGGAATTTCCACATGTATATTATAATGTGTAAAACAGAGTGTTATTACTCTGCCACACACTCACTGCCTCTTAATTTTTCGGGGATACTCCCACACTGCGAGAAGCACATAAAAATTTGGTGAGCTAACTTCAATTCATGTGCTAGTTACTGCGTGAAAAGGGCTGTGACAATCTCAGGTGGTTTCAGTGAGCCATTCCCAAATCTTTGGGTTTGATCTTTCCCATTACAGGAGCCTTCCTCCTGCTCTGTTACTTTAACCCCTGCTAATGAAGAAAATACCTGGGAGAAGACTCACACTAGGTCCTAAACGATGAGGTCACCCCTTTTAATCAAGGGACAAATCTTCATCAAAGAACAATATTGCACAATTTGCAATCATTCACAGCGGTGATGACTGGAGTTCATCAGTCATGGCTAGACTTTAGGGAAAAAACATTCATTATCAAGATATGGAGAAGGGAAACATAAGGTGACTCATAAGCTTTAACCCTTTAGAAATCAAAACTGCCACAGGGGTGGTAATTACACCGGGAAGGTAGTGAAAACTTTCAGTGACTACCCCCCAACCTGCATGCAGCTCACACACTGCCAGGTCACCACCACCTTGCAGAGAGAGGATTTTCTTTTCTGAGAATAACACCGGCTAGGTGCAAGAAGAGAGATTTTGCTGAAATGCCACCTCCAATGGAAGATGTAACATGTTCTCAAAGGCTTTGTGGTGCCACAGTTTCTCAGCAGTCAGGTGGATGGGCCGTAAAACACAGTCGTTCCCTATGGACACTGCAGTCCCGCCTGAGATTCAAGAGACTTCAAGAACAAGACTCCTTGAGCTGCAGAATGCCTTCCTGCTGGTACAATACTGCAGCTCCATAACCTCCTGAGCACATGCTATGCATAAATACAAATTCACAGGCAGGATATCACAGGATCTTGACTTTTCAGCTCAGATCTACAAGACAAAATCAGCCAGTTTGTTTTTGTTTTCTTCTGAAGATACCTCTCTTTTAGCACAAAAACAAAGGATTCCTAGTCTTTTTCTTTGCTGACTAACTTTTCCCAGGTTTTTAGGCCTGCAGAAGCAAATGGATACCAGAAAGCTGTTCCCATCAAGGGTGCAAAGCTGGTAATCCAGTGCCAGAGGAGCACAATAACCTGTCAGTACTGCACACCCACCACACAGTAGGAACACCAGGGACAGTATTTCTTGGGACAGCTGTGGACAAGTGTTGGCAAATGTCTCAGACCATTCCTTTCTGTACAGACATTGGGAGCTAAATATTACAGTGCATTTAAATGCCTTTTTAAGTCCCAATTCCCTCAGTGCATCATTTTACATAGCCCCATGCAGCATTAAATCCAATTCTATATGGTTGCATACAAAATAGGAAGCACTTTCAACAGCCTGAAAGTTGATACTACAAGCAGAGATCCCATACACAGTATATTCATATATAATACCCATCCTCCCCCAGTGTACATACTTTTCATAAACACGTACATTAAAAATAAGACCTTATTTTAGCATAAGATATCATGAACTGTGCTAGACTCATTCAACCCTGCTTAATCACAAATATCATAAAACCCACAAATATCCCATTTGAAAAAGTGGTGTGAGTAATTCTGAGTGGAAATCAGAAAAAATGAGTAATGAAGACCAAAGGTAACAATCAGGCCAACACTCCCCGTCACACTGGGCAGAATGACTGCAACAATACCAAGGCAGTTTTGTCTTTTTATGCCACTTGAAGCTCATGCCCTTATTTACAAAGGCATAGTGGAAGCTATTGAGAAATCCCTTTAATAATCCGAAGAAGGGCAGATATTTTGCCATTGCTACCAGATCCATTAGTGACAACCTGCTGACTGAAGACTTCACTCCATATAAGCACATCCCTCAAGCAATTCTGATGGGCCAAATGTTTAACAATTTGTTGCCTCCAAGAAGCAAGTGGTGAACTCTGATATTGCTTTAATGTCCTGATACATTGACCCTGACCCCAGGGAACAGTTTTCCCCTCCCCATCTATTTCCACTGCCCTGGATAAAGTAGATCTGCAGCCAGCAGGGATGGGCATAACAGCAGCACTGGTCCATCCAGTCTTGCCTGATGAAGCTGATGACAGAGCCAGCACCTCCAGCTCGCATACTAAGTTAATATATGATCAGGTTACCTGAATTCTGAGAAGAAAAGCCCTGGGAAATCATTACAAAGGTTATTTAATGGTGCATAAGTGGTGCCCATAATTCAAGAATCTCTATTCCAGGTCAGGCAGTGAAATCAACATCCTGGCCCAACTGAAGGTGCTGCAGATTTAAATCCAGTCTCCAAATGAATGTGGAAGAGCTGAACCTCATGCTAGAGCAAGGCAAAAGGAAAATTTTACTGTGTCATGCTGGGAGATTGCTATGTCAAAACCCTGGCCCTAATTCTGACTTTTAAGTGACACTTTTGTTAGCCCTAAGGTGTAGCCAGTGTTACCATTCTCCCCTGTGCTGGTATGCCAGGAGAAGCAGTGCCTTACTGAATGAATGAGAGATGGAAGATGGAGATGGCTGAACAGCCTTCTAAAATAACATATGATATGAATAAAATTGCCTACAAAGCTCAAGTATTTTCCCCATGCTTCCTCATATCCCATGCACCAAACATGCAAGAGATGTGCAGCACTTGCATCAAGCAGGGTCTAGCCACATCATGCCCCTTCTCCTCAGAGCCCCAGCTGCTGTAAAACCTCTGTCACTCCCACACATCTCCCTCATGTGCTCATGGTCATGGGACACCCTGTGCCTGAGCTGCCCTGGCCTGAACAGTCACCTCCATGAAGGTTCACCTGTGCAGGGGAACAACCTCTGAGTCCACCAGATGTCCCTGCACTCATCTACCTTCTGCTGAAGATCTGGCCCCTTTCTATCTACCTATACCAAGGTCTCTGTTTCCATACAGGACATTTCTACACCAGTGCTTCTGTCTCTCTCTTACCTAGTAACCACAAAGAAGCACATCAAAATAAGAGGGCAATGAAAGAAGAAATCTATGTTTCAGAAGAGAAGAAAGAAAAACCCTAATCCAAAACAGTAATATTTTCTTACAATGTTTTGTGATACATAGGCCATGAGATGCGACGTACCCAAACAGATGCAGTCAGGACTACTCAAGGCTTCCGCTTTGGATCATCCTTTTTGGAAAATCCCCAGTAGCTGCAGACAAACCTTGCCTCTGGAAATCCCCTGCTCACTGCACTACTGTCCTTTTATGCCTAGGGACAAAATCCCAGATGAGCACTTTACTCTCCTATGTGGGTAGTGGGAGGCCAATCTTGCATGAACAACATTTGGACAGAAGGCAGAGGTTATTTTTGGCCTCTCTGATAAGGAAAGAAGTCCAGGCTGAGAAAGGGAAGAATTAGACATGTCTGAGTTGGCATTTCCCCTACTAGAGGTAGGGGAAAGTTCAGCTGAAGAAGCAGCAAATGGCAGAGTCACATGGATTGAAGCCAGGTCTTCCCCATGCTCCCAGCCCTCCTGCAACCCAAACCAGGCTAAGGGGACATGACCACAGGAACCACACTGAGTGTTCCATTATGGAGAATGGCCTTATCCAGCATAGTGCTGGAAGAATTGTCCCTTCATCTCACTGGGCAGGCTGGAACAAGCAGCCCAACAGAATGCCGTGTCCTGGGGTGACTGTGTTTCCTCCCGGGTGACCTGGAAGGTGCAGCCTCCATGGTCATTCATGGACTGCAGCAACTTTAAAAACTACTAGCAAATCTCAGGAATAGCTGCAGTTCCTGACAAATACCCCTCTATCCTGAAATCAATGTTGGCAGGCACGATGAACATGTCTGAGGGCAGACATGGGGCTGGCATCACACAGCAGTGATGTGTTGGACCTCAGCAGTGAGGGGAGCTGACACCTCCCTGCACAAAGGGTTAAAATTATGTCACCTCATGCATGGAGAGGGGGCCCAGCATAGGGCCAAAATACAGATCCCTGTGGCCAGCCTGAAGCTGTTCCACATAAGGGACCCAACTCCTGCTTGGCCAAGTCACTACAGAAGTGGGCCTGCAGGAAGATAACCCATCACGGGTCCTCATGGGACAATAAGGAGGTGATTTTCACTTAGGATAACATTGGTTGTGACTCATCTGCCAAAACTGGATGAGTAGTGACATTTCTGGGGTTCAGTACATGGAGCAGATCACCAGCTCTTCTCTTGCTATCTTATCAGAAATGGAAATTGAAAAAACCTGAAATATCCCAAGAGCTGCTACCTTACAGTCACATCCATAGACCGAAGGACTCACACACAGCTGGAGCCAGGCTGCGTTGTCCTCCAAATCCTGTGGAGGGGGGTTGAGCAAGAAGCCGAACTGCCACAACCTTCCCAGTGGCCTTGCTTTGTGACGAAGCAAATACAGTCTCCTTGAGAACTGCATGGTGCTGCCACAGTGCTTTGTCTGCTTCTTTCTAAGCCTCAACTTCTTTAGCTGTTTAATGCTTTGATGGTAAGCCAATAGAATCATTCCCACTTTCCAGAGGCAGAAAAGGGGTCACTAACAGGAAGCAGAAGTCCATGACAGTTTAAACAGATCTCAGCAGGACTGAGTTAGACCTTAGACTTGCCTTAGCAGCAAGCCCAGCCTTCCAGTTTTCCCTGGTGCTTCTTTTAGGTCTGAGCTCGGAACTCTGAAGGCAGGTGAAAATGAAAGGAGGATGTGGATCTGTAACTCAAACAGAAAGAAGAAGTCAATAAAGTCAACAGAGTTTTATTAAATAAGCTCTAGGTCAGTCCAAATTCTGCATCTTGTATGTGTTTGAATAACACCATTTCCTTCAACAGAACTGTATGAGACATAAAAGAACACTGATAGTTTTACCTGACTGAAGGTGGGGAAACATTAAGCAGTGATCATTTTTTGGTCACTGAACAACTAATTAGGACACAGGTAAAAGGGATAAACTCTTACTGAAGCAATTTGTAGGCAGGTGGATGCACTTGCAGCCAGCTCTGTACTGGTGGGTATATCCTGAGGGATCTGACACCACACTCATACCACTACAGGCCCACTGATTTTGGTGATCCAGGTGGGATCTCTGGGGGTTACCTTGTGCAATCACCTGCTCACAGCAGGGCTTGCCTCAGAGATGCAGCTGACTCTACAGCCTGATCCCACTACACAGCTTTTCTACAGAGTTTTAGTAATTACAGAGAAGAAGAGGGAGTAAAGCAGAAAGCAATTCCCAATCCAGCCATCAGGCTTCAGAGACTTTCAGGTAGTTGGTCCATCACCATGGAAGGGTGTGATGGAAGGTTCATGCTGCACCAGCCATTTCCTGCTGAGCTGCTGCCAGCGCAGTCAGAGCTGCGAAAACCACACCACTGCAGAGTTGCAAATCTGGGTCAGCATCTTGAGGCACCCTGTGGAAACAAATGTTTCCTCCCTCCCTCTGTCCCGGCTCCAGCATCATCTTTTCTCTGTGTCCCCTCATCTAACGAGGATTTCCATCCACTACCCTTCACCCACACAACATACCCACCCACCATTTTTTGGACACATTCCCAAATTCATTCCAAACCCCCAGCAAACACAGAACAGGCATTTTTAGTGGGTGAAATGCAAAGGAAAATTCACATGGAACAACACGCCTTGCAGCTGGCATCTCAAGTGAACAAAATCAGGGCATGCTCCAGATTTGCTGCAACTGCCCTGAAAAAGGTTTTTCAAAAGCCACTGTCATGCAAGTGCTTCTGCTGCACTGTGCTCATTAAAGTCTCCTCCTAATCTTCAGTGAATATTTGCCCTAGGGCCCTCAGCCCATGTCTTAAAATTGACACGAGACTGGAAGTCTCTGATAAAAGAAGATGCGAGACAGTGGCAGCCAAAGATATCAAAGGTCAAAGTTGAAATACATTGCAGATTCAAACAGATTTAGCCTGCTCATTTTTAGCTGTTTCCCATCAGTGCACCACACTTCCCCCTAAGTATTACAGACAGAAAATAAGTGCAGGCTGCACTATCCATGCGGCAAGGTCCAAAACAGAGTGGAGACTACCCTGCAGCCGCACCTCTCCTGCAACAGCCTTGGGTAGGATGTGTCAGAGCATCCCAGTGGAGGCATCCCTGCTCCCTTCCCTTGAGTTGAGAGTCTTGTGGCTCCATTGCAATGGAGCATTTTCTCCAAATATTGGCATTTTCCTCACTCAAAGGTCTGATGGATCATTTATATCTAAACCATCTGAGTGTTAACAAAAGCCTTGAAATCTTTATTCTAAACTTTTAGAGGGCTCATAGTTTAATTTTCAGGTCATAGTCCTTTCCATTTCTTGTCTCCCTACTCCACATCAGAAACACCGGTTACACAGCCAACTATCTCACTGCTGTTCCAGGCTGCATACTTTCCCAACTGGGAAAACAAACAGCCATCCTTTGATCCTGCTGGGCTAATTTAGGCTAGATAGGAACAGGATTGGGAAGCAATTCAAGGGAAAATTGTATCTCATTCCCCACTGTCTCAGAGAAAATGTCCTCCAAAGTCAGCACGTCAGATGAAAAAAGGAGGAAAAAAAGGGGAGACATTGAACAGACCTTCACTTAAATCAGAGTAGCGAGTAAATGTTCAGAGAAGTTTCTTAGCAAGGTAATAGCAGACAGAGATCAAGAGCTGTACACAAAAAGTTATTTTTTTTATTCCCCTTGGGTTCAGGGATGTGGGCTGTAGCATGGCTAGCAGCTCCATTCCCAGTTTCGTCTCATGAAAATGAGTCCCAAAGAGTCTGACTTGGGGTACTGGCTCCTAAGCAAAATCAATTCTTTAAGTTCATTATGCACAGCCTTATCGAGGGTTGGAGAAATTATTTGCTCCAAATGAAAAGCTTTTTTAATGTTACATGAACCAAAACATTATTTTAAGGAGTATTTAATTTTGTAGAAAATAGCATCACAAAAAGAGGAAACCAAAACCTGCACTAAATTTCTGCACAGCCTGCAAAGCCTCATTTCCTATTTCCTAACAAAAATGCTACCATGAAGCAGTTTCAAATTTTTAATACCCCGCAAAAGTATTAACAGTTACTGGCCACGTGCAATTCAAAAGAATCTCATTTGATAATTCTGAGTCATCAAAACTGTAGCAATAATCCTGCAAAAGCACTCACTTTGCAAGACTATCATTATTCTGCCACTTAAGTAAACCTTATTAACAGGAAGAATCAAGGTGGCCCCACAATAGCCTGCTGCATGGAGGTTAATCAGAAGGAGCTAATTTCGGATCCAATGTTCCTGAAACATTTTGCTGGAAATTCTCATAAAGCCATTTAAAAAAGGTTTGTTTTGAGGAGCCGCTTGTCAGTTTAACCCACGTTTGAGACTATTATTTGCCAAGCTGAGGAGTAGAGCCAGCTTGCACACAGCAGAGGGGTAGTGAAGTGGAGGGCTCTCATGCAAGACAAGTCCAAATGAGACTTCCAAATCAATTTAAAAGGCCTGCCTGAATATAATTTCCTTCTTTACTTGGGAAATGCTAAAAGACAATCAACAGCTACAAGGCCCTTTCTTTTGTTTTAGATTATTTGGAGGTGAGGAAAAACATTGTTCTTAGCACAAAAATCCATCCAAGCAGAACATGTTTGAAAGAATCCCAAGGACTAAAACTATTTTTATTAACAAGTTGCAGTAGTTCATTCTTCCTTTGTGCCTGTTGGATGACATTAGCAAGACAGTAGCTCATGGCAGGACAGCAATCTAAGCACCATGGATGATTTAAAATCTTTCCCCTACTAGCAATGCTGAGTAACTTTGTTACTTATGGCAAAAATTTTATAAAGTCTTATAAGCAAAACAGAGGATAAAATTTTCCTGAGCTTTTTGGTCTGGAAATTTAATTTTTCAGACACTGGTATCTGGCACAGGTCAGAGCAAGAAATTATCTCAGGGACACATTCAACTCCAGCATTTCCAACTCTGTGTCATGATAAACCTAAAAGTTTTAAGTTTTTCTGTGAGCTAGAAATTATCTTAAAATAAATAAATTCAAAAGTGCAGAAATACCTCACATCTACAATACCACAATATGAAGTGCTGTTGCCTTTGTTAGCTTTTAATGTTAACATTCCCTTCAACTTAAATCGACCAAGTGAAAAGCAATAGGAGCACCGCTGGTTGAAACAAAATGCCTTCCTCTTGTCACATCAATCCAGGCTGGCACACTCAGAACAAGCTGAAGATGCCCAAAGCAGTCATGTGTCCCCTCCTTCTACCCACTGAATGCTGGTAAGAGCCCACAGCATGTTGTATTTTGACAGACTCCATTTTCCAGTGCAAATGTGGTTTGGAGAAAAGCTCTGAGCCATCTCTGGGGAGAACAGTTCCAAAGGCTCTGTGCTGAGGCACATTAACACACAGGCTGAGCTGAGTGCTCTTCTGTCAAAAAACAGGCACAAATTCAGCACAAGAAGGCACAAAAAATATTTTACTAGGGGTGCAACAACCTCTTCCTTGCTTTTAGTATCCTTGTGTAATAATTTCATACTCAGATTGCAAGGACTTTTATTTTCCCCTTCTCTGTGCTCCAGGCTGTGCAGATTCTACCGCAATGTACACATTAAACAGTCGCTGGCAGTACTCTATAATCACCCAGGAATGCAATGGGTGTCACATGGGGCTTTGCTCAATACAGCTGTTCACTGGCCCAACTGAGCAATAAACATTTGAATTATGGCAAATGTTCTTTGAGGGAGAAAGTTTGTTATTAGTGTAAATACAAAAGGACTCTTGAAATGGCCCAAGGACTTCAGCTTCACTTCAGAAGTGCACTAAGTTATGAAGCTGGAGAATACAAAAGTTGAAAAGCAAGATATTATTTTCTTGTTATTCAAGCAGTGAGAATTCATTTTAAAATATCTGTATGACCTCAGGGGAGTCACAACCACAGAACCCAGAAGATTAAAGAAAATAATCTTAAAATACCTTCCTCGAAGAGTCATGCATTTCTTTCTTGATTGTAAGAAGTGATGGGCAAACTTAAAAAGGTCCAGAGGTTTGAGTACCTCTCCAGAGCAGCTGATGCCTTGTTAAAATCCCCCTCAGGGCACATTTCTGCTCACTTTTATTGGGAACAAGGAAGCTGGTAAGGTTCAAGCTCATGCCTTTGCACTGCCAATCCAAGTCCTTCACTACCTGCTACTACACAAATAATTGAGTCTCCAAAACCAGCACCAATAGCAACAATGTTGGCCAAACCACAGAAGAAGTAATAAGCTGCAAAGAGCCCATAGAAAGTTGTTCAGATGGTATTTTCTGTGGACAGAGAGTCCTGTGAGAGATTAAAACCACAGAGTCACAAAACAGAAGAAAATACAAGCTGAAGGCTTTCTCAGAGTGCAGTTTCCCCCATCAGAGATATTCTTTCTGTTATGCCAGACTACTCATAGCTGACTGCATTTGCACAGCAACCAGCCAGCAACTTTTTTTTTTTAATTTATATTTGCTTTGAATTACATGTTTTCTAGTGTCAGCTTTAGAGGTAGATAAAACCTAGCTGCAGCAACAGCTTTTAAATCAGCTATCATCTCTGCTTCAGTCAAGAGAAACCTTTAATTAAAGAATTGAGTTACAGGGGTTCTAGTTACCATATAACTAGCAACATCTTTAAATATTTGGATTGTAAATAATCTTCATAACTTGGAGACAGGCATCATCTTTACTACTTCACATTGAAGGCTTTGCAGGCATTTTTTAGAGGTCTGGCAACAGGGAATGACAGAAGGAAGTACTGATAAGGTGCTGCAGCTCAGCAATAAGGTAGTACAGGGAAAATACAGTAGTTATGTAATGGTTTGTGATCTCTTCTTTTCCTTGCTTTGGGAAAAAAACTCTAGGATCTTTGCATTTATATTATCCCAGACCTGAATTTGATGGTGCACCAAGGCATGAAGCTCCCTAATGCTCTGGTTGAAAGTACAAAAGGATGCTAATTTTACAGTACTTATTAGCCAGCTGCTTTCAGTAGTATAGAGCTACTTCTTTATAAGTGATATTGTAAGCATCCTATTTAATCTTGATCTTCACATTCAGGAGAAAGGACTTGCATATTAAAAAAAGAGCATTGGACATTAGAAGGATTTATGGAGGAAAAGAACAAGTGAAGAGAATCCTATTAGCTAGATTAAAAACATTAGATGTGCTAAATCAGTAGGTATTCTGCTTAGCATGAAATAATTATCTGTTCAATCTAAATAGGCTGAGCCTGCTAAAACACTCCACAGACCAGATGTAAAATGGTATTCAGACAGCCTAGTAACTTTAAATTCTTCCTCAATTCAAAGGAATAGAATTTTGTATATCTGTACATTTCTGTGACCATCAATTACAAATTATTTCTGCCCCATATTCCTCTACCATCAATCAATAAATAGCCTGTTGTCTATAATCTAATACTCAAATACATGTCAAACAGGACCCCTCACAAAAGAACAGACAGCAGATGATGGTAGACATGGCTATGTTTAGAAATCCTGCCCTCATCCAAAACTATGAAATTACTATATTTATCTATTCCAAAAAGCACTCAGAGGTCTCTGGGTTTAGGTTTCACTTTAATGAAGCATTTCAGAAGAGGAGAAGCATCCAAGTGTCATGGCTTTCCATGACCCAAACCAGAGTCAGTACCTGCCACCGATCCCTGGAGGAACATACATCTATGAGATCCCTGTCAGATCACAAGGTCATCAGGCTCACCAGAAAGCCTCTGCATGATAACAGCTGCCCTAGAGGAACCTCCTAATACTCACTCT
This sequence comes from Haemorhous mexicanus, assembly GCF_027477595.1. Taxonomy (NCBI): domain Eukaryota; kingdom Metazoa; phylum Chordata; class Aves; order Passeriformes; family Fringillidae; genus Haemorhous; species Haemorhous mexicanus. Next base: position 19,717,330 of record NC_082343.1, on the reverse strand, counting down.
AAGCCTCAGCTATAAACTTGATGTCTCCTTCATCTTTTACTTCTCTTGAGAGATGAGTCCTGCAGGCTCTCTCCCATGGTCATCAACTCCAAAAAATTACACTTTAGGGATATCACCTCCTCCCCTAGCCTTTGAGAATTAACTATATTTTTATAGCTGCTGGCCTAGAAGGGGAGACTCAGCTCCTTTCTCAGCTCACCTCATAGCTTCTCATGTGGCATTTAATTGCCAAACAGCCAGATTAGAAAGACAGTTGGTGAAGAGCAAAAGAGAAACAATAACAGCTCTGCAGCTCTCCCTCTGGAGTAAAAAAGTCCACTGTTCATGGGACTAGACAGAAAGAGGGAGAAAACAAGCACTGAGGGGGCATAGTCTAGAGCCTGGTTAGGCTGGACTGATCCCTGCTTCTGAGGCTGTGTTTGGGTTTTAATCAATAAGCACTCAATGTTAATTGTATAAACAGCCTCTGAAGGAGCTCCAATCTGGGCCTATGCCTAAGAGAATTCTATTAAAATGCAACAGACATTGCCTCATTAAGACCTGTACAGCACAAAATGTCCTGTTTTGCAGAGCTAAGCATGAGACACCTTTGTCTTGTCTTGGAAGGTTTTTAAAGGGTTATGGTATCATATTCACCTCAGAGGGGAGGTTTTCACTCACTCACAAAGCAGGATCAGGCCATTATGGCAATAGATCTTGCTAAACAGAGACACATCCCCTACTCTGGAGTACCCAGCACACTGCTGTGCTTACAGCACAGTGCATTGGGCCACAGGACAGCCAAATGCTGTGAATGTTGTTATTCTTCTGGCATCCCGAAGCCGCACACCACACCACTTAAAGCACCACCCTTAGGCACTTCACATTTATTTGCTTCTGTGCTCCCTACAACAGGTATATTTCTGTTTGGATTTTTGGTTGGGTTTTTTTGTGGGCTGCGCTTCTAAATCCTTAATCTCTGCATTGGTTAAAGAAGCAAGAATGTATTGTGTGTTCAAAGAAGTGTAGATATAGATAGAAAGGCCCCCTCCTCTAATTAAAACCACCCATTTACTTTTGTGTACAGAGAAACATAACACAGCAGGAAACAACTGTCATATCAAATACCCCCTTATGGTAATTGTGGTTAAATACTCACTTTTTAATGGTACCATACTTATAGGGGCTTGGCAACAGATGAAAAAATAGGTAATCACTTCTTCTGGAGGGCTGCCAAAATGGCAGGTTTCCCAAGTCAATCAGTTCTTCCAGGGACTGGGAATTTAGAAAGCAATTTAATGCTGCAAGGAATATGACAATCTATTTATAATGGCATAGTGTGAGAGGCTGAGAGGAGAAACTGCAGCTGTTGTATAAGGATTATAACTGACGGATTGTTTCTAGCAAAATGTATTGCTATATCAGAAGGAAGTACGAGTTTAGCTGCCTGGCTGATTTTCTTTTCCTTGTACAGGTGTGGTCCCAGCTTGAATGAAATCAGGCACCAAGACTAAAAACACTACTTTTGATCTTCCCCTTGACATTCCAGGGTAGCCTTTGCCAACTCTCTTGGGGACTCACTGCATCAGAACCCGTCCAGCCTTTGTTAAAGTGAAGAGAAAAACTAGCCCAGATTGAGAAGATCCCACAGGAGCATCACAAGGGATAGAGAGCATCCCTGAGTGTCAAATAATAGTCCTCCCTCTTCAGTTCTTGAAAAAGCTTTGCTTCCTGTTTAATATTTATTTATTTTCCAGCTTCCATATGTATTTCTATGGTTAAATAACTGTCCCTCCATCCTAAGGGAAGGCTGCTTGCAAGCACAGAACAGCAAATGATTCCTGCATTCTATGTACAGCACAGTACACATGTCAGATGTTATAATGACTATTATATTTAGGATCAAGGATACAAAAAAACAGCAAACAGCAAAATTATCAGAGCATCCAAAGCTGCCCACTTTGAAGAAACCAGGATCTAGCAGCTGCCCACCCCTAGCACTCTTGGGTTCATACTGTGCTTTTCACCCTGGTTTGAAAGGGCCAAGGACTACAGCAGCAGTAGTACAAGACTTCTTTAGTAATGTATGCAAGGCCCGACAACCTTTGTAAAAAACTGAAACAGAAAACAGGCTTAGCAAAACATGTTTTTATCAAATATGATGCTAATCATGATCTCGCTGTTAATATAAGCAAGGGGTCTTTTTGCTCGTTGATGTGGTTAACCATAGTGCAGGGTTTAGCTCATCTCCAAAATCTGTTCTCATGCTTTCCCTGCAAGAAGATAATCCAAGCCAGATGATTTCTTTCTTACACCTTTATCTATTACACAGTCAGCTAAAATCTGGAAACAGAGAGATGAGAAACTTCCTGCTTCCTGCAATGTAAATCGCTCATTCTTACACCCTTGGAGCACGCATTTTCCATGGCTTTTTGCTGGGAAAAAACCTAGTCCTCAGTTTATGCATCCCACTACCCCAATTTCCTGAAAGCCAGATACCAGCAGATACTTAGGAACCCTTGGGTCTCTTGATTACAAAGATGAGGGCTGGTAAAGACACCCAGACAATTAACATGTCTCCCACTGCTTTGCCTTTCCCCATCACCTCAGGATCATTCTGTGGTACATGAAGGTCTGATGTGCACGCTCAGGCTGCTGCCAGAGTGGTTATTCCTGTGAGTTGTTGCCAGCTAGCATGGTACATCTTGGATATGTGGCACTTCCACATGTATTTCTGCCCATCTGAAAGAACCCCGATTATTTGGCAGGTTGTCTACCGTGCCAGCTAGTGACACCCAGAGATGCCACCACAACAGGTGGGGGTCGCCCCAACATTGAGACAAAGCCAAAGCAAACTGCAGCACATCACTAAGGACAAGATCAGGCACCTGGCTGCTGCAATCTAGCCACCAGCAGCCCTTCATTCCCACCCAGCTCTATCATGGCAAGTCACCTAGACACACTAACCTTGCACCTGGAGGAGGTAGGGTTGGAGTTTTGTGCTGTTTGTAAAGAGGTTTATTGCTCTTTGAATCATACAGACAGATGCAGCAATATGACTCTACCTGCTCTCCCAGCCCTGTCCAGGGAAAATAATTTTTTGTTACATTCTACATGGGCAGCTGAGGCATGGGAATAAGACCTCTCAATAAATATACACAAAGTTCTAGCATTTCTACAACATCTTTCATCAGGGATCGTAAAGCACTTCAAAATACCAAACATCACCAGACCCCTGTAAGGGCTGGGGTAGTCAAGGGAAACTGGGAGAGAGCTCTTACGATGCCTTGTTTCAGCAGGCTGGTGTAAGAACAAGAAACTACGTCGGTAACCTGAGAAACAGTGTGTGGGGCTTCAGGGGATTTTTGCCTCCAGAAAGTTTCAATTTGCATCTTTCAAAACTTTCTCTTTCAAAACATCAATTAGAAGACAATTAAAATGATGTTCAGAGACAAAATTCTAGACCTTATGTTGTCTGGAAGCCTCAAGTTAAGCTCCATAGTTATGTTGCATACACTAAAGATCTACAGCCATTGCTCAGTTATGATAACATGCACATAGATGGTCTGAATATACCAAGCAGTGATATCAAGAAGCCAATGCAATTATTCTTCACTCTTCAACACTGAAGAATGAATTTAAGTAGTGCTTTAAAACCGAAACTAGTTTATGCCATTAAAAGGTACCTTTTTACCCCTTCTCATTGGTGCAATGAGGCCTTACTACAATTAAAATTAGACCTAATAGGTTTTCAGTAACTAAATAAAAGACCTCAATGTTACCTTCCCTTTGGCCTCATCTAAACTGCGAGACTTTGCTATATCACCCACCTCTACACTCTGAGGGCCCCAAGTATGTGGCATATTCTCTCCTATCCCCTCTCAACAGCTTAATTTCTATATGAAAGAAAACCAATCAGAGGCCAAAGGCAGCTGCAGCATGCTCCAGACAGGCTCATAGGCACCTGCTGAGCATATCTGCCCACCTCTTCAGCCAAGGCCCTCTGAGTGGTTGTGCCAGAAGAGAAGCTCAATTTCTCCAGTCCATCACAATATGTGGGAAGAAGGCATCACTCAAGGGGGATTAGAAGCACAAGCACACAGCAGGTGGGAATTGCTATAAGCAATCAAGGTGAATCCTGCTGGTTCTGGGAGCTAAGACAGAGTCTCCAAGCAATCCGTGCTCTGTGGTTCCCTCCCTAGATTGCATGCACCCCCACCCTTTCCCAAAACCAAAGGGCAGAAAGAAGGCCACATCTGAGATCCCATCCTCCCTGAAAATTTTTCCTGTGTAAGCTACTACCTTCAGGTACAGGATCATAGCAAAAAACTTCTGGCACAGCATCCTCTTTTTCCTTAAATCCATGAGCTTCACCCCACAAGACATCCTCGGTGCTCCTGAAAAGAGAGGCCAGCATGTAGAACCAACTCTTCCATTGGGGTGAGTGGGTGCAATTTACAGAAATTTACGGCAGCAGACAGGTACCCCGTGGATTCAGGTGTTCCTGGCAGCTCAAGGTATTGACAGCTCCCTTATGTAGTCATATCCTGCAGTTGCACCTCAGCAGCAGCTAAACCAGGTAGAGAGGAGGAACAACACTCCATCTTAAGAAACCTAGAAGCACTCTGATGAGGAATGACCATACTGAGATGAAGGTTGCTTCATAGTAGTAGCTGGTTCCTGCACATATCTCTTCAACTGCAGTCCTTTTATTAGTCATATTTTCATAGATACCAAGAATCTAGCTACAAAGAACACTGTACAACTCAGGCATGGAAAAAGTTAGCTCTTTGTGGTATCACATTTTAGATGAAAAACCACTTCCTCTCTTCCACAGCAAAGCAAGAAAGCGTAGGCTTCAGTTTTATCAGTCATTGCATCTGCGCCTTCTTAACAAGTTCAAAGTCTGTGAGCCAAAAATGTATCTTTCCCTCTTTGACATTCATGTAAATTTGAAACCTGTACAGCTTCATTGACGTTTACAATGGTAAAAATGATGGATACTGGAATTTTGTTGATTTTATTTTTTTATTCAACAAGAACAAATTGTTTCACAGAATAATTTGCTTTCTCTTGAGAAGGCTCAGAAGTGACTTTTCAAGCTACACCAATAAATCACATGGATTTTCAATGTGCTGCTGCACATGGATTCAGAGTGGGTTTCAGATTAGTTACCTGCTGTAGGATAACAGCATGGCTCTCTAGTGATGGGGATCACTGGGGAAAAGGAAGCACTCACTGGTGCTCGCCACCCTTCTGGCTGGTCCCTTCCAGTCACACCACAATCTGCTTTAACCATTTAAAGAACAAACCTTTTCCTCTTCTGCCATTTGTTATTTCTTCCACTTCTTGTTATTACAGCAGAAACCCACAAGTATCTATTTTAGGGTTATCTTTACTCCCTGAATTTTCAGTAAGAGATGAAAAAAGGTTGGCAGGGGAGACATATCTTTCTGTCCTTTATCTCATGCCTGGACATTCAGATATCTTAAAGAGGGACATTACTTCTTCACTGTCTTTCCTCAGTGGAGCTAAGTGTAATTCTTAGTGTATTTCTGTGGCTATCCATAACTTCTTTATCTGCCTCTCTGCTTAGCTAGCTGTCTGGTTTGGTATTTCCAGTTTGCACTTAACCAGGCTGGATATTCCCCATTTGTCTTTTCCCATAGTCATATGCATCAATCAGAGCCTTTTTTATTCTTTCTGCAGCAGATAGGGAAGAAATATAGATGGAGCTATGCTCACCAATGCTTCCGTAGAAGAAATCAACACTACAAGAGGCTCTGGCTGTATCAACCTTAAGATGTGGTAATAATTTGAAATAGAATGTAGATCCATAAAGTATTAAACAAAAAAAAACCCCAAGTAATAACATCTTGTACTTATATAAGAAAAATGTTGACCGCTTAAGTAGGAACAACAGTATGGTTTATAACAATATATCCCTGTGAGCTAAAGGCCTGGTTTTTATTATAGTCATTTAAGCAATGAATAATTTCAGATGTAGAAAAGACAAAATAATTTACACAGATATTACCCATTTTAGTAGCAGAACAGGAAACACTGCCCAGGTGACCTTCTTTAAGGATGAGATTTTCACATTCCTAAGCTGTTAATAACTGTAATTGTTGAAGGTATTTAATTCATTGGTTTTAATAAAGCGTGAGAATAGCTGATGAACACTGCACCAGAATGTCACTACTATCACTTTCCCTCTGGCACCTCAGCTTCCTGGTGTTCAGGAAACAGTTTCAGCATTCCCATCTGAGTTTTTCAATAACAAATCTCAGATCTCTACTCAGTCTAGAATATTATATTACCAATCTTTTTCAGAAACATCATCATTTACACATTGTGCACCTACTGACTAAGTAGAAGGCAAAACCATCCGTCACTGGAATTAGTCTCCCACACAGCTGTCACTTGTAAGAAACAGGGATCCAGTGCTTCTTTCCCAATTTCCAGTCATTCCCATCTCTTGATACCTGACATGGAACACATTGTTGTATGACACCCTCCAACCCTCTTTGCCCCAGAGTTTTGCCCTTACAAGCCTGATACACCTAAATCCTTGGCCTTTTTCTATGATTACAGAACAGTCTCTCTACCATGCTGCTGGTTTTTCATACTCACAGTTGTATTTTCTAGCAATACTTTGTATGAAGTTATTTTATATAAAAGGTTGAGCTCTGGGGAAAGTTTAAGCTATACCCCTCCAGGAATTACTGGGTTTGTTGGGTGTCAGGAGAAAAAAAAAAAAAAACCAAACCAAAATTTCAAACTTTTTAAAAACATTTTAAGCAAGTTCAACTAATTAGTCATACTTGTCTGATCAAAGCCAAGTGAAGCCCTCTGGAGCAGCTGCATTCCCTATATTTGTGAAAATCAGGCCATTTAGATAGTTATTTAAATAAGAAGTATTGGAACTAAGCCAAAGCCCTTTGAAATCAATGGGATTTTTTAATTACTTCAATGCAATTTGAATAATAGCTTTAGAAAATAACCTATTTTATTTAATTCATTGTTGCTGCTGACTGTTACAATATAGATTGAGACATTTTTCAGTTGCAAAATCTACATAGGGTGAACAAATTCACACAGAATTGCTTAAGTTGAAAGAGACCTCTTGAGATCATCTAGCCCATGTCCCCAGCTCAAGCAGGGCCAGCTACAGCAGGTTGCCTGAGGCCATGTCCAGTTGGGTTTGGAATATCTTGAAGGATGGAGACCCTATAACCCTTCTGGGCAACCTGTCCCAGTGTTTAAGTACCCTCACAGTTAAAAAAAAGCCAAAAAACAAAAAATCGAGAGTTTATGGCTTTCCCCTTGTCCACCAAGATAGTGATAACCTGTAGAAGGCAAAACGGTTTGTCAAGGGTAATTTCATCTTTATAAATCAATCCATGCTGACAACTCCAAATGACCTTCTTGTTCCTTCATGTGTTAGGAAATACATTTCAGGAAGTTTTTCTCCTCCACCTTCCCAGGCATCAAGGTGAAGATGATTAGCCTGCAGTTTCTCAGAGGTCCTTCCTGCCTTTCTTGATACGGAAGCTCTAAAGGATCTTTAGGAACTTCTCCTAGTCATAATGACCATTTGACATAGTCAAAGATAATCAATGGCCTTGCAATGACATCAGCCAAGTCCCTCAGCTCTCAGGCCATGTCCTATGGGATTCTTCCAAGCAACTCTCCTAGGTTGAAGTCTGCTATCCAGAAGTCCAGAGCTACTTGTTGCCCTGCTCAGCCTTCTCAGAGTCTGAACTCCACCATCTCAGGGTTTTGCAGCCAAGGCTGACCTTACTTATGTTCCAGTCTAGTTCTTCCTTGTCTGTATCAGGTCCAGGAAATCACCTTTTCCTGTTGGCTCCTTGACTACTTGTGCCAGAAATGTCATCAGGATACTCCAGAAGCTTCCCAGGTTGCTTATGCCCTGCTGTATTATTCCACCAGCCATCATGTGGGTCCCTCATGAGGACAAGGACCTACGAACATGAGGCTTCTTTCATTCATCTGAAGGCCTCATCTGTTACTTCTTCCTAATAGGAGGTCCATAGCAGATACCCATTACAACAGCACCCATATCAGACTGCCAACTCCTGGCCCATTCCAAGGCAAAAGTTGTCAAAAATCTATTTAAAAGTTTCTTTAAGTAAGAAAGTATGATGTTTTAGTAGTCCTTTCTACTTAAAAATCCAACACCCCAAAAACCACCAACTTGCAACTCCACAACTGAGCACACTCTTTCCCATTACAAAGGTACGCTGGACAAGTTCATTGTGCCAGGTCAGCCTTCAATTTTGGAGTGGCATACTGGCAACACAAATGTGTGATTACACACTCAAAGACTGCTTGACTCAAAGTTAAGATTTTTGGCCTATCTGGCCTTTGATGTAAGTGAACTTAACAGTGAGGCTGCAGGCCTGAACTAGATCCCACCAAAACGTTTCACTTTAGAAGAGGGAGGAGTTTTGGAGAGGTACAGATAAATTGGGAAGGATCTCTGGGGGCAGCCTGTGTGTTAGCAGAGCTGGTGATTTCATATTGAGTCCGGCCTGTCCCAATGCATTGCCACCGTTGTCCATGGCATGGTGCCAGAGGATCCCATACACACAGTGAGCCATGCATCCTCTGAGGCCAACAGGACAACATGCCTGGCCCTCCAGCCCTGAGAACAACCACGCAGGAGTTGCAACCAGGGTCTACAAAGAATCCAGACCACCAAGTCAATCCACAATAACAAGGCTGTTCTGAGGTCAAGCTGGAAAGTCAAGTCCAGGGGTGAGGATCTGGCCCACAATCAACAGGGCACCTGGCCAGGTGCAAGAGCAGGCTACAGAGGTACTCCCAAGCTAAGGGAGTTGATGCCTTTAAGGACAGGGAACAAATCCTTGTTCACCTACCTGGAAAGGTCAGGGCCATCCACCCCAAGGAGGAGGCAGACAATTCAAAGACATCTGGATATAACAGAGCCCTCCTATTTGTTCCTTCCTATTTGAGGCAGCATTTTGCAGAACAAAATCATGGAATCATTTAGGCTGGAAAAGACCTCTGAGATCACTGATTCCAACCATAAACCTAACACTGCCAAGTTCACCAGAAAAGCCTAAAAATATGTTGCCAGAAGGGAAAATTGCTATTTTCCTTTTATTTTGACACAGTGAGATCCCTCTCAGGTCTTGTTTATTTGCTTCTCAGCCTCTCCTTTACTTCACAAAGCTATTTTCTGTTGCTCTAATAATAGATCATGCTGTAATTCTCATGACTAACACATAATTCTTGATGCAATCCAGGTCCTACCTCTGCTTGTCTGGAATTCAATCTTGACTGTCTAGCAATTGCTGAAAATGAAATTCAGGCAGAAACTAAGCCATGCTTGACTGGGCAAAGAATTTATTGTTCATCTCTCTGTTACTATTATATATGGCTCAATTATCATCTGCCTCTTTCAGGAATCTAGAAAAGCACAATGATAGATATTACTTAGACCTCACAAGAAACAGGATCATCCTGTGCCTGAATCCAATGCTCTTCCTTTAGTTTCTTGTTCTACTCCTGTATGAGAGTCCACTATTTTTTACAAATCTGAATTACTTCAAGTCCCACATGGCTTATTTTCCTGAATACTGTTGCCTTGGTTAAAGACCCACCATGGTACTGCTCTACAGATAATTTGAATATAAAGTTTTCTTTGGCATGTTCTGTGAGACTTCAGTCTGCCTATTTGATGTGCATATTTAAAGACTTGAATGTTGTTTTACTGCATCATTATTAGGACATTTAAGACATAAGAGTTCCGCTGCTTTCTCTACCCAGGAGGAAGTGTGATTTGTGCAGTTCAGTAATTACACAACGACCTTTCAGCAGGTGGAAAAGAAAGGGCAAGTAGATGGCTGCATCACAGCTACATGCTTTTTATAAGGTCATACATACTATATAAAATCTGTCTACCCATTTACAGATAATGTATAGGATGAAATATCAATACACACATAAAAATTGCATTGATTCTCCCCTCGCCAGCCATCTTGTTTATGTAAAGATTTCACAGGGACATCTGTATTTTTGGAAAGTGCTTTAAGGCACTTCTGGCAAATATGCTGCAAATATGGAAATTGATTGATTTATTGATCTCATTGTGAGACTGGTGTTAATAAAACTCACTGGTAAGTTTTCAAGAGGCATAAAACAATGCCATCTCTGTCCTTTTCCCAAGAGGCAGAAGCCCTTTCCCCGACTCTTTGCAGAACATCATTTGCAAGTCTTAAGGTCACAGTGGGTAAGTCTCCATCACCCATTGCTGTCTACCCTTGACTGTCTTGCTGCCTGCCGTCTAACCAGCAGCGATGAAAGCAGGTGATCAGACTATGGAGGCTCACTAGCAAAAGCATGTCTGGTGTGTACTGAGGCTACACAAAAACAAGGTATGATCCCAATGATTTGGAAGCGGCCCTTCCTGCCAGGCAGTTTTGGCTTCAGTGTCCATGAAATGGTGGAGTTTAAGATCCTTAAGGCAGAAGGAATAGTGCACAGCAAGCAGGACTCCAGACTTCAGGAGAGCAGATTGTGGCCTCACCAGGGATTCTCTTGGTAAAGAACCTTGGGGTAAACCCCATGATGGAAGAGGGGTTGGTTGAAAAGTAGGTTGATATTCAAGGATCACTTCCTCCAAGCTCAGGAGGAGCCCAAAAAAGAAGAAGTCAGAGAAAACCAGTAGGAGTGTAGATGAATAAGGAGCTCCTGGACAAATTCAAATGCAAAAGGGAAGCCTACAGAGGGTGGAAGCTAGGAGGCGCAGCTTGGGAGAACTACAGAGAAACTGTCAAAGCAATTAGGTTAGAAAAGCTAAAGCCCTTGTAAAATCATATGTGTCCAGGGATCTCGAAGGCAACAAGAAAAACTTCTCCAGGTACATCTGTGATAAAATGAAGTCTAGGGGAAATGAAAGCTATATCCAGAAGAAAAAAGGAGACCTGGTTATCTGGGATATGGAGAGGGCTGAGGTAAAAACTTTTTCTGCCTCAGCCTTCACCAGCAAGTGCTCCATACCAGCCAAGTCACAGTAGGTAAAGATGGGGACTTCAAGAACAAAAAGCTACCCATTGGAGAAGATCAGATTCAAGAACATCTAAGGGACCTTAAGAGGAATGAAGGAAGGAACACGAGTCCATGGAGTCTAATTGAGATTTGCATGGATTTGCATTTGTCTCTCCATGGAGACAAATCTGTGTATCTTGCAGGAATTGGCAAATGAAGTGGCTAAGACACTATTGATCATAGTTGAGAAGTCGTAACAGCCAATGAAGTTCCCACTGACAAGAAAAGAAACAAAACGCCCTTTTTAAAATAGGAAAAAAAGGAAGGCCTGGGGAATTACAGACCATCCTAACCTCAGTGCCCAGCAAGCTCATGGAGCAGATCCTCCTGGAAACTCCTAAGGCACATTGCAAATAAGTGTTTAGTGACAGCCAACACAGCTTTGCAAAGGGCAATTTGTGCCTGAGAAATTTGGTGACTTTGTATTATGGAGCTACAGCATTGGTGGATAAGAGAAGAGAAACTGACATCATCCACCTGGACTTGTGGACATGGATGTGATGGATGAACCATTCAGTGGAAAAGGAATTGGCTGGATGACCAGAGTTATGACCAACAGCTTGATATCCAAGTGGAGACCAGTGACAAGTGGGGTCCCTCAGGAGTTGGAATTGTAGCCAGCAGTGTTTAATGACTCTATCGGTGACATGGAGAATGGGACAAAGGTCTCTCAGCGGGTTTAATGACACCAGGCCAAGGGATGTCATCCAGAGAGACCTTGAGAGCTGGAGAGGAGGGCCTGTGTGAGACTCATGACATGCAATAAGGCCAAGGATTCTGCACCTGGGTCAGGGTAATCCCAAGCACAAATACAGCCAGGGTAGAGAATGGATGGAGAGCAGCCCTGAGGAGGACTGGGGGTGTTGGTTGGTGAGAAGCTCAGCATGACCTGGCAAGGCGGGCTCGCAGCCCAGAAAGCCAAACATGTCCAGGGCTGCATCAAAGGAAGTGGGACCAGCAGGTCAAGGGAGGGGATTCTCCCCCTCTACTATGCTCTCATAAGACCCCACCCGGACTGCTGTGTCCAGCTCTGGGGACACCAACATAAGAACAATGTAGAGCTCTTGGAATGAGTCCAGATAAGGGTGATAAAGAGACACAGAGGTATGGAGCACCTCTCCTGTGCAGACTGGCTCCAGAGAGCTGGGGTTGCTCAGCCTGGAGCAGAGAAGGCTTCAGAGAGACTTTAGAGCACCTTCCAGTACCTGAAGGAGACAACAAGAAACCTGTAGAGGGACTTATAAGGGCAAATAGTGATAGGATAAGGGGGAATGGCTTTAAATTGAAAGAGGACAGGTTCAGGTGAGATACTAGGAGGAAATTCTTGACTGTGAAGGTGTCAAGTTGTCCAGAGAATCTGCGGCAGTCCCATTCCTGAAAGAGTTCAAGGCCAGCTTGGATGGGGCTCTGAGCAACACCATCTAGTGGAAGATATCTCTGCCAATGGCAGAGGGTTGGAACTGGGTGATCTTTAAAGTCCTTTCCATCTCAAACCATTCTATGATCATAAATCACTGCTATTTACTCTTTAATTTCCTTGTCTATATGCTCAAGAGCTTCATTGGTTTTCTGGCACATTACCAGATTGGAGCTTGTTTTCACTTACCCCTTAAATCCTTTTAAGGGTTACTATTTCCACAATATTACTAGTCATTCTGTAAGGTTTGTCTGCATTTCTCTGTGTTCATTACTTTGCAAATGACTGCAAAAAACATTCTTTGTTTCATTGGGGCACTTTAAAAAGGTAATGAACAGTGTTCAGTGTAGCTGAAAAATCCTTAGAATAATTCACCAGTACTAGTCAGGAAAAGAATTTTGAACTCGAATATAGAGTTTCTGTAACTGAAATGTTTTGGAAAAACAGCTTGATTCCAACAAAGTTGTAAAAGAAACCAGGCACAATATTGTGGAAATGGAAACCACCGGTCTTAGAGGTGTCTTCATCCCTGCTTTCCTGCATGAGAAATGTAAAAAGTTATGAATTTAATTTCAATTCAGAGTGTTCCAGCCATAAGGATCTACAACAAATTTTGAAGTCCTGATCCTCTGTGAAAAAGGATCACTTTTCTCCAGAGCTCCATCACCTGCCCCTATATCAATCTCTGTGCCATCTGCAGCTTTTCCCCAGCAAACTGGAAAAGCCATTGCTTATATGGAAACTAACATAAGGAATATCTCCAACATCTTTTTAATCTGTTTTGAATGTAATTTAGCAGCTGGTGTCAAGGAACTGAGCCAGCTCAAGAAGCTCAGCCAACATTTTGGACCATCAGCAAGTGATGATGCTTGTTTCCAGAATGAGAAATCCTACACTATTTGTTTCTGTTTGCCCTTCTGGTTGTGCCTGCTCATTAAGATTCCTGAAAGTGGTGTCAGTTAGTCTTGTATTGTATTCCAGTGTAGCTGGCGTGATAATACTTAGAGTTATAAATCAGTCTATTGTTCAGTCATGCCTAGTGTCAAGCCTACCAGTATCTCAAGATTTAGGGAAAAAAACAGCAGCTAACTTTTTATTTTCAAATAAAATCCTTGTCAGAGTAATTCTGAATTCTCCTAGCCTGAAGAAAGACGCTAATCAGGCATGTGTTTTGACACACATAACTGTATCACCTAGGGGATGGCATAAGGATCAGACTAGGCCATGAATCTCTAATCCCTAATCACTGCTTACAGCTAAAGTGTATTCTCTGGGGCAGAAAAACTGATTTTGTAAGGTATTGTGGAACTCTTTTTCCTCTTCCTTTCTCTATTCCCTATTAGCATATTTCCTCCCTTTTACCACTTGATCAACCTGAAGCAGAAAACAGTCTGCAAAGGAGTACTGATGAGAAACCCTCTCTACTCCACTTAGACTAACATGAGCGGGACTTACATAGATGGTGATTGTTCAGGATGCGAGAGCCCAAAAAGACCCCATGGAGTGAATTGTCACAAGCAGTAAGGCTGCCAATTTGCAAAATAATCCTTCTCCAAATGAAAATGAGGGTCAGGATAACCATGGCTAACCACAATTTTGTCACAGACCTGCATATGCTAGAGTCACTGCTCACTCTCAGATGGCGAAGGGTAGCAGAATTTCCAGGCTTATGTGTTTCAAATATTGGCTTTTGGAGCTTCTGGTGGCCTTCCACTACACATTTATGTATGAGCGCACAATGGGGCCACCAGCACATTCATGGATCTCATGAACGCTCTAGTTCCCATTTCACTGAGAGAGCATTAGAAAGTGAATCCAAAAATCAGTCAAAGTCAAAAGGATCCTAAAATGGAATTTCCAAGCAGGCCCAAAACAAAAAGATTAAAGAAACAATTATCTAAGAATGACAAAAACTACACACTACAATTTCTAATTCCTTTTGATCTGATAAGAAAAATACTTAACACAGCTGTATTTGTGCACACATCCTAATCTCCTCTTATAAATCCACAGAGTCTTAAACAAAGCCCAAGATGTGCGTAACGTTTTATTCTCCTTTAAACTTAAGTCTCATACCTCAGATCTGCCCAGCTGGGAGCACTGATCCAGTGCTCAAGTCCTGGGACCACGAGGAGCAGCCAGGACTCAAGTCCTAAGCAAATGCTTCTTCAAGATACATACTGTTTGTTCACATAAAACTTTGTGCTGGATGGAAACCTGCAGCCCTCTGCTCCCCCAAGTACCTCAACCAGTATTTTAAGCAGTGTTGCTACCAGAGATGGTTTGGACCATCTTTGTAGAGGAGGGAAGAACCCCACAAACATGTGCAGAAGGTGGGAATATGGCAGAAGGGAGACAAATATTTGTAAATAGTTTCATTCAGGCAATTTGAAACAGGAGCTATGCCAGTTCCCTCTTCACAAGTGTTTTCAAATAACACTTGTCTCACTCCCTGTCACCTCCCAGACCAGAAAGTAAGAGCATTAGCTCATCACTCCTTCACATAAGCTGAATCCATGCTCTGCAATAACACTGCCACCATATTCCAAAACTGTGGGGTTTTTTCAATACTTAAACTTTATTTTCTTTCATTTCCCTTGAAAGACTGGCAGGAGGACTTGTCAGCAACCCACTGTGCGAGAAAGAAGTGGACTGTTAACACCAGGAGCACTTGCTGTGCGGCTACACTTCACATAAGATGTGAGCTTTGAATGCAAAAACATGGCTTCTACATCAGAAAGCTTCCATGCCACTCAATGCATGACTGTGCAGAATGATGTCTGTAGGGCCCAGGTACCTGAGGCTTGTTTCACACAGTCAAGGGTATTAGGTCCTAAAGGGATTAATAGGCTCAATAGCTCTAACCCAGCAGTTGTGACCCTTGGAAGAGTATAAGAGCTGGGAATGTGAGCAGCAGCCCAACATTCTCTCTAAGCAACCTCTCCTATTGCTGTTGTCAGAAACCAAATGCTGGGCTTGGCAGCCAGCACAGATATTTCTGCAGGATAAAACAAAAAAATACCTTAGACTTAACTCAGAAATATCCAAATCTACACCCACTCCCTTTTAAAACCTGTGGCCCAGATCTGCAGTGTTGTGTCTAAAGTGGTATTTGCTAAACCTGAGAAGAAGGAGGAAATCCCTAAATGTATTTCTAGCATAATTGCTCCGAAATTCACAAAGGAGAAATAAACGACCCTGAAGAGTTATGACACATGCCACATACCTCCCAAGTTCTATTGATTTAAGCCACAAGAACCTTGCTTTACTTTGACCTCTGAGCCTCATTTGCATTTATTGAGCAATACTGGCAAAGCAGTGCCACATATGAGGTGTCAGCTACTCAACCCCTCAGTGAAAACATCAGCGCAAACACGAAAAACAAAAAAGTCACTCAACCAGTATGGCAGCTGTGTGGTGAGAAAAAACCTGAGTGTGACTTAAAGAACAAGGTATGGGTTAAGGTAGGGGAGAAAAGAAAGGAAGAGAGACCTACAGCACTTAAGGCTGGAGAAGAAGAGCCCTTTGCCACAAGTTCGTGCAAGTGAGCTACAGCAGTGCTCATGACACAAACATAGAGAAAGCATTAGTTTAAGAATATTTGTGGATATTTACTCTCCATTGATGTTCTAAAGACCGGATTTGCAAAAGCAGATCTGCTCCACTGCTGAAATCCAGAGAGGGCTTCTGCTGCTGATGTCAGCAGAAACCATATTAGGCTAAAGCACATTATTTTTAAAAATCTCTCTAAAATATAGTCAACACAATCAAACAGTACAATTCCTACAGGCTTACTTACATTCACTAGGGAGTCAAACTAAATTTGCTATACGATCCATGAAATCATAAAAAGCAAAAAGCTATTTAAGAAGAGAATAAGCCTGAGCTCTCAAATCCAATACACAATTTTTCACCACTATTTTTAAATATGATGGCACTGCCATAAATATGTGGTCTTCTGTCTTCAAGAGAAGTCACACTTGCAGAAGGCTAGCATAGGAGCAACAGTTAAGGAAACATGAGTGCTGTCCTATCATACGGTTCCAGAATCCACAATTTCTGCTGGGGATCTATTCTTTCCCCTTTCTTCCCTGTAATAGAAGAGAAAGGTTGGAGGCTTTTCAATTAGTTCATGTGTTTTGAGAAGTAGCCTGAGAAGACCTTATGAGAGGAACTTAATTCAGAGGCACATCTGTGTCCAAGAAACACCTCCCAGTGAAAATCTGCTGAGCAGTAAGGAGCTGCCCAGGAGGACAGGGCATTGTTTGACTCACTGTAGGGTGGGTTCTTTCACAGATACTCTCACAAACCCAGAAGATGTTGCTGCCGGCCGGGGGCTATGTACAAATCACGAACAGGACAGGATTGCTGTGGAACATGCCTTGAGCTGTTTTATTTTTCAGCATCAGTCTCATTACATGGCTGTGACAATGGAAAGATGCCAGCAGCTCACATCCCAAGCAGCAGACAAAGAACTTAATGTTACAACTTACTTTATAACTTTTTTGACCAATCACACAAAGCAAAAGCATATTGACAGTAGTTCCATCCAACCACTATAAGCACACGTAACTTACTTAAAACAATGCTTGCTTATTTCGAATACAATGCCTGCTTGTAAGCCTTAAAACACAATGCACAGAGCTCCATTATTAAGTTTCAAACTTCTTAATATCTTGCTAGATAAACTTTTCTGCAGCTTAGGAAGTTATTCTAGACAAGCGTTAATACACAGACCATTGTTCTACTTGTCCTTGCTTTTCTACTTTCTAAATTATTTTTCTGCTGACCTATCTCATGGCTATTGCTTAGCTCTAATCACAGTTCTGCTGTCTCTGAGGCCTGCCTTTTGTAGCTTTCCCAAAACCCTCTGATTTTATGGATTCCCACAGATGTGTAAGATTACAGACCCTGCATTCACAGTATTTTCCATTGCCTTTTTTTCTTTTTATACAGACTACAGTTTGTATAAAAAGAAGCTGATTTATACTACTTTTAGAAAAGGCTAAGTGACAGAGTGACATACAGGAGATGAGCTCTATAGGAGGAGGAGGGCTGGGGGTTTCCCTCACCACCATGCCCTGCCAGGCATGCCCCTGGCAAAATATGTGGTAAGCTATCCTGGCAGCTCTGCTGAGAGCATGGCCATGATGGCCACATGGACCACAGGGCTGGCTACAGCAGGGTGAAGAAAATGCTGTGCCAAAAGGAATCTCAAGGTCTTGACAGCCAAGTGGTAAGTCACCACCAGCCAAGTCACCACCAGTCCCAACAGCGCTGCCTGTACAGAGATCCCAGACATTTTGCAAGGACACCAACTGCTCTCCTAAGCTTATCAGCCCGGAAGCAGAGAGGTGGCTTCATGATCCCTCTCCTGCCTGGCTGGGCAGGGTTGGTGTCACATGCTGGATGAGAGACCCAAAGCCTCCCTTTGAAACTGCCTGCTGCAGCTACAACCCCATCAATGTGGAAGTTTTTAAGCAACTTCTTCAGCCTCTGAATACCTACTTTATTTTCCTTTGAGATGAAAGAGCAGGCTTGAAGAGCAAGTCTGGGAGAGGAGTATGGGTAACACACCAGTGACTTCAGCAGTCTTCAAGCTCAAGATTGCCTGCTTGATGCAAAGCCCCAGCAAATGAGTCAAAACATGAGTTACACTCAGACAGAGACGGTTCAAAATGCTAGCAACATCTATGCGCTTCTTTTTATTTCCCTTTTATTAAAGTATTTACATTTTCAGCTTAAGAACACAAATGTTTTAGTAAATGTGCCATTTGTGAGGCACATCCCCAAGTAATCAACTTTCAAGCTGTAAATACAGCATCTCTCACCTACGACGCCTGTGATCACGAGCTAAAGAGAGCCTGCAGAGTGGGAAGATGGTCATTTGAATTTGTGAAACTCTTGTAGGATGCCTAACTCTAGCACTAATTTTGTCTCATAACTTTTCCCCACAGTAAAGTATATTCCTGCCAGATTCTTCCTTTTATCCATACACAAGCTCTTCAATGCCCCAGAAGGGTTTGTGGCCAGTCCAGGACTCCCATGAAGGACCTTTTAATGCTGCATGACAACTGAGACCTACATAAGAGATCAGAGGTCACCACGTCGCTTATCACAGCACCACCCTCCCACACCTTGTCACAGTGCCTTTGACAGACATCATATATCCCAATGGAGCAGGCATGAGTCATGGAGTAGTTCTTGGCCTGGCCACACAAAAGACAACAAGGAAAGGAAGGAATACAATTTTGATTAAGAAAAGAAAGGGTTTTTTTAGTTTTGATATTTTTTCAGTGTTGTTTGTGGTTGTTTCATTTTTAACACCAACAGGTCCCAGGTACAATCCGCAGCATAAATGCAGAACACTTTGGGTTGAAAAGGACCCTAAAGACTATCTAGTTACAAGGCAACTACACCAAGAAAGATGTGCAAGTCCAGGGACACCTTCCACTGGATTAGGTTGCTCAAAGCCCCATCCAGCCTAGACTTGAATACTTCCAGGGATGGGGCATCCACAGCTCCTCTGGGCAATCTGTTCTAGTGCCTCACCACCCTGACAGTCAAGAATTTTTTTCCAATACCTAATCTAAATCCACTGCCTTTCAGTTTAAAGCCATTCTCCCTTGTCCTATTCCTACCTTGTAAAAAGTCCCTCTACAGCTTTCTCTAGCTACTAGAAGGTGCTATATTATGTCTTTGGGTAGATTTTGGCAGGTTTTACAGCAACTAAGAGCTGTGGGGCAGCTGAATGCACAACAGACATTTTTCTTCTTTTTGTCTTCATTTTGTTTGTTTTGTTCTTGAGCAGGTTTGACCTGGCAATCACCTCTAGTAAAGGACTAGGATTATAACAGACCGAATGGTTTATGCCCCATCCCACTCATGGCTTTTCACACAGCTCAGTTTCCTTTTCACTGGAGTTTACTTATGGGGACTGCACATCCTCTACTAGAGAAGTGGGTGGTTTTCACCCCTTCTTCCTCTGCATGACTGTGTTTAGCCATGTTTTGCATGAGCATGGTTTAATTTATATCGGATGTGAAAATTCATAAAGTTCCTCTATGACCAGTGAAAAATAGTAGGCCCCTGCTCCAAATCTCTTACATGGTAGAGAAAAAAAATTAGTTGTGAAAGAACTGGAGGGCAATAGGCTATGGCAACGACAAAGTACAAGCATTTAGCCATATGCCCGAAATTAAACAAAATCTGTTGTGGAATTTGCACATGCTACCTATGAATAATAATAACTGGAAGTATGTTGGAAAAGAAAGCACATGAAAATCACAACTTCCAAGACAGAAATGTGCCATCACCAAACACAATTATCCAGCCAGCCAGCATCAGGGTCCAGGAAATTCTGTCAATCCTAAGTGCACATCCCCTCCAATCCTCCCATCCATTACTTCTCTCCAGAAACTTAGCTTTGTGCCTGATTGAGGCTAAGAAAGAAAGCTTTTTGAAAGAATATATCCAAAATTCTTCCACATGAAAGACAAAAAATGCAGGATAAATGACAAAACCTTCTTCCTCTTAGAAGAGAGGGACAGGTTGCATCTTCCTCTGGCTCACTGTTAAGCACTGATGAGAGAATTAGAAGCAAGAGAAGGCTGTCAGCCACCTACTCACTGGTAATTCCATTTGTGCAGTCCTCAGGGGTGGGATTTAGCAGCCCCAAGGCAGCTATGAACAGAGCTTGTCTGTGACATCCTTCAGCATGTCATTACATGGTCACAGACCAGCAGTCAGGACAGTCTCAGCCCACCTTTGTGGAGGAGACCAGACAGCCTAAATGAAGAACTTATGACAAAGCCTTTCCCTTCTCCCTTCCCTTCTCCCACTCCTGATGGCATTAAAAGGACCAAAACAGATCATGATGCAGAGAAGCAAGCGATTTCATCCTAAAATCAGATTATTTAATATTCCAAGTAGAAACACATAAAAGGATCCTCCCTGGCAAAACTGTTTACTCAAGCCACTCTTGCTTACAAAATTCTTTAAAAGCTCATTTCTGTGCTTTGTCTCATTGCCCTCTTTGCCTGCCAAAAGCAAAGTCTAACTTCCCAGTTTGGTCACTGTTTTGCACATGATGTCATTTTTCAAGTGTTCTGCAGCATGCTACAGCATTTGGACTATTCAGGCTGGGCTCAGTTTTTGCCAGCACCACCACAACATGCAGAGAACATTGTCTCAAAACATCAGGCATCCTGCTAGCACCACAGCACAAAGGCCAAACGTCACATCCCAGCACTACCTGCTGAGCCCCCTAATTGCTACTGGCAGGACCTCAAGTCCCAAAACAAGGAGCTGACTTATGACTTTGTCCGTGCACCCCCATGAGAGGATGGGCAGCTCAGCCTCCCTGGGTGGCCCACAAGCAAAGCCCCTTGGCTACAGGTGCTTCTGATTTGGAGGACCCCAGGCAAGGGCTCTACACCTCTGTCCAGGACATAGCAACATGGCAGGAACCTGATCCAAAGCTGGGCCAAGCAACACCCAAGAGCTGCCCCCTCAGAGGGAAAAACTGCAGTGGGCAAACAGTTAACAAAGGCTCTCTGATATTCTTTGTGTAACCAAATTAACACCAGCATAGCTTATAATGTCTTCAATGAAGCTAAATTATGAGAAAAATAACTTCAGCACACCACCTTTTTCATGAGAGACAGAAAGCAAGCACTGATCTGCTTTGTACATACCAGCCAAGAAAGAAGGTAGCACACATGGACTACCACAATGGGCATCCAGTGAAGTCACTCCTTACTTCTCCCCAAGGCGGTGACATATCTCAGAAGTCTCCAACCATGCAACACAGACCTAAATCAGGGATTAATTGTACTGAGATAAGTAGCTGAAGTATCAGTGCTAAGACAGAGGGCAGGATTTGAATGAGAATCATAGAATAATTTAAGTTGGAAAAGACCTCTATGATCATCAAGTCCAACCATTAACCCAGCACTACCAAGCTACCACTAAACTGTGTCCCCAAGTGCCAGATCTACACATCTTTTAAAAACCTCCAGGGATGGTAACTCAATTTTCCATTATGAATTTTTTCCCAATATCCAATCTAATGTCCCCTGGCACAGTTTGACACTGTTTCCTCTTGTCCTATTGCTCGTTACCTGGGAGAAGAAACCAGCCCCCACCTGGCTGCAAGCTCCTTTCAGGCAGTGGTAGAGAGCAATAAGGTCCTCCCAAGATTTCTTTTCTCCAGGATAAACACCTCCAGCTCCCTCAGCTGCTCCTCACAAAACTTGTGTTCCAGACCCTTCCCCAGCTCCATTGCCCTTCTCTGAACTCTCTCCAGTCCCTCAATGTCTTTCCTGTAGTGAGAGGCCCAAAAGTGAGCACAATACTCAAGGTACAGCCTCACCAGAGCCTACTGATTCCTTGAAAAGACGATATTTAGCCTCCACTAATTTAGTATTATGTCTTCAGTTTATCAGTGATAGTGAGTACTACAATTATAAGAGAAGATAGCACCGCTAAATACTTTGAAAAACGTTTGTCTTTCACTCAGATGCCTTTTTGAAATATTGCCAGTTTACCCACAGCATTTGTCTGTCATTTTAGAAGGCAATATTTCCTAAAGCCATTTGAAACCCACAGGTTGGCAGCAGCCTTGTTACTTTTTATTCTTATGCAAAGTCATCATCTATGCAAAACCAAAAGATTTTCAGGTGCAGGCAAAAGTGCAGGCACCAGCTAACACACCAGTTATCAGCAATGCAAAGCTCATCAACACAACTCTCACCTGAACATTTTAGGGAGTTTTTTTTTTAAAGTGTTGAATAGACACATCCCAGCACAAAGACCACCAGGAACTTGGCTCCTCAGCTGTTGAGCCAAGGAGTTTTTCTCTCATAGCTGACCTGGAAAGGGAAAGAGGCGCAGGCAGGAGGCCTGACCTGCTGTAAGCAATGAGAAGGAAGACTGCAGGGCTCTGTGCACAGTGACAAGTCAAAGTCAAGCCACAAGATACCCACTTCACTTGGCATGCCAGGTGCCGGGACAGAAAATAACCACGGGTCCATCTGGGATTCACGAGACAGCTGCCACAGATCTGCCATGTGACATCAGGGCACTTGGCTCATCCCATCATCTCTGCAGCACAGGGATGCAACGTTTGCTCATTTTTGCATGAAGAGCATCGGGCAGGGACCATCTCTGACCACATCTGTGACCAGCAGCAAGCCAAACAGCAAACAGGGGCTTGATGTGCACCCCTCAGAGCAGCTGTATCCCAAATCAACATGTCAGAATAAGGAGCCCTTTGGTATTAACCAAAGCCCAGTTATTTTCATGTGGTTTTTGCTTTGAAAGCCACACAGGGAGCAAATTAAACAAGCTAATCCAGCCAGCGTCAAGCACTGCCAACACACATCAAGGAAGGTGACGGCAGGCTTTGCTTCTGTAAGACAAGCTTTTTGTTTGTCCTCCTGAGATAATAGGTATGAAATGTCAGGCAGGTGTCAAGTCTAGAGGAGAAAGAAGAAATGCATCCCTACAAGGTCAGGTAATCCATTGCTCTTTGTGCCTGCAGGGAAAAAGCAGCCTTGCTCTCCCTGTGTTCATTCAGCCACAGGCTGAAGTAACAGCGACTGTGGTATTGCATGGCTGGAACATGAACCTATTTTATGTTTGCAGCAACAGTGTTGGTATAATCAACTGACATGTACCTCACTTCTCTTCATTGTGATTCACGCCCTGTGCTAATTAAACAGCACATGACAAATGCATCATTATTAGCAGCAGCTGGAGAGCCAGTAAATCTTGCAACACTTGAACAGAGGAATTGTGCCGTGTGACAGCATCATCCAGGTGTTAAGACAGGGCTGATGAAGGATGCTGGATCCAGGCAAGGCATAAACATCTCTTGCCAAGTTCCCTTAAAGTTGTCTCAGCCCTCAGCAGTAAAAGATAACCATGTGCTATGTGCACAGACAGCCATAGATACCACCAAACCCTTACCTAGCTGCTTCCCAGGTGCCAGACCTTTGGACAAGGGGATCCTGGCTGAGGCCCTTTCCCAACCAGCAGTCATGGAGACCCTCTTTGCATGCTGCATATTTTACTTTGCACCAGGATCCTGCTCCCGGCCTAACACCCCAAGCTACCAACACAACCTTTATTTCTAGCCTCAGCCTAACACCCTCACATCCTCAGTTTTCCCCTCTGGCTCTAAGGCACCACAGTGCAATGAAGCAGCCCGTGCCAAAGTACATCGTGGGAGGATAAAAGCAGATCTTTAGCAACCTAGAAAAAGGCAAAAGAAGCCAGAGTGATACCAAATATACTATCTTAGTTTAAAGGGCAGCCAAGAGTTAAAACTTCTGTGCATATGCTGTAAAGCTATTCTTTCCAGGGGGCAATTGCTCAACAGACTTTTAGAATCCTGTATAGTTACTGCTTTTCTCTACACAACATATTTTTGTCTGTCTAAAAAAAAATACTATTGTCAGACTACGTCATTCCTTCCTCTTTACTGTGATTTGTGATGATTTGGTGGAAGGATTCTTTAAGAATAAGTAGCAGCTGATGCACTTTTATAGCGAAAGCCTGCATTTTTCATCATTGTTGTCATGGGTTTATTTATACAGAGTAATTCATGTAGAAAACCTCCCCCCAGCGCTGGGCAATCCAGGGCACAGCCACGCTGAAAGTCACAGCCCATAACTGCAAAATAAGCCCGTACACAAAAAAAAAAAACAAAAAAAAACAAAAAAAAAAAAAAAAACAAAAAAAAAACAAAAAAAAAAACACCACAGAACCAAACAAAAGATAAAAAGAATAAAAAATAATAAAAACTAAAGACCTTTAGGGATTTTACATCCTCAAAGGCTCCTGGGAAGAGATGATGCTCCTGAAGTTCAGGTGCTTGCACAGAATGCAATGGTGGTGACCCAGCATGTCTCTGGCAAGGAGGTTAAAGCTTGGAAAAGCAGAAAGATTTTGACTCCTTGTTCAACAAGAAAGTAAAGATTTTGGTCTTATTGCCGACAAATACATAGTATACAGGCACTCCTTTACATTTGGATAGCTGTTTCAAGTGTGAGAGGAACAAGTTCTTAATTTCAGTCCATCTTAAACCTCTGCTCATTCATGTGAACGTTTTGCAACTCAGACCATTTGCAGGTGCTTCTTTCTAATGTTATTTCCCCTGTGTAAATACCTACACTTGTGGGGCACTCCCAGGTTTATTTTTTTCTTGACCTTCAAATGCCAGCTGGGTTTAATAGCACAGATGCAGACAGCAAACCCAACAAGTACTCCCTGGCACCTTAATCCAAAGAATGTGACTGAGTTGTCAATGTCTGCTCCTGGCTGAGGTGATTGACCTCAGCGTTGTCTCCTTCACCAGGCCACATCCCCGTCCTGGAGGAAGCCTTCCAAGTAAGTCAGCTAAACAAGCCCAGCAGAGACCCACAGAAAGGGAGAAGCAGCCATGGGGATCCGCAGCATACGCTGCTGCTTCACTCCCAGCCCTGCTGCAATGTGTCCCCAAGAGTTCTCCATGTCCCCCCTGCCATGACAGTGCTGAGGGCAGCCACCATGTCCACCTGGCTGCCTGCGCCACCCAGCTGCAGACTCAGGATACCTGTGTCCAGGCTGGTGCACCAGGGCCATGCAGGGTGGGACAGGGCCTGGCCCTTGTGCCACATGACCCAGTAGCACCTTTAGCCAACTCTTGTCCTTAGAGGCATTAGTTTTTCCCTAATGCCCCTCTTTCACCAGGTTTAACCAATTCACCTGACCTGCATTTCCTGTGGCTGGGCAAGGTCTGCCAGCTCCAGCTCCCAGTATCTTTTCTGAGGCTGAGCTTTGGTCAGTCGGGCTGCGCATCATCACCCTTGTCCTGACCTCCTCCCATCCCCACCCGTTCCCTGACTGCTCACGTCTTAACCATCCATCCCTGACCCCCTGCCCTTGCCCTCTATATACCCAAATTCTTACATCCCAAGGTTCCCCGTGGACAGCCACGCCTATGGGGTCACACAGTGGCAATGGGGCTGCTGGCTCTCCTGCATCATCAGACACACAGACTGAGTCACTGTGCCTCCAAGCAAGCAGCTGGAGCATCCTATGCAAGTATAGGATGGTCTGTAGCTGAGTATCCCAGCCCTGTCTAGCTGCAAAATCAGCTCTCCCTCATGAGTCATCTGATTATCTAGTACCAGGGAATGAGCTGGACTAGAGGTGACACCACCCCCAAGGACACAGAGATCAGTGTTTTGAGACACTGCATCTGCACCAAGCTGGTGGGGAGCATCTGAAGCCAGTCACTGTTTTCACAGAAAACAAACTATAATGCTGCTGGTGAACTCGCAGCATCTTTCCACCCTGCATCCAGCCAGAATGATGAGCATAAAGTCCTGTGATTCACCCTGAAACTCATCTCCAGGGCAGCAGAGACAACTCCCAGGACAGAGGCAGCACAGATGTAGCAGAGGTGGCCAGGACCCTTTGTCAGGGGCTGAGCAAGTGCCACAGCAGCAAGCCTCAGCGAGCAGCTCCCGAGCCAGCTGGTCATGCTGATTGTGACCACCTAGGGCACACAGGCAGCAGTGTGATGCTGCAGGACCTGCTCTGGGGCAAGGAGGACATGTCAGCATGCAGAACACTTACTACCTTTGACAGACCTTTGAGCAGAAGGTCAGTCAGTGTGCTACAGGCAGCACAGGATCAATTTGTCCAGCACAAATAACATTTTTATTACCATTATCCCGTGACTTAGCACTCTGCATTTTTTCATTTTGTGCCATCACAAAAGAGCCAGCACAGAGAGATCCAAGCCTTTCCAAAGGGATATTGGAAAACTATGCCAAGGAGCTGGTACAGCTGGCACAGCCCAGAAGCTCTGTGACAGCTGGAAGAGGAACAACTACAAGTGATGTGTAGCCAAGCAGTGTAAACTCATTATGTGTGTGAGGGAAATCTCTCTGCAACTGCCAGCATGAAGTGCATCAGAACTCAGACACAGAGATGAATCTCACATCTGCTGAAGTACCTGGTTAAGGCTCCTGAGGACCAGGACATGCTCCTTAATCTGTAGGTAAGCACCAGGATCCTCCCACAACTTGTTTGCTCTCTGACATCATGAGAAACCAAACCCCCTTGCTTGGAAAATAAAACAGAATGAGCTTTAGCAAGCTGTTAAGGGAGCTGACTGATGAACAACAAGTTTATGGGGCCAGGCAGCATTTTACATCCCTGAAACAGCATGTCCCAAGTCACACAAAGAAGAGTGCAGGTCTCTGGGTCTCACACTCAGGATCAGAGATGGCCCACAGTGTGTGGGTGGCATCCCCTGGGATCAGCCACATTTGGTCACCCCAAGAAAAGGGGGACTTGGGTTATCCCTGTACCCACAAGGTACAAAAGGTAACACACGTCTTTACCATTAGACTGTGCTGGCTGAGGTAGCAGCCACTCCAAGTTTGGGCCAGGAGCAATGGACTTCAGTGGGCAAGGGCCAGTTTATCCCAGCAAGCCTGCCCCCACCTTGGTGATTCTGCAGGTCAGGCATCCTGCCAGCCCAGGCTTCTTTCTAACCTGTCAAAGTGTCAGCATTTTCAAAACTAAATCAGTAGCTGTCCCGGGTTGCTACAGACACAATTAAAAGAAACTGATTGGCATTTTAATATCCATTGCTGTTGAATCAGTAATGGGGGTTCTGAAGAGATGCCTTGGTTTTAAGCTTCAAAAGGTGAGCCCATCAGAGATCACATGGTGGCTCTGACCAATACTCAGACTCCCATTAAAAACTAAAATTAATGCAATTCAGCATTAGGCTGCAGCTCAACCGAGTCAGCAAACTGGAATGTTCTGGGCTCTCGTAAGGTGTGAAGAAATGTTCTGGGTTCTAGTAGGGTGTGAAGAAAGGGAAGCTGAGTAACTCCTACTTTTCTTCTATACCTAGCAAATAGGCCAAATTTTGACCCTTTCTACACTGCTGTAAAGCCAAGTGCATTGCTGCTGGTGGAAACTGTCCAAGGGAAATCTACAGATATACTAAGTCCAAAAAGGCCTGGAGGAGGGGAAATACCAACTAAGCATGTCTCAAAAAGTATTTTCAGAGGGTCCTAGCTGTACTACATGTCAGGATGATAGCCCAGATAAGCAAATCCAGCCCTAGTGAGAGATAGGGCGATGGGAGGCTGCAGCTAGGAGGCCCTCCAGATCCTAGGTCCCAGAGCAGTAGCTGCTGGCATTGTGGTTCTTGGTCTCACAGGGATTTCCCACAGAACAAACCTCTGCCCTCTCCTCCAAGAAAGCACCCAGCTTGAAAATAAACCACCACAAGACACCACAAGCAGGGCCGAATTAAATCACGAGAGCTGTACCTCCACTCCCTCCAAGGACCAGCAATATTCAGCAGAGCATATTAATAGCTTCACACTGAGGCAAGATTGGCTTCTCAAAACCAGCTACAATGAGGATCTATTAAATCAATCACAATCAAAACCTAGTCTGCCTCCAAGTGACTTCCAATCAGGATGCAGCAACATTATTAAAGGGCACTGACAGGCAAATTAAAAAGCTACTCTGAGGAGGAATCACTTCCCAGTGGGCCAATCTTTACCACCCTCAGAAATAAAAGCCTCCAGAAGTTCATATTTCTGATTTTTAAAAAGCCCAGAAAACACATCATCTAACTAAAAGACTTGCTAACATTATGCCACTGTTGAGTTTTCCCCTTTTGGATATCTTTTTTTTTTCCCTACCCAACTGCCACCAAACCAAAAGGGTAAAAATCACAAAACATCTCCTTCTTCACATCTGAATGCCCATGTTTCACCTGAAGCCTTGATAAAGAAAAAGACATGACAACTGGAAAAAATTAATTGCAGCTTTGTTGAACAGTTTGTATTCTTAGCAGGGGAACAAAGAGAGGAAGCCTACTTGATCATTCAAAGAATCAGAAGCCAGTCTGAAGCAGTTGTGAGCTCAGATTAAGGGGCCATATTAGAAAGTGGAATTTCACAAATCAATTTCAAAAATTTAAGAGCAAAGAGGGTAAGAACCAATTATCTGTTTGTTGATCTGAGGAGTAACCACCTCAGTAACTCCTGAAACTCTCTGATATTTATTAAAAACGAACCAAAGGCAAAAGCAGTCATTTCCCATGCGTGGGAGGAGAACTTTTTAAGTTTAAAAAATATATACTTTATTACTGTATTAATGACATGACCTATAAATTAATAATAATTGTATTTCAATATAATATGCCTATCTGATTTTTGTATAGATATATACACACACATATATATGTATACACACATAAAATTAAGTTAGCTGCTCATCAACATCAACACTTGTCCAGCCTGAGCACTTAACTAAGAGCCTGGAAAAGTAATGTTCTTATATCACCTCAGATACTCCAAATATCAGGGGCAGGTGGTAGAAGATTCATCCCCAAAAACTTCAGGAAGAAACATCCATCATCTTCCATGCTGGAGGTCAGGTGAAGCCCTAGCATCAGTCAAGAATGTCACAGCTTCTCATTTTCCTCTGACAAACACTTACTTGTACAAATCACCTCCAAACCAAGACAGTTACAGTCATACAAAACAAGAAATTTTTCAGTTTGGTGAAGGATCCAGAAAACAAAACCAAAAACAACAATAACAACTTTTGGGAAAGCCCCAATT
Organism: Haemorhous mexicanus; assembly: GCF_027477595.1. Lineage (NCBI taxonomy): Eukaryota > Metazoa > Chordata > Aves > Passeriformes > Fringillidae > Haemorhous > Haemorhous mexicanus. The sequence goes on along the minus strand of NC_082343.1, from coordinate 19,688,185 downwards.
TCCATGACTCCTGACCTAAAATATCATTGCTCTCACCAAACCCCCCAACACTCACACTCATGTTCAAGATCAGCATTTACTTTCATTTATCTCCATACCCACGAGACATTTCTCTTCTGTCCTTTTTTTTTTTTCCTTTTTGTAAAATTTGTAATTGCATGATCCTCAAACACAAGAAAAAACACTGCTCTAAGTTCAGTTGTGAGCACACAACTCAAGGTCACCGAGGTTCTGCTACTTATACAGAAGTAAAAATTAATTTGTGAAGTCAAAGCAACAGTCAAAGCATTTACATTCATGTAAAACAAACCAATGCAAGCCAGAATAATTTTGAAGATAAGAGGATCCCTACATAAAAGGCAGATTTGGTTTCTTCTCCCAAGCTCTGACAAACTCTCCCACTTCAGCCTTTTCTTTCAAAATCTTTATTACTCCTCCTCTCTGAAGGGCATCATTCTCTTCCTGGCTAGCCTCACACAGCAGCAGTTTGTCACTCCCAGGTGCTCTCAGTGAGTGTCTGCAGTGCTGTAGAGCTGCACTGCTGGAAGGGTGTGAAAGGCTGAAAAAAAGTTTGTTCAAGAAGCCCTCATTGCAGAGACTTGACAAGATCTGGGCAGATGATGATGGGTGGTAGGAGAGGGGCAATATTTCTGCAGACAGGGAAATAGTCTGGAGCAGAAGGGGCAGGTACATATGATGACTCCCTGCAGGGGTATCATACTTTTGCAATAGAGATGCCCCTTTCCAATTCACTGCAATTCACCCAGCTCACCAAGACAGACCAAGCTCTGATATTCCCAGGGAGTGGCATCAGCTGGCAAGGATTGCTCTGTTTGGCAGCTGCCTCAAAAAAACACTTAGGATAGCCAACACACACAGTCTTGTCACACACAACTCTGCAGCTCCTAACTCTACCCCAGTGTCCTTCTCAGCACCGCATTCTCTTGCCAATATTTGGAGAGAAGCAGGAGGAAGCAAAGCAGCTGAGGCTGGGGCAGAGCAGAGACAACAGCATTCAGAAGGACACATGAGCAGAAGAAGCTGTGAACAGACTGGGTCAAACTTGCAGCAGTGGCCTTGAGAACAAAGCAGCTGTGGTTAGGCAAAGTGTGCATCACAAGCAGAGCCCAGAGCTGGGCATATCCCTTCTCATCTCATGCCTGCTGCATGCTCCCTCTGCTCACAGCACCCAGCACTTCCTAAAGATCAGCTCTCTTGTAGGGGACTGAAACAACATCAGGTTTGGAGGAGAACCCAACCTCCAAGACTGCAGTGTAGAGCCACAACTTGAAGAGAACTCACAAATGCCACAGAGTCCAAAGGGTCCAGTTTTCTCCTGGTGAGCAGACAGCAGTGAGAGATCAGAGCTTTCAGTAGGCTTCTGCTCTCTTTAGCTTGTCCCTGCTGTACTTCAGTGGCTCAGACACACACAGACCAAACCTCTTCCCAACCCATGCCAAAAAGAAATGAAGAATGACCAGCTAAAAGATATATTCACTCCAACAGTATAGGAGGCCAATGAAATAATGTAATTCAGACGCTCATGGCATGGCAGTGTCTCAGGTCCTTCTCCAGGAGTTTGAGCAATGAGTTACAGGTCACCCAAGCTTTAGCTCCTGCTGGCATCCTGTGCACTGGGAAGGGACAGTCACAAAGTCATGCAAAACTCCAAAAGCAAAGAGCATCTCTTTTCTTTCTTTCTTTGGTCACTAGAATTCTCCAAGGTGTCTTGCCTGACTGCACACACTATTGTGTGAAGAATAATTGGGAAAAACAGCCCCACAGCAGAGATGCTGTACTTGGGCCACCACTACCCTGTAAGAAGGGGGCAGGGGGAGAGGGGTGGTGTACCAGCAGGGGCAATGCACCTGGGCATCCATTTATTCCAGCTGCTATTGAGGCCAGGAAGAGGTCAGCAAGTCCAGTTTTGCTGCAGCCCTGAAACACTCTGAGCTCTGCCCAGCTCACGGACAGGGATCTGCATGACCAGGTTTGATTAGGTACTCTTGGCACCGTCCTTGACTGCTGGGCTGAGCTCCCCTATCATAAGCAGCAGTAAATTAAACAGGAGTTATGCAATGTGAAAGGCTGAGTGATGGAACAGTGACTTGAATGGGAACAACTGCCCCTCAAACCAATAATTTGCAGACACATTACATAATTTTTCTGTAACCTTTTTCCATGAAGAGAAACAACATTATGGAGCAAGGGGCTCTGTCTTTGTCATAAAGCTAAAAGCTCTTGCAAGGAGTTGACTGCTTGGCTACAAGATGCTTTCACAACTACACCCCATGAAATACGAGGTTCCCCTTCCAGTTCAAAGTCACCACTGGATGCAAGTGGTTCAATTTCTCCTAAGTCATCATGGAATTTCACAATCCAAGAGCAAAAAAGTCCTCTCCTTCTTTTCTTTTTTAAGAAGTATTTTTTGGCTTTCTGTTCACCAGTAACAGATACCCACTTGAATTAATGTCAAGCCATGTGAAGCAGCAGACACTCACAATGCCTGTTGCTAGTGCAACGTTGCTTGTTTCTCCCCTCTCCACCCACCTCCTGGTCCAATTTACTGCACCCCTCAACTTTCTCTCCAAATTTCTGGAGGGGTCAGGGAAGGCAAATGCAGTTACCCAAGGCACCGCCCCATGTGTTACCTCAGTCAACAAACTGCCTGGGGAAACATGAAAATGAAGTTTGGTATCTGCATTGCAGAAGATAAACACCTTGGCAAAACAGGCCAACCAATATCCAAGGGGAAATCTCCACTTCAAGAGAGGTGAACTCAGAGCACGACCAAGGGGAGTGTAAACAAGAGAAAAAAAAACCAAAGCACCAAGGACTGGAAGCAGAAAAAAGATGTTATGAAAACTGAGAAACAGGATAACACAAAAGAAGCCTCCACCATAAATACATTCATTCTGTGGAGGGACACTACTATCAGGGCTGGTTTTTGCCTCTCCAAAGTTTTCAATAAGTGCTAGTGCTGTGGAAGAATTTTAACTAACTAGCATGTGTGCAAAGGGCAGAACTGTATTCAACACAAGCCTCTTCCTTTAAACTGCAACTTTTTACTCACCTGAAAAGAAGCATCCTACTACACTTTCAACTTTTTGCTAAGCAACTTGCCACTTCCTAGCTTGCCCTTTGAAGCATTTCCAAGAGTCTTTTGGTGGGTGTTGCAGGGGCTTTTTGCCCCATAATATCCTGCTTCATTCACCCCATGCCACAGAGAGACCCACATGGGGAACTCACTCTGACTCATCTCCAGAGCTCCATTCACCAGGTGGTTTGAGACAAAACTCATAATGCACATCCTGAAAGGGACACTTCTGACTCCTCTCACTGCACAGAGCATTGCAGAGCTGATCTCTAGCCATGACAATTATGGATTTGAGCCTCAAAATGCTCTAGCCACTGACAAAGCTGTTTCAGTTAGCCTGGTGTTTTTGTCACCTCCCAAGCTGCTTGACACCCAGGGCACCCATTTACCAAAAGTACAGGGTAGGGATTGGTGCAACCACAACTGGATAGCTTTCAGAATAAGAAAAAAAGACTGACGTAGGAGATAAACCTGTCAGGCAAGTGAAAACTCAGGTACAGCAATGAAAAAATTTTCTTCCAGCTTTATGATGTGATCTTAAATACAGTTGATAACTATGGGCTTGATGCAAAAAAGACTTCAAACCCTGTTCAAATAAATGGAATAACAGAATCATTTAGCGTATATCACTGCTACCTAATACAGTTAACTACTAGAAATGAAGTTATCAATTGCAGTTTTAGTATATCTGCACGTTCCTCAGAGACACAGCTAAGTGGAGAGAGGAAGTGAGAATAATAAGTACCTGGTCTGCACAGTCACCCCACACTCATCTATTGTTTCCACTGTGGTTTGGCTGTGCTCTCTAGTACGGCCTGTGTGAAACTATCTGACAGAAATTACTTACCAGCAAGCAAGACCTTCTTTCTCTTTTATAAATGATCTCTCCTGCTTCTTAACTCCTTCGCACAGTGAGGAGCCCAGGCTGCTAAATACCCTGCCTGCTGTGGTTTGTTACCAGCTGCTGTCACCCTTCTTTTAACGACATGCTTTTCCACCCAGCAGAGCTACCAGTCTCTAGTAATTTTTAGCCGTGCATTAGTGCCTCATTACACAACACACCCAGGCACTGACAAACACAAAGGACAGACAGTCCTGGCACCAACCTGGTAGCAAAGGACAGATCCATCACCCAGCCCTTTGCCTCTATTTTAAACTGTGAAGCTTCTCATTTTGATTTAAGGTCAGGCTGTGTTTACAGCTGTTCTGCACCATCCCAGGAAGGACAGCGTGAGGCCAGGGATTTCTGGGCAGCTAACGGCTTTAGGAGGAGTGATGGACACACTTCCAGGTTAATCATGCAAAAGCACTGATGCCAGGTCCCCACAGAGGGCAGCTCCTAAGCAGGCAGATGGGAGCAAAGTCCAGGGGGTAACAACACTGTACAGCACAGGACAGATCATTCTGGGGAAAGATTCTGTACACTCAGTTTATTTACTTCAATATTTTACAACCTAATTTGATTCCTCTTGACCAAGGGCAAATTCCCTCCTGCCAGCCATGGCTTGCCAGCATGGCTGTTTCTAACCATGGTCTCCACTGGCACCATTTTTTATTCTGCCACCTGCCACTGTGATAAATGAATGTGATTCGTGCTAACAATTGTAACTATATCAATATTTTAGAAAATATTTGTTAAAAATTAATAGAGGAAAAGGATATGTAGTTAGTGTCACAAAACAGATGTTTTCAGATGTTCATGAGAAAATAGGATGCAAGATGTAGTTTGAGATAAGTAACATCCCAAAAATGGAATAGGTCTTGGGATAATTAGAGAGTTGGCCTTGAAATGGACAAAATTGAAATGATTCCAACTATCTATGAAATATTAAAGCTTATTTTTGGAATATAATGTTGGCTTCTAAGACTTGGGGCACATGCACATCCTGTCAGGTTATTCAGAGGACAGCAAGGAAGACTGGTCAGCCTTCCTCCAAGAAGACCACCAAAGAGCCAAAAGACCCCTTAACAACAACAGGAGCATGCACTGTGCAGTATAATGACATAGATTTCAAGAATCAAAAATAGAAGGAGATTGATGGGAAAATATTGATGAATATGTATTAGCACACAGTACATAAGTTGCATTTAGATCCTTTTGCCTTTTGTACATGAGGCAGGGTGGGAAGCCCTCCCTGTACCCCTATTGATCAATTTTTTCTTACGCTTCATCCGAACCACTGCCATATTTCTTTTTGTAACTACTAGATTATATTTGATTGTATTATTTTATCTCAATTAAAACTGCTGCCAAATTTTAATTTTGTGGTTTATTAAAGTAGACATGGACCTCATTTATCATTTATAACACCACCATCTGAAATCAGGATTGCAGGAGGTTTATGGTGGACAGTTTCCTTGCTGATGAAGCCCACACTGAGCAAGGGAACTTTAACAACAGGAGGATATTTTATCTGAAGCCAGAGCTTGATGCACCAGACTCTTTTCTCCAGGGCTACAGCTCACCTCCAAGCACTGCCTTTTCTCAGTCCTGCCTGAAGGGCAGACACACTGCCAAAGGCTCCCTGTTCAAATCCACCCAGGGTTTCACACAGACTTAATAAACTCTGCTGCTGCCATGACCAAAGGACATAATCAAACCAATCTTGACTACTCTAAGAGCAGCCTGCTGAGACTGAATCACCACAGGTGGCATGAAAGCCATTTGAATCCAACACCACAAACCCCATTCCCCATGTAAATAAGCTTTGCTGCAAAACTACTCTTAAAAACCAGGACTAGCAGACCTTAATTGCCTTCTTTATGTTTTTTCCAGACTATGTAGTGTGACAGACTTTGATCTACTCCAAAATGTTCTTTATAATCTCTTTTCTGATTAAACCAGGGGAAAAAAGATGTGACAATTAAAGTAAACCCGTGAGAGCACAACATACCAGTACTTGGACCATATTTCATCTCAGTTTTGTGAAAATGCAACAAAGCCCTGCAAAGTAACTTTTCAGCACTTCAGAATCAAAAGTAGCTTATGCCAAGACAAATATCATTTTAATCAGGTCTTTTCCTCGGTAGTAGTTTTATTTTTGGAAAAGAAAAAAAGCCTTAAGAAATTGTTTTAAGAAATTGCCAGCAATTAAAATGACAACTGAACATAAAGCAGTTCAAAAATCTGATTTCTCCATTTTCATGATCCAGATATACTCCCTCTAAACAATAGTTTATCCCTTTTCTCAGATAAAGCTATTAAAACAGAAATCCTAATCTCCAGATGAAATGAAAGTTTACAAAACACCAAAAGGAAAATTTTACTTGAGATAAGTTAATTCTTTTAAATTGCAGTGAACATGTATTTTCAAAGCAAGAAAAACAAAACCAGAAATCCTTTGCAAATGTTAACGTTTTCAATTTTCCCACTTTTCTTTTGGGAAGAGAAGGAAGAGCTACATGATGAACTGACCTGAATGCTTGTGCTTCTCTGGTCTGCATCTTCCTCCTTCAAACATAAGGACTTTCAGACGCAAAACACTCTCAAAAATCTGCATTTTCTAATTGAACATTTGATCATAAGGCTAGAAGCTTGTAGTTCATAAATACAGATTTTTGTCAGACTCTACTGACTAGCTAAAACTTCATTTGCTGTCAGTACAAAAGGTATTACCCTGAAAAAAACAGATTTAAAAACATGGCAGTGTATTTTGCTGTGAAAGACATCCAACTCCGTGGCCCATGAACATTCTGCTACCATGAGCCAGACTCTGGAGTAACTGCAGTCACCCCATGCAAACAGCAGAACACAGGAGACATGTTATTGTGGGATAATTGCCTGTCATAATCCAGCTGTACTAACAGCTCATGGCATTTACCTCAAGCCTATAAAAAATTCTCAGACTTTACCAACAGATACACTGATTTTGATCTCCAAAGACAGATTAAGCTAAAATTCATCCTCTGGCTAGGCAGGTACTCATGATTTGAGAACAAGATAAAATGTCCACAATTTCCATGGCAGCTGATCCCAGTGGCCAACTGCTTTCTTATCTCTTTATGCCTGATGTCCACTCTGCTGAATTCAGCTTCCAGGTACTGGCCCCTATTCTACCTTTTCCTCATTTCTTTCCCCCCAGTTACCATCCATCACTATCCTCAGAACTCCCCTTCACTTCTGATCCCTTTGTCAAAGCTGGGTTCCTGGATTTCACCACAAGAAGGCATGTTCTCTAGCCCCAGCCCTGGGTTTGTGGCCCTCTTCCAAAATGTTAAAAGTTTATTTCTTGTTTTTTGGTTAAACCACACACAGATCCATTGCAGTCTGTGCCCACTGCTCAGTGAGGACTAATGGGATTCACGACCTGACAAAAGCTCCAAAACACCCTAACAAAAATTAACTTACAGGAGATTTATCTGCAGAGTCTTCCTCCTTGTCACACACTTACCACAGGGGACAACACCGGCAAACCCAGCTCCTCACTACAGAGGCCAATGTATTTCTGCTGGGACTTCTGCAATGCAAAAGTACAAATGACCCTCAGATATCACCTCCCACTGGTACCCAATAGCACCTCAATATAATTTTCAGTTTTTCTTCCCAGATTTTCAACTCTTCATATTTTCACTGAGTCAGTTTTAAACCCCTCAAATATTTGAAAACAAGTGAAATGCTCCCAGAAACACTAAGCCCCAGCAACTTCCATGGAAAAAAAAAAAAAAAAAGACCAAAAAAGTGCAGCTGTATTGGAGGGAGGGAAGAGCAAAAGGAATACTCAGCCTCTTCATTGAGCCGAAGGCAGAGCAAGATCAACCTTCATCAGACCCCAGAAAAATCCACCAGTAACAGAATAGAGTCTCAGTCAAGGAAACACTACATTTGGCATCCACGCTGAGAGAGATACCAGAGAACAAAGCCACAAGGCCCAAACACCAGATTTAGTCCACTGCACTGATAGCTTCCAGGAGATGTTTTTGGTTTTTTAAATTAATGTTTATTATTATTTAAATAAGGGTTGGATGATGGAGGAACCACAAACTTAGGACCCTCAGAGCAGTCTCCACTGTCATCGGGGGCCTTCCAGCTCTCACAGGTGGCAGGGCTGGTACAGACAACTTTTATAAATCATTAGTAGCATCTCTCTCTAACAAACTTTAAAACCAAGAAATTACTAATCCCAGAAAAAGCTGGCAGATTCGTCAACCTCAATCCTACACAGACTGGGTTGCTTACACTGCACCCAAGGTGATTTTGGTTTGCTAATTAAACAAGACAGAAGTATTACAGAGCAAGGAAAGCAAAGAAAAATCTGTTCAACATAAGCAAATAACCACAGTTTACGCATAACACACTCAATTGCATTAGTTTGGCACTGTTGAAAGAAAACAAAGCTCCAGATTTGGCTGCACATGCCCCAGCAGTTTACACTAGACATCTAAAATAGAGGCTCAGCAGATGAAGCCTCTGCAGAGGTAATTTTGTCCCCAAGTTTTCTAAGACATTAGCCATATATCCAGTTAAACATAACAGCAACAGACCTTAAGCCTTTAAAAATTATAATGCAAGGAGAAAATGGTTGGTAATAGGGCCTTGTATCACAAAGCCACCAGACACAGTAACTTTCCAGTAAGTTTCCACATCACAATGCCAGTCCCAGCTTCACTCTCCAGGCCCAAATGGACTTCAGGAATCAACCCCCTCCCAACACCACTTACTGCCCTCCCACAGCCAGGCCAGCATTCAAGGACCTCTCCAGCTGCAGAGGTAAAACCCAGCCAAAATGAGCAGAGTTTGTCTTGAGATAACCACTGCAGAAGACAGAGGCCTTTCACTGGATTTTTTTTCTGCTGGTATAAAAGAGCCTGGATGCATCAGCAGGTTTGAAAACATCGGGATCATAACAAGCCCATAACATCAAAATAATTTTGATGCCAGCAGTAAGTTTCAGTCAGATCAGACTGCTTGGTCACAAGCTCCAAAATTGAGATACTGCAAATAGTCAAAGATTAACAACCCAGTGGTTTAAAACACCTTGGCTTGTCACAGCTGTGACAGGAATGGGCAGTGAGATTTTATCTCCCTGCAAGCCTCATGTGGCTAGTGATTCCAGGGTTCAGGCGGCTGTTATTAAAGCTGCAGATAGTGCCACTGCCTTCCAGCTCTTGCTTCGTTATATGAACTCAAATCTACCAAGGGAATAACACCCTCTCTGTTGCAGTCTAATAAATTTTGCTACAGCCTGTCTCCCTTTGTAAAGGAGATGCATCCAACACAAACAGTGGGATTCTGTTCTGGAAGAGCTCAGTTCTGAGAAGACAAGGGGAAAAAAAGGCTTAAAAATCTGAATCCAGCACTGCTGGTTAGAGAGGGCTGAACACAAGTGCATAAAGCTGGACCTGGAGGCTGGTACTGTGATGAAATTAGCTGCTCTCCCCACACAGTCTTATTGGTCTTTATGTACAGTTTCCTTCAGGTTCCCAACACTCTGACTTAGAAAGTAAAAAAAAAAAAAAAAAGGAAGGTCTGTCACTGCTATAGGTGTAGAAAGCATAACTCAATGGCATTTTTTTACTTAGTCTGCAAAAGCAATATTTCTGTCCAACAGCAGTGGCCAGCACCTCAACCTGCACTGGCACAGCCAGCAATGACCCTGCTCTGTCACTGGCTGGTGCTCAGGGAGTCCTTGCAGCCTCAAACATTTATTCTGTTTTCCTAAGCTCTTTCATGCTGCTCCACAGAAGGAAGCAGGCAGTGCTGCGAGGGGCAAGGGGGCCAGAGGAGCACTGCAGGGGTGGCAGGTGTCTCTCACGATTCCACACAATCTCTCACCAGGGATCCCTAATCCTGTCAGAGGCAATTTGTTGTCAATTTTCTGCAGTGCTCAAGTACCAATTTATCACAGGAAACACTTACTCTCCAAAGTTTTAATTATTTCCATATATTTTGGGTAGGTGTGAAATGTGTGCAGGAGTGATTTACAGGAAGGAGAGCTGGAGAAAGGGAAGAACAGTGCAGGAAGCAGCATAGATCATCTCCAACACAACATGTGACTGCTCCTTACAAATCCTGTAGTGATCCACACCATTTGGTTTCTCCCACTGTAGGAGACTGCAGATGGTAAAGCTGCACTTCAGCATAACAACATTAATTCCTCTGCCTGCTCTTCTATCAGGGAGCTTCCTGTGCACAGAGTGGCGTTGGTCTCGTCCCCCAGGCAAACAGAGACAGGACTGGAGGACACAAGCTGCATATGGGGAGGTTTAGGCTGTACATTGGGAAGAAGTTCTTCACAGAAAGAGTGATTGGGCATTGGAACAGGCAGTCCAGGGAGGTGGTGGAGTCACCATCCCTGGAGGTGTTTAAGAAAGGACTGGATGTGGCATTCAGTGCCATGGTCTATTGACAAGATGGTGGTCAGTCATAGGTTGGATACCATGATCTCAAAGGTCTTTTCCGACCTAGTTAATTCTGTGATTCCGTGAATCTCGGCCCAACTGCCACGTCTTAGACCCATGGAGATCAACTTTCCCTCTTTGCACTAATTCATCATACCAATCTGGCCACCTTGAGGTGTCTTGATTTCCAGAATCAACTGTTTGGTGGCCTGTGAAGCCAGGTCACTAACACTGGGCAGCAAATTTACTGATCTATGGTAAAGCTGCAAGGATATTTACATACTGCCTCTAGCAGCAGAGTTAGAATGTTTCAACTACTGTGGGCAAGACTTGAGCAATCCCTGCAAAGAGACTTCTGATTTCATTGCCATCATCAAAACTTGCCATGTCCCTTCTTCATTTCAATATTTGGATGCTATTTGTCACAGTAAGACTTGATCATATTCTTCCAGCTTCCAGCTTCAGGATTAATTTCTCCTCAAAATCAGAAACAGAGAAAAGAAGACATGCCAAAAGAGCCAGATGAGTTTCCTAACCAATGGGCTGGTGGATATTCTGGGTGGTCTTTTGCACTCTTCAGTGAAAAGTACTTAAATACTTGAGCATTAAAATCAGATGTCATAACTTTAGAAAGTGCGAGAAAAAGAGAACCTCATCACTCAACATGTTCTGCCTCGACTGCAAGTTCCACCAGGAGTCCATGAGAGCTTCTGAGACTCAGCATTTGAAAAATCAAGTTTCATCCTGGATTCCTAAGTCCTAATTTGTTTCTGGCAATTTAGCATTGCTCCTACTTTTCTTACACAGTCCATACTAACTTACAACTGGTTTTGTACTGACTTGGGTGTATCAGCCACTGTAATAGAGCTGATAAAGCTGATTCTTTCATAGCATTACTTCAAATATGAACACATTACTTTAAGCTGGTATAATTTCTGTAAAGAGACAGTTGTAAAATTGTCTGGAGAAGAATGAACTTCCTACACACTAGCACAGTAAAATTTACCCTCTAGGAAATAACAAAATTATCAGAAAGGACATAGGGTCATGGATGGTCCAGCTGCCCCATGGCTTCATGTGGTCAACAGATACAGTCTTTAGGAAGAATGACACCAGCTACAACATCCTAGAAAAATTAATTTTTGCACAAAGTGTTTTAATGCATGCCCAAACAATGTTAGAAATTAGTGCAGGGCTTGTCTGCACTCTCCAGTTTCTCCATTAACATCCCCAGTACACTGTTAATTTAATGTTTTATCCTGCCTGGAGGCTGAGGAATATCTGAAATATTCTTGACTCCTCCCTGTTCAAAATAGAAATCAGAGGCTCTCAGTTACCAACCTGAAATTTGTAGAGGAATTTCTTTAATAAGCATAAATAAATAACGATTTTCCTATGGAAAATTCAATATATGGAAAAATCTAGGCCACTCTGCCGTGAAAGCAAAGAAGGAAATAAAACAAAACCCAACCATTCACGAGGAGATGCCTCATTAAAATAAGTAAAACCAAGATTATTGTCAGTAATAGATGATTTAGAAGGTTTCTAAGTAAGAGATTCCAGGACTGGGCATAGATTTGCCTCCTTCATTACAAAAATCACTTGGAAAAACAGTGCTTCTTTCAACATCATTATCTTGAATTAGTTACTGTGTCCACTTAAGACTCTTTCAATCACATTTTTCCTTCACTCAGGCTGAAAAAACCCAATTTTTCATAATCCACTTCAGTATTCTTCCTCCTCCTCAGAGCAACTCACCATTCCATGCTCCCAAAATGAAGCCAGGAATTGGTCTGCAATGTCATGTCTCTCTCAGTAATGGTGATATAAAAAGGAGAAATAAACCCTGGGGCAAAAGATTATTAGTTGCTCCCATATCTTTACTGGCAGAATAATTGGCTGCACTGTAAGCCTGGCCCTACTTGATTTTGCTATCTGTCACTTCTGTGGCAGGTTACAATTACTTTCTCCTTTCCCTTCTCTCTGTCCCATTGTCCTACATTTTCCTTCCACCTGGGTTTCTGCCATCACCCCTTCCTACCAAAGTCTAGTACAATGCTGCCAAAATTCACTTCTTCCTTCAGCTTGTCTCCTCTCTTACTGTACCATATAATAAAATACCACAGGATGAAAGATTTTGGGAGGGAGAGGCAACAGCCAGAGTATCTGATAACAAATGAAGTCACAATGGAGCAGTGTTGGAGGCAGGAGGGAAGGACAGTGCCACTGATGCAGAAGGATCAGCCAGGTTCCATGGGAAAGCTGAACAACAGTGATGTGACTTAGCACAATGAGGGCACTTCCAGGGGGCAAATAAACATTGTAAGAAGAAATAGTCTAGCCTACTTCCAAACTTCTCATCTCCTCCGCCTGCACTCCTCTAACTAGCATGAAGCTGGAATTGTTTTAACTTGGAGGTAGGTGAGAAAGAGGATTTTAAAGTCGGAGCTGAGCAGCAGCCAAGTTCAGGGTGCCATTTGCCTGCTGGGCCCTGATAACAACAAGCTAAGCCTCTGAAGCACAGCTGCAGGGATCAGCTTGGCTGACATCACAGTCAAGGTCTGTGTGTGCAGCAGAACTCAAGGCATTGAGCTCCTTGCCTGCTTTAATATCATTAGGACTTTCAGGGAAGGGAAGGTGTCTTTTTCATGAGGGAAAAAAAAGAAATTAAAAAGGCACAGGGGTTTGTTCCCCACAGCTGACAACAGGAATCTGTAGGAGGAAACAGAAAAGGAGGATTCAGTTCTGGTTCTGAAGGGGTTGTCAGGTTTCAGAGCTGCCAACTGAGCAAATTTAACTCCCACGTCCCTACAACCTGAATGTGAGCAAAACTGTTTTTGAGATGGGAGGCTGCAGAGGAAGGAGAAAGAGGCCGAATTACCATCACTCCACTGAGCCCAGTGGAGAAGAACATGAATGGATACTGCTGTATTCTCTGACCTGTATTTTCACTGTCCTTTTATTTACTAACAGCCTGCCAAAAATAAATCTTGCAGAGCAGCAACATGGGCCCTTTGAAATTTGCCTGCATTTTGGACTCACCAGTACAGCACTCATGGCACAAACACACTCCCAGAGACAGGACAGGAGGCAAATCAGTAACCCCCATGGTGTGACCCATGCTTGAAGTCTCCCCAGGATATCTGGAAAATTTTCCAGGAGAGGAGATATGTAGGAGCTGACTTTTACCCACAGAAGAGAACCATTTAGTGTGTTAGGCACAGCCTCTGCAAAAATTATATTTCTTGCCTGTACATTTCTGTTCCTCTCAAGGCAGACTCACTCAATCCTTAATAAGATACAGCCAACACCCTGCATTTACTTTCTGAAGCATAGAATGTTAAGTGTACCAAGACTCCTGGAATAGATAACAGCCATTTACAATCATATGGATTTGCTCCAGAGTGAATCCAGAATGATAAGTGGACAACCACAGCGATTCATGGAGGCCCAGGGCCTCAGGTTCACCCCTATGAGCAGGCTTCTGGTCCCACTGACAAGAGGAACGCTGTTAGTGAAGACTAAGGCACCATTTACACTGTTCTCCTTATCCATGTGTCTAAACAGGGGTATGCCGTCAAACCAGAATATTCAGTGTCTTTAATTAAGGTCTGCCTCTTTTTAGAGTAAGGGGATTGATAATGGGAGGGAGGGATGGAGGGAGGGAGGAAGGAAGGAAGTGGCGGAAGGAAGTGGCGGAAGGAAGTGGTGGAAGGAAGTGGCGGAAGAAAGGAAGTGGCGGAAGGAAGTGGCGGAAGGAAATGGCGGAAGGAAGGAAGTGGCGGAAGGAAGGAAGGAAGTGGCGGAAGGAAGGAAGTGGCGGAAGGAAGGAAGTGGCGGAAGGAAGTGGCGGAAGGAAGTGGCGGAAGGAAGTGGCGGAAGGAAGTGGCGGAAGGAAGGAAGTGGCGGAAGGAAGGAAGTGGCGGAAGGAAGGAAGTGGCGGAAGGAAGGAAGTGGCGGAAGGAAGGAAGTGGCGGAAGGAAGGAAGGAAGGAAGGAAGTGGCGGAAGGAAGGAAGTGGCGGAAGGAAGGAAGTGGCGGAAGGAAGGAAGGAAGGAAGTGGCGGAAGGAAGGAAGGAAGGAAGGAAGGAAGGAAGGAAGGAAGGAAGGAAGGAAGGAAGGAAGGAAGGAAGGAAGGAAGGAAGGAAGGAAGGAAGTGGCGGAAGGAAGGAAGTGGCGGAAGGAAGGAAGGAAGGAAGGAAGGAAGGAAGGAAGGAAGGAAGGAAGGAAGGAAGGAAGTGGCGGAAGGAAGGAAGTGGCGGAAGGAAGGAAGGAAGGAAGGAAGGAAGGAAGGAAGGAAGGAAGGAAGGAAGGAAGGAAGGAAGGAAGGAAGGAAGGAAGGAAGGAAGGAAGGAAGGAAGGAAGGAAGGAAGGAAGGAAGGAAGGAAGGAAGGAAGGAAGGAAGTGGCAGAAGGAATGAAGGAAGGAAGGAAGGAAGGAAGGAAGGAAGGAAGGAAGGAAGGAAGGAAGGAAGGAAGGAAGGAAGGAAGGAAGTGGCGGAAGGAAGGAAGTGGCGGAAGGAAGGAAGGAAGGAAGGAAGGAAGGAAGGAAGGAAGGAAGGAAGGAAGGAAGGAAGGAAGGAAGGAAGGAAGGAAGGAAGGAAGGAAGGAAGGAAGGAAGGAAGGAAGGAAGTGGCGGAAGGAAGGAAGGAAGGAAGGAAGGAAGGAAGGAAGGAAGGAAGGAAGGAAGGAAGGAAGGAAGGAAGGAAGGAAGGAAGGAAGGAAGGAAGGAAGGAAGGAAGGAAGGAAGGAAGGAAGGAAGGAAGTGGCGGAAGGAAGGAAGGAAGGAAGGAAGGAAGGAAGGAAGGAAGGAAGGAAGGAAGTGGCGGAAGGAAGGAAGTGGCGGAAGGAAGGAAGGAAGGAAGGAAGGAAGGAAGGAAGGAAGGAAGGAAGGAAGGAAGGAAGGAAGGAAGGAAGGAAGGAAGGAAGGAAGGAAGGAAGGAAGGAAGGAAGGAAGGAAGGAAGGAAGGAAGGAAGGAAGTGGCGGAAGGAAGTGGCGGAAGGAAGGAAGTGGCGGAAGGAAGTGGCGGAAGGAAGTGGCGGAAGGAAGTGGCGGAAGGAAGGAAGGAAGGAAGGAAGGAAGGAAGGAAGGAAGGAAGGAAGGAAGGAAGGAAGGAAGGAAGGAAGGAAGGAAGGAAGGAAGGAAGGAAGGAAGGAAGGAAGGAAGGAAGGAAGGAAGGAAGGAAGGAAGGAAGGAAGGAAGGAAGGAAGGAAGTGGCGGAAGGAAGGAAGGAAGTGGCGGAAGGAAGGAAGTGGCGGAAGGAAGGAAGTGGCGGAAGGAAGGAAGGAAGGAAGGAAGGAAGGAAGGAAGGAAGGAAGGAAGGAAGGAAGGAAGGAAGGAAGGAAGGAAGGAAGGAAGGAAGGAAGGAAGGAAGGAAGGAAGGAAGGAAGGAAGGAAGGAAGGAAGGAAGGAAGGAAGGAAGGAAGGAAGTGGCGGAAGGAAGGAAGGAAGTGGCGGAAGGAAGGAAGGAAGGAAGGAAGGAAGGAAGGAAGGAAGGAAGGAAGGAAGGAAGGAAGGAAGGAAGGAAGGAAGGAAGGAAGGAAGGAAGGAAGGAAGGAAGGAAGGAAGGAAGTGGCGGAAGGAAGGAAGGAAGGAAGGAAGGAAGGAAGGAAGGAAGGAAGGAAGGAAGGAAGGAAGGAAGGAAGGAAGGAAGGAAGGAAGGAAGGAAGGAAGGAAGGAAGGAAGGAAGGAAGGAAGGAAGGAAGGAAGGAAGTGGTGGAAGGAAGTGGCGGAAGGAAGGAAGTGGCGGAAGGAAGGAAGTGGCGGAAGGAAGGAAGTGGCGGAAGGAAGGAAGTGGCGGAAGGAAGGAAGGAAGTGGCGGAAGGAAGGAAGTGGCGGAAGGAAGGAAGTGGCGGAAGGAAGGAAGTGGCGGAAGGAAGGAAGGAAGTGGCGGAAGGAAGGAAGGAAGGAAGGAAGGAAGGAAGGAAGGAAGGAAGGAAGGAAGGAAGGAAGGAAGGAAGGAAGGAAGGAAGGAAGGAAGGAAGGAAGGAAGGAAGGAAGTGGCGGAAGGAAGGAAGTGGCGGAAGGAAGGAAGTGGCGGAAGGAAGGAAGTGGCGGAAGGAAGGAAGTGGCGGAAGGAAGTGGCGGAAGGAAGGAAGGAAGGAAGGAAGGAAGGAAGGAAGGAAGGAAGGAAGGAAGGAAGGAAGGAAGGAAGGAAGGAAGGAAGGAAGGAAGGAAGGAAGGAAGTGGCGGAAGGAAGGAAGTGGCGGAAGGAAGGAAGTGGCGGAAGGAAGGAAGGAAGGAAGGAAGGAAGGAAGGAAGGAAGGAAGGAAGGAAGGAAGGAAGGAAGGAAGGAAGGAAGGAAGGAAGGAAGGAAGGAAGGAAGGAAGGAAGGAAGGAAGTGGCGGAAGGAAGTGGCGGAAGGAAGGAAGTGGCGGAAGGAAGTGGCGGAAGGAAGTGGCGGAAGGAAGTGGCGGAAGGAAGGAAGGAAGGAAGGAAGGAAGGAAGGAAGGAAGGAAGGAAGGAAGGAAGGAAGGAAGGAAGGAAGGAAGGAAGGAAGGAAGGAAGGAAGGAAGGAAGGAAGGAAGGAAGGAAGGAAGGAAGGAAGGAAGGAAGGAAGTGGCGGAAGGAAGGAAGGAAGTGGCGGAAGGAAGGAAGTGGCGGAAGGAAGGAAGTGGCGGAAGGAAGGAAGGAAGGAAGGAAGGAAGGAAGGAAGGAAGGAAGGAAGGAAGGAAGGAAGGAAGGAAGGAAGGAAGGAAGGAAGGAAGGAAGGAAGGAAGGAAGGAAGGAAGGAAGTGGCGGAAGGAAGGAAGGAAGTGGCGGAAGGAAGGAAGGAAGGAAGGAAGGAAGGAAGGAAGGAAGGAAGGAAGGAAGGAAGGAAGGAAGGAAGGAAGGAAGGAAGGAAGGAAGGAAGGAAGGAAGGAAGGAAGGAAGGAAGGAAGGAAGGAAGGAAGGAAGGAAGGAAGGAAGGAAGGAAGGAAGGAAGGAAGGAAGGAAGGAAGGAAGGAAGGAAGGAAGGAAGGAAGGAAGGAAGGAAGGAAGGAAGGAAGTGGTGGAAGGAAGTGGCGGAAGGAAGGAAGTGGCGGAAGGAAGGAAGTGGCGGAAGGAAGGAAGTGGCGGAAGGAAGGAAGTGGCGGAAGGAAGGAAGGAAGTGGCGGAAGGAAGGAAGTGGCGGAAGGAAGGAAGTGGCGGAAGGAAGGAAGTGGCGGAAGGAAGGAAGGAAGTGGCGGAAGGAAGGAAGGAAGGAAGGAAGGAAGGAAGGAAGGAAGGAAGGAAGGAAGGAAGGAAGGAAGGAAGGAAGGAAGGAAGGAAGGAAGGAAGGAAGGAAGGAAGTGGCGGAAGGAAGGAAGTGGCGGAAGGAAGGAAGTGGCGGAAGGAAGGAAGTGGCGGAAGGAAGGAAGTGGCGGAAGGAAGTGGCGGAAGGAAGGAAGGAAGGAAGGAAGGAAGGAAGGAAGGAAGGAAGGAAGGAAGGAAGGAAGGAAGGAAGGAAGGAAGGAAGGAAGGAAGGAAGGAAGGAAGGAAGGAAGGAAGGAAGGAAGGAAGGAAGGAAGGAAGTGGCGGAAGGAAGTGGCGGAAGGAAGTGGCGGAAGGAAGTGGCGGAAGGAAGTGGCGGAAGGAAGGAAGGAAGGAAGGAAGGAAGGAAGTGGCGGAAGGAAGGAAGGAAGGAAGGAAGTGGCGGAAGGAAGGAAGGAAGGAAGGAAGTGGCGGAAGGAAGGAAGGAAGGAAGGAAGGAAGGAAGGAAGGAAGGAAGGAAGGAAGGAAGGAAGGAAGGAAGGAAGGAAGGAAGGAAGGAAGGAAGGAAGGAAGGAAGGAAGGAAGGAAGGAAGGAAGGAAGTGGTGGAAGGAAGTGGCGGAAGGAAGGAAGTGGCGGAAGGAAGTGGCGGAAGGAAGTGGCGGAAGGAAGTGGCGGAAGGAAGGAAGGAAGGAAGGAAGGAAGGAAGGAAGGAAGTGGCGGAAGGAAGGAAGGAAGTGGCGGAAGGAAGTGGCGGAAGGAAGTGGCGGAAGGAAGTGGCGGAAGGAAGGAAGGAAGGAAGGAAGGAAGGAAGGAAGGAAGGAAGGAAGGAAGGAAGTGGCGGAAGGAAGGAAGGAAGTGGCGGAAGGAAGGAAGGAAGGAAGGAAGGAAGGAAGGAAGGAAGGAAGGAAGGAAGGAAGGAAGGAAGGAAGGAAGGAAGGAAGGAAGGAAGGAAGGAAGGAAGGAAGGAAGGAAGGAAGGAAGGAAGGAAGGAAGGAAGGGTGTGCCTATAATCACTTTGTGCCTTTCAAGTGGTTTGATCACCTCTAAGCAATGGGAAATGGGAAAGAAATATGGCCTTTTCCAGCAGCTCTGTGCCTCTCTACATCAGATGACTCACAGAGACCTTGGCAGGGAAATTTCTTGTCAAGCTGCAACAATGTGTTACTCGTGCCACTATCCACAGCTCTCAGCCCTTTGCCTGCAGATCTCAGGCACTCCTTGGCAGGCGATATGCCCTTGGGTGGGTGATACAGTCCGGGCTTCCTTAGGCTAAACACAAGGTATAATTTTAGTACTTTGCAAATGATCCATATACATTTACCTCTTCCTGTGGTTCTCCGACCCACTCAGGCAGGGAACAGTCACCAGCAGACTCTGCTGTAGTTGTGAGAGGAGGGTGGTAACACAGTTTAGGTCTCTTTTAGTCCCCGGGAGTGAGCAGTGCCTAAGTACACCAAGTATCATTACGATGGCCTCATTTCCTTGGATGTTTCTCATTGGTGAGGTCACATTGCTGTTATTCTCTGGTGTTGTGTGACTCAGGAACTGAGGAAGGAAATTACAACACAGAATTCAAATTAGGGGATTTTTTGAAGAAGTCAAAGTAGCACATAATAAAACTGCTAATAATATGTGGCAATCCAGTTCTCCTCCAGCCAGATGGTTTTGCACCAAGGGGAAGTTGTTGTATATGCCCTGCAACTTGGTTAGTGTAATATCTAGGCATGAGAGAACATCTCAGAACAAACTGTTCTTCTTTGACTTCCCTAGAGAATGATTAACACTGACAGCTCTTTCTTTTTGGGCTGAGAGTATTTAATAATTCAAACAGTGTTACTGCATTTTCATCTGTTTCTGGTCTTCCCTTTGCTAGTCCTTGATGATGTGAAGTGTAGGAAGCAGGGTGAAGAACAAACCCAAAGTGGTGGACAGATATGATCCCACTTTTTTAAAAACTTCCCAATCCTCAACACATTGCTCTTTACTGCAGTAGCTATGACAAGAGGCTGGTGACTGGTACAAGTGACCTTCAAGAGGATTAGCCAGAGATGTGTGACTGCCAGTGAATAACTCTATTCATTTATTATGCGTGAAGAACACTAAATCATTCTAGTAAGATTCTTTTCCATTCATTCATTGCTTGAGAATGATTAGCAGCAAATAGCTCATTGAAGCTTTTCCAGTGAAGCTGAGCAAAACATGCATAGGGAGAGACAAAATCTTGGTCACATTCACTTGTGGTCATCTCCCATCAATAGAGTTGGTCAAATATTGGGGGAAATGATGGGTTAGTGTATCTGTGCGACACACAGGTATCTTTACATTGTAAATCTTACATCTTCCAGTCTCCTGACCAAGCCCATCCTGCTACTAGGGACATTTGCCAGTTTATTGTTCAGATGGAGCAATGGTTACTCTTTGAACCAGAGCTTCTCTGTAAACTAACACAACTATGGATAACATGGAGCATTTCTCTTTTCCAGACTGCCAATGGATGACTGTTAGGATGACTCTACGCCTGTCTATCACTGCGCACACCAATGACTTTTCAAAACTATCAGGATTAAGCTGCTGATTAAGACATGAAACTGCCATTTCAACCCACCCAGAGGTGAAAATACCATACCAGAGCAAAAATGAAAGAAACCAGGGATGCTGAATCATGTCATGTCCCCATGTGTTGTTCCCCTTTCTCCCCCACATATCTGAAATATTCCTGTGTCATGCTGACCAGTGTGGTATGAATGCAGCACAGGGCTGAAGCATGGCTTAACTGGATAATACCCAGTGTGTCCCAACACTGCTGCAGGGAATGCTGCCCTGACATCTGTGAGAGCCCAGCTCAAGTCCCTGCCACCTGATTTGGTGCAGAAGCTGATCTTCACAGTCTAAGAGATCCAATGGACTGGCTGCAGAACAGATGAACCACATCTTAGGAAGGCATGATGGCCTAGCAGCTCTCCTGCCAGGCACAACTCTGGAGATTTTGCTTATCTTACCTCTTCCCTCTGACCTTGAACAACTCTATCTACCCACTTGTCCCCACTCAACTTGACCATTACTTCAATTTTACTTTTTAGGTAGTGACTGCTACCAGGATTATCTCAAACGGACCCTTCTCCCTCTCTCTCTCTGTAGGCATGACTGAAATTCAAATGGATTTCTCTTTTCAACTACACTTCTAAGTCAAAAGAGGTCATGTGTGCATGTACACAGATAGAAAACCAGTGGGGCTATTTGCCTCAGATGATAATGCTGCATTTCACAGCCCCATCATCCAGCTGCAAACTTGTTGGCTTTTTGCTCAAAATCATATGACTCTTGAGCAGTGAGGACTCTATGCATCTCCACGTGGATTTAACAAAATAATTAACTGTTATTCAGCACAAAGAGAAAGTCACAAGATTGCAAAGAGCAGCGCTAAGAATGCAGCTCCATAGCAGAAGAAGAGCAGCTCTCTCTGAGCTGATGATTAACTGCCCATATAGCCCAAGCCCTGGCTGCAGCACTATATCATTTTCTGTCTATGCACAGCTGCTCTTGGCCAGTAAGGACTGAAATGAACCATGGGCTCTGGATTAGCTCATGCTCATGCAGAGCTAACAATTATCTTTGGTTTTGCCTGTTGCAGGGAACTCCAACAGCTTCCTTCCTGATCTGCACTCACATTTTCCAGCCCTCAAAAATGTCATGTGCCCAGGGAAATAAATTCACCATGCAAAGGAGTAGGTAAAAAACTTTTGTATTTTATGGGTCAGAGGGATTTCTTGGAGTAATAACAGTTTTCCTAACTTACATCTTTTCTCTATGTGACCTTACCATTCCTCCTTCTTTTCTCCTGAACTCTATGCCACACATTTTTTTTCCCAACAGTCATAACATTTATAAATTATTCACAAGATGTAGCCATAAGGAATGACTGTTTCATCTTCAAAGAAGGGCTTACAGTGCCATCCCTCGCACTGGATATGGACCTTCCAAGGCTTCCCCAGTACCATTGGCAGAGCTCCAAATGGCACTTCATCCTTTCCTGAAGGCCAAGGGGCCTCCATCAAGACTACTTTGCAAAGATAACCAGTAACAACCACAGGGTTTTCTGCTGGGCCCACCCACACAGCACTAACTAGGAATTCCCACCAAAAATAATCTGACTTCTCATGTGACTAATAATGTATTGATGTGAGAGAAAGAAAGAGGGCATGTAGTCATTCAAATCAGGAGCAGCCACAGCCTTCTAATTAAGGAAGCAGTTTGTTTTCTTCCCACAGTTTCCTGAGCAAACAGATCTCTCAGAGACTAACAACTGATCTTATCTATGGTTCAGCACTGGAAAAGCACAAGAAAAATGCATTCCAGTCTGTATACCAAAACAAATAAATCTGGCTTTATGAGCAGAATAACTACAAATGGTACGTGATTGATTCATTGATTACATGTCATCATCCAACAAGCCAGCAGCTAATGAAGCATAATGCTGAATAGATGAACATGAAATGAACACCATTAAACAGCCTATAATAAACATTTTTTAGATTGTTTAGACTCTTTTAAAGGCTAAACAATCACAGTAATGTTTGATACTTAGACCACTACAACACAGCTCATGAACTCTCAAAAACTTCCTAAAAAATGTTGCATTAAAAAGAAAAGCATGGCTAAACTGGATAATAACCAGTGTGTTCCAATACTGCTGCATGGAATGCTGCCCTGACATCTGTGAGACCCCGGCTCAAGTCCCTGCCACCTGATTTGGAACAGAAAAAAAGCACTTTGGTCATCCACTACGAAAAGCTGTATGAGAGCATCCCAACCTGGCTAAGTCAGAAACTCACTCCTGGGGCAGGGAGAGCAGTGCCAGCCACCAGTGCACTCCAGCCTTCCCTCTGGCAGTTTCCGCCTCACTGGGGAGAACACAAACAGCAATTTCTGAGTGGCTGAAGTAGATGGCTCAGCTGGCAAACGATCCACCTTAAAACCTGGCAAAGAGTTAAACACAGCAGTACAGAACAGAGTGCAGGGAGGAGATGGGAGCTCCAAACATGTGGTGTTAACTGGGCTGTGGAAGTTGGGACACTGTGGATTCTGGGAGCACCTGGTCAGTCCCATGTGGGTTTACTTCAGCTGGAAACCCCAGTGCCAACTCTCTGCTGTCTTCACTAGGATGCCGTGTGCTACTTCTGCCTCTGTGTTACCTGAAAGGATCATTTTCATGTATTATTTCCCCTCTTGGCACAAAACTGCCATTTCCTCAATGCCAGCCAAATGTTTTTCAAACCCAAAACATGCAATCACAAATTTCTGAAGGCAGGTAAATGATCAAGCCTGAAAAAAAAAAAAACAAAAACAACCACTACCTGTTTTTAAGCAGTGACAAGACTCACAGGATCAAGATTACACTTAAGCAAGAACACCCATGGGCATATTACAGGAGCGAAAAAGAAAAATCAAAGTATTTTCTTCTTTTGCAACATCTCACATCCTGATGTATCACGGCACTTTGCAACCCAGTGACCTTTCCAATGCATCTACAGGGTTTGCAAATACTCTCAGTCTGAAAGATGGAAAAGCTGAGAAATGCAAAGAGGGTGTTTATATCTATAGAAATTTCTTCTCTCAACAACCATAGGTGAACATGTTATTCAGAGTCCTGAAATGGAAAGGATGAAGAAATGTTCACCAGAACTATCATTTTCCACAGATAAGGTAAAAATTCTTCCAACAGCTGAACTTTATGATACCTCTAAGGAATGACGGTCATCCCACAAAACACATTTGCAGGATTAGGCATTTCTGGCAGAGGCAGCCCTTTTGTTTTCCTTTCAGAAATGTTCCTCTTTGTTGTTGTTGTTGTATATTTTGGAGTGACTATTTTTGCAGGTGCTCAAACAGCAAATATCTCCTTTGACTCTCCCAGCATTTGAAAATCTTGGTACTAATTATAAAGGATTGAATGGAAAAAGAAACTCTTTTTCTTTCTCTAGCCAGTAAGAATCTCAACAAGTATCCTTGGCATATGGTCCCTGCAGGAAATGGGCAGTAGGACCTCTAAGAACTCCAACTTGCCAACCTCCTTTTGTACCTCCAGCTTCTTCCCGCCACATCACCAGAAGACAAATACCTACCTTGATCCCTCTGAAATTAGCAAGTGTGGAAGGAAGTAAGTTAACACATGAAAATTTGGGCATATTATTGACAGCAATCCATTCATTCTCCTCCAGTAACTGCTCTTAGAAAGGACAGTGGTGTCAAAGAAATAACTGCTTTTAGAGGTTCCCTGTTCATACCAGGTGTCATGGGCCATACTGAGGTAAACGTCAACATTTCTGATGGTATGGCACCATCAGACCTGGTAAAACTCATGCCTATGGAGAGTCTTGTCTATCATAGAATGGTGGAGGCTAGAAAATTATTTCTCTTTCCCTGGAGCTTCTCTACATTGCAATTTTGGTAGGACCAGTCAGTCAGTGCATTCTTTCCAGTATTACCTTAATAAAAGAACAGTAGATCATTATCTCCTAGCAATCGTGCTGACTGTGTAATTGTGGCTTGGGATGTCTCAGTGTGATGGTAAATTACTCTGGAAATCTTGCATGACCTTTCACTCTCCTGGTATAAAGTATACCCTCCCTGTTCACCTCTGTTTATGCCAATTATGTCAGACGGCAGCATTTCCACCAGAGAGGAAAGCTAGGAAAAAAAGAAAGGCACACAGAAGAAGAGGAAGGAAAAGTGTGTTTTCATACATATTATTTCTGTTCTTCCAAGGACAACAATCTTGAGATTCAGAAACAGAGCAAAAAGTACATTTCTACTAAAATTTACAATACCTATTTACCACAGCCCACCTGAAATAATTTCAGCTACATTTTTAACTGCAGGAGTCAGGTTAAAATACTTTAGCTGGACTGGCTTTATTAGGAGCTTATGAATTAAATTGAGAAAGAATGCTTTAGAATTGAGAAAGAATGTTTTTTTCTGGCATCAAAGAACTAGCTTCAATAAGCTTTCTTGAACTAAACTGAATTATTAATGTCGATTATATAAGAGTACCATTCACCTTTCAAATGCTGAGGGTAATTAAGAATCGTTCAACAGAATAGCTGGGGAGAAATCACTCAAACAACTTTCTTATGCAACTCCCTTGAAAGAAAAAGAAAATTAAAACCCTGAAAGAAATGCTGCTCTGCTAATATGCATGCTTACAGCAGATTTCAAAGACAAAAAAAAAAAAAGAAGAAAAAGAATTATTTTCTCACAAATTACATTTGTAGTTAAACATTTGCTTTTGAGAAGGGATGTGTTTTCAGCACCACAGCATTAGAAAGGAAATGGAGACGTTGCTCTGAATGTTTGACGATACACTGAGCTGCTTGCTTTTAGTAAAATCCCATTTCACTACCATCATTCTGCTGAGAAAGATGTGTTGAATAACGCCAGAGAGCACCGAGCCAGCACCACAGTATTACATCATCGCTATTAAATATTCCTCTTTGTGCATTCAAGGCATGCTTCCACATATTTGATGCATGAGAAGTGAAAATGGCAGTGAGCTAAAGCACCTCAGTGTTCCCTTCAGTATTCATCAAGCTTCCAGGATGTTAAATGCCTGCAGGGTTGCATCCCTGGCCCTGCCAGAGCACTTCCACCAAACTTTATCTCATGCAGGCAGGAGGTATCACCGAGTGAGTACCTGGTGCGGGCAGTTTGTGCAGCACAGTCACGCATAGGGCTGACTTTAGGAGTGCTCTCTGCCCAGACTACATTTCTCCTAATCTCTGAAGGATGAAAAAGGGCAGCAATAGAATGTATGGATTAAATAACTGCTTTCCTCTAAAACTCGCAAACAAGCAGTGTCCCAAACAGAACAGAAAGGGCCTGACTCCACACCTGCTGCTGATGCTGAGCCTGCCTCACCTCACCAGTGGAGCTGGCAGAGCCAGTTGTGCTTGTTCCTGGAATGGGACAAGCCCCCAGAAGCCAGCCCCACACCTTCTACTCACAGTCTTCAATCTTCCTGTTCTTCCGAGTCCCTGAGCCTTTCTCCCCTCAAAATCCAACTCTTCTTTCCCTTCAGATTAATCTCAGCTCAACTGAGCCCCAACATCCTCCCTCTGATTCCCAACATCTCTCTCCCTTCTCACTCCAGTCCCTTAATATCCAAGAACACAATAACCAGCTGCATGCAAACTCTCAAGTCATCCTGGGTACAAAGAGAAACTGAAAGGAGTAAAACCTTTGAAGAACTTGGAGACAACATGCAGAGGCCTGCTTCTCCATGCACCAGAGGGAATCTGTTGCCAAAACCCACAGAGGCAGGTTTCTTTGTTTCTTAGCTGTTTCTGCAACTTTTCCTGATATTTCTATTCTCATTCTTTTCTCTCTCTTTCAAGCCCACCCCAGACCAAAATCTAGCAAAACCTTCTTCCTGGAAGGCAAGTTCTTTGGGTTTGTTGCTGGTACCCTTCTGTGAATCTTTCTGCTTAGGGGCCTCTGCATCTGCCTTCTGCTACAGAAAGTTTGCAGCTGCTTTCACCACAGGGCAAAGGCTGCCCCACCATAGAATCATTTAGATTGGACAGCATCTTTTAGATCCTTTAATCACTGTTAACCCAGCACTGCCAAGTCCACCACTAAACCATGGCCCAGGTGCCACACAGTGGGGAATAGGTCTCCCAGATATCTCCAGATTAAGAGTACAGCAGTAATAGATAGCCAGTAGGAGGCAAGGGAAGGGGGGGGGGGGGGGGGGGGGGGTTGTTCCAGATTTTAAAGATCTTTAGGAAAATCTTTCTTTAGATTTTTAAGGAAACTTTGTTTCAAGTTTATAATTTAGACATTCTTTAGGAAAAAGGAACAAGGTGTTATTTATTTGGACACTCTTCTGTTTCCCCTACCTTGACAAAATTCCACTTCTTCAGGCAATTGTTTCTGCCAGGAAAAACATATCACTGAGCTCAGGGCCTTCAAACAGGGTGCAACTTGACTGTGGCTGCTGTTGCTGCCAGTCATGCCTTGGCAGAAGAGTTATACACACAGTAACTGATCCCTCAGGACTTCATCTGCTGGCTCCCTGACCAGCACAACAGCCAGACACATAATACATACTTGCCATGTGATACTTTAACAAATCTTTTACTGTCTACATCTTCATAGGCTTCATCCCAGCCACCTGGATTCATGTGTGTGAGAGGGACAAGTTACATAGGCTTCCCTGCATCAAATGTATGATTTCTCTGCAAATCAGTGGGATCTGAGCAACATAACACTGTCCTTTTCCCTATAATACAAAGCAGCTATTCCTGTTTCCTTCATAGGACAAAAAAACTACACCTGCAATTACCAGGCTGATGTCACCCTAGAGGGACAGACCAGATCTTGGGGCAAAATTCTGGATCTAATCTTCAGTCACACTGGAGAAACAGGCCTCATTCCAGTCCTGATTCAGAGATTCTTCCATGTCTTTAAAGAGGCAAAATGGAATCCCCATTCAAACTATTTCTAAATGCTGAGGCAGTTCTTTCTCCCTCAGGTTTGAAAGGAGGGAGTTCAGGAGTGGTTTTGAGGGAGCAGGAGAAGCAGCTTGTTTTTTTCTCACATTTGCGGGAGGAAAACAATATTGCTTGTCCACAGAAAGAGCAAGCAAGCAAGCAAATAACCCAGTCTTTACTTCAGAAGATCACATAGACTGCAAGGTTAATAAAAAGAAAGCACAAGCACACAGCTCCATAGGGACACCTAGGCTGGCTCTCAGTAATGTAACAGGCCTGGAAAGTCTGTCTGTCCTCTCTGCAGCCCCAACAGCCCTAAGGGGATGTGCAGCACACAGAAAGCAGCAGCTTCATTATCAGGCAGTCAAGCCAGTCACACAAAGGAGACAGAATAAACAGCGCAGCCCAAGGTCCTTGTTAACTTGAACTTGGTTGCAGGACCAAGGGCACATGACCTACTTCATGATGACTGCTGCTCCCATAGTGGTGTCCTTTTCATTTGATTAGCTTACCCTAGCAGGTAATAAATAGGGGGACATGCCAAGCAGGTACATACATATAAGGAATAATTTCATGTTGGGTAATGTCAAGGATGGCTCTGCCAGGTGAGCAAGGCCTTCCCTGCGTAAACTGACTGTGTACCATTTTCTAGAGGGCAGGAAAAACATTTAAGAGAAGTTCTCTCAGCCTTTACAGCACAGGATTGCCTGCAGGGAGCAAGTTTCACTTTTCCTAGTGTGCCAAAAAAATTTATTGCCTTCCTTAAAGAGAACACTGAGCCTGATGGCACCAAGCAGAAAAAAAGTGATCAGGAGGGGCACAGCTCCAAGTCTGAGCTCAACCAGGGCAAGTTGGAAACGCCCTACCCCTCTTATAAAACCAGCCTTCAAGTCCTTTACATTCTTCCCTTCACACACTGGAAATTGCAGCTGTGCAGGGGAAGAGTAATTTGGGCCCATTAATTAATTAATCGGTTTATTTTGTAAACATTTTCCACCAATTCATTTTGAAATGTTGCTCTGTATAGAATCATAGGATTGTATTCTGGAATCATAGAGTGGCTTGACTTGGAAAGGCCCCTAAAGTTCATCCAGTTCCAGCCCCTGCCATGGGCGAGGACACCTACCTCAGGTTCCTCAGAGCCCCACCCAATCTGGGCCTTGAACACTTCCAGGGATGGGGCATCCACAGCTTCCCTGGGCATTCCACGACAGTGCCTCACCACGTCACGGTACTCAACTAATACAGATGTGAACATATATATATCTCTGGTCCTATCCACTCTCAAAATACTGTTGAAACCCCTTTTTAGCCCCACACATTAGAGTGTGGTGAAGAGGAGTGCAGGGAGCAGCTCTGGGCACCACCCAGGCTCTGGGGGCTGAGGGAGGGCTGGAAGTCCTGGTGCCAGTTCCAGATGGCAGAAGCAGGACTGCCTGAGGCTGGGCTCCAAACAGCACATGCCTGTGATTTCTCTGTGGGTCAGCTTTTCTACAAAGAGGATGAGGTAGTCAAGTGCCCATATTCACCTTGCCTAAGCACCCAGATAAGCCAGTCTGGAGTATGGGATATCCAATTTCTTGTTTCCCCGCAAAGGACACACACACATATCTGATCATAACCAGTATGCACATATAACTAGAACTGATCCAAACCTGTCCGAGCAGGCAAGAATTTACAGTGCATTTGTACCAAGACTGTAAAAAAAATATGATTGCACTTTGCAAAACATATGTTAATCTGTTCCATTTTACCTTGGGCTAGCCAATGGTATGTGTTTCATCTTGATAAGGAAACCCTGATCTCATCTGGGACATTGCTTTTCTAATGTATCCCTAGTAATGATGATGACAAATCTAGTCAACAAATAATCAACATTATTGGGTGAATGTAGTGCTTGATGTCCTTAGATCTTTCCATAGGTAGACATAAATGCTGTAAATGAATCAGACTGCACTGATCATTCACAGTTCATGGTTACCCTTTTCAGGGTCAGTACTTCTGTCTTCAGCTCCTCCTTGAGTACAACTACAACATGTTCTAAAAATCAAGTGCTGGCTGTGAAACTTCCAAGTTAAAACTGTTTTCTCTGGCTCCCTTGCTAAAAAAAAATAGCCCCAGTGTTTCCATGGTTTGTTGAAAACTCTTTGTGAATCCTAAGAGATGAACAGTATCAAAATCTGTATATTGTTCATTTTCCTGTTCCAAGTTGAGATGCAGATTTGCCCGAGAGCTCCTTCCCACAGAGGGTAAATCTGAAGTGTGAGCTATATGCTCCCAAGCAGTTACTAAAAAGTTTAATCAGCAATAATTGTCCAAAATAGATGCTTGCAAAGATCAGATTACTTTTGGCTTCACCTCCCTACCTAAGAATACTCTTTTATAACAGGAGGTTGCATTGCAAATGACAGTGTTTTTCTATAGCTGCTGTCCAAGACACACCTGCTAAGTCAATGCCAGTGGTTAGGTGAGGGAATGCTCACATGCTTCGCACTGCTGGACAATGGAATCAATGCATAATTGCCTCACTGCACAAATCTGCATCTCAGTAAGTAAGAGTATGAATGCCAACACATCCCATTCTCTCATGCACTCGCTCAGAATGGCTTTTGAGAAAGAGACTTTGATACCTTTGCAGGCAAGAGTGGACTTAAGCTTGTTCCTGAAATAAGAATGTAAATACACTCCAATATTCTCTCAGTTATTTTGGCTG
This sequence comes from Haemorhous mexicanus, assembly GCF_027477595.1. NCBI lineage: Eukaryota > Metazoa > Chordata > Aves > Passeriformes > Fringillidae > Haemorhous > Haemorhous mexicanus. Next base: position 19,658,376 of record NC_082343.1, on the reverse strand, counting down.
TTTGGAGAACAAAAGATTTAAAGGCTTCCTTCTGGACATGGTGTCCTTGCCTCCAGTCCCCCCACTCTTTGACTGAGTGCACCCTTGTGTGTTGCAGCTTGTTCTGGGCATTCATCTGCAATCTCTGCCTTTCTGCCTGTACCTATTCCCACTCACTGTCTTTCTTCTCCCTTGTCTCCCAGTGAGGATTTCACCCCTTTAAGGAGAACAGCATTAGAGAGAGAAAGCAAAGTGCCTGCTTCACAGCCCCACCACCCAGGAGTCAGTGGCAGGTTGACCACAAGTGCTCCACCACTTCATCTTCCAGAAGGTTTTGCACTCTCATCTCCTCCGAGGAACAAATTGTATTGAGAGATTCTGATGGCCAAGCAGCTTTCCCATTTCCAATCACAGTCCCTGATGGCAAAGAGACCTCAGTGAACATGAGGCAGTTAAGCAGCCAGGAAAAGGAGTGAAACAATTAAAGGAGATTATGGATAAAGAAGCCTGGATTAACTTGGCATGGTAGAAACTCAAAAAGCTCTTGTTTAAGGGGAACCAGAGCTATTACTCCCTCCTCCGTCTTCATGGCATTTTATCTCCTGAAAATCCATGGGAAAGTTGATCCTGGAAATATGAAACAGGTTCACTACAAAACTAAGAAGTTGCACTTGTCAGTGAAGCTTTGCAAACAAGAAGAAATAAATGCTTATAATGCTTCCTGAAATGCTTCCTGAAAACCAAGATGAAACATGGATCACCGGCCTGCACAAAGTAAAAAGGAACCGAGTAACACACATCGTTCAAAGTGTAATCATATTTTTCCACAATCCTTCTGAGTGAAGGATGCATTGTTTGATTTCTGATTTCATTATCTGAGGACCCCTGCAACCAAGAGCTTGACCAGTCTGGAAGGAGAACACTGAATATCTGCCTTCACCATCACAGTTACGAGGTAGATGCCAAGTCATCTGTTTTCTGCAGATGAAATAAAATATTTTCCGCTATTGTCTCCCACCTAGCTCTCAGAGCCTAAAATTAATAGGGAAATTTCCTGGAGTTTCAAAAATCTTCCCATGAAAATTTAGGGCAGCTCAGATATTTGAATTTCTTCTTTAGTGAACATATCGGTCCAAATTCACGTCTCTGCATTAATTTACCCAGAAGATGGCAGTGCCTTTCCCAGCACCTTTTCCCATCCTCAATATTCCAATGCAGCCCTCAAACTGTTTTTATCAAAACATCTCCCTTTTTTATCCTGCTTCTCTGAGAAGCAGAAACCACTAAAAGTAAAGCCTCGCTGACTTCCCTACATCACCTTGCTGACACGGTGGGATTCTCAATACCTCTAATGAAACATTTCCCAGTGTGCATCCTTGCAAGGATCCAACAAGTACATGCTTTTGCTTACCAGCTCACTGAGATGAGCTAATCCCACAGGTCCACACAAAAACCTGGTGGTCAATACCTCTGGGTTGTGTCCCTATCTGATTTCAAGATGGGGCTGTTGCCCCTCTGCCCAGGTGAGTGAGACACCATTTGAAATCATAAGCAATATGAGTAAGGCAACCTACCAAGAGCAGTTGGCATGGATGAGCCTCCAAGCATGGAATATTAAACCCCCATTGGATTATGTGGGTGGTAAAAAGCTTCCACAGGTTAAAGGAAAGTCTTGTTATCCTTTAAAACCCAGCACTTGAGTAGGATCTGGAGCCCACAAGACAATCTCCATGGAAGAACACCCATCAGTTGTCATTAGTGTTTCTGACAGCTTAACAGACACAGAAGTGACAGGCACTGAATAAAAGCATTTCTAAATACACATCTTCTGCTTTAGTCAAGATTTATTGCAGAGATTATACATGATTGCTCCAGTTTTCCTTTAGAGAACCATCACTGTGAATCAGCATCCAGGAGCCCCCTTCATACCCAGAGTTTAGATTGCAAGAGTTAAAAATTGAATGAAATCATTTCTATATTTAAGAAGGGAGCATATAAATCTTCAGACAGATAGTGGACAGGGTGACTCACTGTGCTATTTCTCCTCCTTCCCTAACCCCTCTCCCTTCCTTTTCTTTATTCATATACTTGGTTACTCACAGCCTATAGCTGGTGAAAGGAAAAAAAGCCATGAAAAATAAGGGGATTTGCTCCTGTTTATCTTCCTCCATTGGAGTAACAGCTGCCTAAGTGAAAAACAAAGCTGAGAACTGAAAGGAGCCTGATTCCCAGTCTGTTTGGAGGGCATGACCAGCTGAATCTTCAAATCTCTGTGCTGGAAGATGACTGCCCATGTACACAAGAAACAGGAGGAGGATGACCTTGTGCCTTCAACAGTCTGCTTTCTCCCATGCCACAGGGAAAAGTGCCTATAAATATAGTTTCAAAGAGTGCAACCTATTGGTTATACAACTTGTTTTCTGGGTACAGAGCTGTTCAGAGATGTCAGATCTCCTTTTCTGTCTAAATGACATCTGCAATTTTATTTACACCATAGTATGCGAGAGAAACGTGAAAACAGAGACACTCTTTGACAGAACTAACACCTAAATATTTCTTTTTTTGTTCTTCTCGCCATATAAACTTCAAATAATTCTACACAAAACATTTGAGATCTCCCATTAAGACAAAGAATGCAGTTCACTTTAGTGAATTTTCAATAAGGCTTGGTCAATAGAACACAATATTACTGTTAATTTACATAAAATACATTTTTCAATATTATTATAGAAGACTGATTTCATAATTCCAATTATATGTCACCCCAAACTTATACTTTATATCTTTCATTGGCCTGTTTTCTTGGGGTTCCAAGCCTGGGCCATGCTGAAGAAAATTTCCTGTTTCAAGGATAAAATTCTTCTAATTGATATTCTTACTCAGGTCTGTTCAAAGCAGTGGAACAATTAGCTTCATATGCCAGTTGTGCTCATTGGCCATATCTCACCTTTACACTTTGGCTCAACACATTTTCCTTTAATTTCAGCTCTCATTCTAAAAGTGATAAATTCACTTTTTATATGGTGCTTATTAATTCAGCTATGCTGTCTGAAATTGGTATGATAATTTTTATTCTCTCTAAAATCTTCACTACAGAAAAGAACAGAGCAGTTCTGATTTTGGACTGTCATTGCCTGAATGTATATTGGTAGGGAGAGTAAATGGATCATGAAGAACCATGTATTAATTGCTTCAGAAATCAATATGCTCAACTTGAATATCCCAAAGCAAAGACTGTCCTTTGGTGTGTCACACCACAAGTATTTTGTGCTCACTTGCTTTTTCCCCAGCTCTGAGTACACCACAGATTTATTGCCCTTCTATTCCATTTGTGGTTGTGATCAGAGTGTCCTGCAAGTTTAGATGCAATAAATATTGGGGTAAATGGGCCCACTGGCACTGGAAGAGTTTGTGTATTAGTCTGAAAAATCAGCTACTTTAGCTCCAGACATGGGAATTAATTATTTTTAAACAGTGCTTTTTTAACTGCAGGAGACTGAAATCCTCTTCTTCAGCCAGCTGTTGCAGCACTCCCCAGGCAGTGCTGCACACAATACCTGTTGTGGGGATTCTATTCCTGTTGTACTGTACTTCTCCCCTGCAAAGGCACTTGCCACTTTAAGCTCAAGCAGAACAAATGCAAATGCCAACATTTTGGGGCTCTGAAACAGTGTGTCCCCTTGTACCTTCACCAGAAGAGGTAATTTTCACCAAAGTCAGTATGTAATGTATGTCTGGTTTAAGACACAGCCAGACTGAATTAAACTGACTTATTTTAAGTCATAATGGTATAATCAGCATCCCTAGATTATTTCTTGCTCCTCCATGAAGGCCAAATGCCTTTTCCTTCCAAAGTCTGTGTCAACTTTGAAACCGTTTACTTTTCTGAGTGTTTTGTCACAGAACAATTAGCTAGACACAAGCTCTTCATCAAAATAATCTCAGGAAAGTTGTAAGTCTCTTTGGTCACAGATGGCACATACTGCGAGCTCCAAGCATTTGCTTTGGAGGTCACATTACAGGACAGCTACTCGGGTATTTCTCCCCTCTCCTGGACACCGGGCTTTTGCATAATGTTCATTTTGCTGTTCTTCCAATGAAATAATCAAGGCCACCTCCTGGAAGAAATGCACCTGCCCATGGCCATTGCAGGACATGAATATCTCATGGTTTCCTACACTTGCCAGCTGGCCAGGAGGAGATCATCTCACCACTGAAAGAAACCACAAAGTTCCGTGCTCCCTGTGGTGCACACGGCTCCTGTTCTGCCACGCTGTGTCCATTGCTACACCAAATCACTTCATCACAGTGGGCAGCTGAGCAAAGGACAGCCACCCCAGGGGCTTTGTCTGACAGCTGCTTCACTTGTGCACTTGACCAAATTACAAAGGCTTCCTGGCCATTACTAGGATGAGGCAAAGCAAAGGCTCATATAAAATTATTTTAATGTACATGTACAGGAATAAAAACTATGTGATCCGCTGTTAAGCACAGGGGAGCATTTATCATGCCGTGACTGTAAATGCCATGTTGGTTTGTATCACTGTGCCTCTCATTATTGGAGCAAATGAGGCTTGGGTAATATCGGCTGCCACATTCCAGCTGCCTTTTGAAGCGCCTCCACCTGTTGTTTTGCCCTTCTTGGACCACAAGCAGTTACATTTAATGAATCCTTGTCATACCAGAGGAAGATCATTGTTGAACAGCTTCTGTCACACAGACAATGCTCTCAGGATTTACATAATTTTCACTCAACAGCTACCAGGGTTGAGCTGAAAGAAGCCTGCCCTCCCTGGGGTTCCTGTGTAGCAACCAAAAATTAGTAAATAAATAGAAGAGGAAGAGAAGAGAAACTTGGCTTTCTTAGAGTCCAAAATAAAATCAAGAATGCATCTGAATTACTCCACCCTCTACCCTCAAGTGGAAGAGGAAGAGCCATGCCCTCTTCCTCCCATACCTGAAAATGTTGCTCCCTCCCCTACCCAAAATATTTGCTCTACACTTCCTGGCTAAAGCTCTCAGGAAAAGTGCTTTCTGCCCTTGGAAGACAGCCAGTGACCACAGGCATTGCCCCACAGGGTGTTAGACTCTGGCAGCACAGCCAGCCTGCCCTTCTGGTCACCACTCTCTGATGCAGAGCAGGATGGCACCTCCCTGGAGTTGATCTCCTGAGTATGTGCAGGGGCCCAGCAATGGGCATCTCCCTCTATGTCACTTGTATGGAAATGTGTCAAGGACTCCTTGGCCAAAAGGATTTGTCTTCAAAGATACTGGTCTTTGAAGGTGAGACATCACCTTTGGACAACGTCTGGAAAAAAATAAACTTTGCAACCTTTCATTATGTTTTACCCATTTTATCCTCCATCTGCCCCACCTGTAACACATTTCTGTTTCTCCTTCACCTCTCTGCTATTGTTTCGTTACCACGTCTGACACTGCAGCTTTTGACAGATGCTGCTGCAATCTTCTTGCTGTAGAGTCCCATTAACTTCAACAATAACTTCAATAAATAACTTATTTCCCTTAAGATGCTCAAAGGCCTGTCTTTGGTAATTTTCTTTTTTGCTTAAATTTGTCATTAGAATTTATTGCAAAACATCTGGACATACCCTCATCTCATTTTTTTTCCCCTGTGGGGTTCTGTTTTACTTTACACTGCACCACTTCTATACTTTTAATTTATTTATTTATTTGCTTCTTTGGTTAACTGTCTGTTTGGTTATCCAACAGATTATGTCATAAATTCATAGAAATGTCAGTTGGAGGGGAATTTTGATGGTCTCTAGCCCAGCCCAACAACTGAAGCAGGCCACCCACAACTTTGTCCAGTCATGACATGTAAACATCTCCAGAGGCTTTCCATGTGATCTTGGCTAATGGGATGCAGGGCTGCCCATCCCTCCTGGCCTCCTCATTCCTCTGTGGAGGGAAAAGATACTCCTCAGCAGGAATGGGGCTGGTACAAGAGAGTCATCACTGGCAATGAGGGAAGATTGCAGCCATCCAGATGGTTGTTTTTACTTCAGCTGACCACAGGTCCACGAGAAGTCAAGGGAAAGAAAAAGGGAAGATTGGGAAAAGTACACACCCAAGTTCCCTCAGGACCAAGCATGCCCCAAATACTGCACTCCATAGAAGCTATGAGGAGAAAAATAGACAAAGCATAGGCAGGCAAGCTGAAGTCTGCAGTGGGACAGGACTTGGTACCAGCACTGCAAACCACGAATTCTGTCTATTTTTTTTCATATGGCCAGAACAAGAAAAACAATTTCCCATATATATTAACAGAAGGTATGGAAATGTATCTACACGTAAGTGCTCAGACAGGTGATCCACAAAATATGTGCACTGTTCCAAGGGAGCCAGTTAGGAAAAAACACACTGGGGAAAGATTTAGCCTTGTTGAAGTGTTTACATGAACAGTTCAAATGTTTTGATTAATAGCTAAGAGAATCACATTGAAAAGGGAGGCATAAATTAACCCCAAAAGGTGGAATATCTCTTTTACAACAGGAGATGCATATAGCTAACCTTAAGAAATCAAACTTAAGGTGATTTCAAAACATTGTGTGAATCCCAATACATCTCACTCTCCCTGCTTTGAACCACTATCATGTAATTGAAGCTACATTAGCTTAATGTGAATCATTCTTGATTTATGCTGATGCAAATAAGAGCTGTCCAGATATAACAGATAAAGAATTAAGCTGTTTAGTGAAGAAGGATGGGATAAGTTGGTTTCTAATCTCAAAAATGGAGATAGGTTGATTAATTTCCTTTTATGAAACATTTTAGCCTGCTGGAGCTGCCCAGGTCAGATTAAATTTACGGAGGCAAACTGCCTCCTGAGACACAATCCAAATGGAAGCAGTTCTTTATACAGTCCTTTCTGAGTCTGGCCTAAAATTCAGAGGGTCTAAAGCAGGTTTCACAAGAGTTGTGCTGGGAAAATAAGAAGGAAAAAGGCTGCTTGGAAGCTTCCAAATATAGACAATTTGATTAAGTGTTTTTTCCTGGTAGTGATCTACACTAATTATTTCAGTGGTGCTTTTTGGAGTTTATAAAGCTGTTATACAACCACAAGCACAGTTACTCTTATGGACAGAGGGATTTACAAACAAATCTAAAGGAAGGGGGTCACTTGAATCATGTGACATTAATCTGGGCTGGGGCAGGAATGCCTTTTGCTTCTTGGGATTCCCTAACCATTTCTATGAGATAAAACAGGAAACACTTTCTACAGCTAAGCCCTCATGATTGCCATCATCCCTTCCCTCTGTTTATTTTTAAAGCATCACTGGAAGAGCTTTTGGTGTGAGTAACAAAGCACAGTGGATTCTAAACTCAAAATAATAGGATGTCATTTACCATGAAACACAGACAACTTCAGCTAACACAACTTGCTTTCAAAGGCCTGGATTTCAGAGGCTGGGGAAATTCATGCCAGAAATTGCAGAGCAGAGCTTCCGCTGGGGTTTCTTCCTGTAAGACTCTAGTTTGCTCAGGGAAAACTGCTCTGCTAACCAAACAAACACAGCAAAGAGTGGGGGATTTGCTTCCCTACTGCACCAGTGCTCCAAAGGGACTCGATACTGCCAGCTCAGCTGGGAAAGAGCTCTGGCTCATGGCTGTGGTGAAACACTGCCTGGGGCTGAGCACTGTCAGTAAGGAGGGTATTGCAGTACTGCTGAATCAGAGCTGGAAAAGAGGCCCTCCTCTTCCACATCATTCAACTGACAGCTGGGTTTGGAAGGACTGCTCAAAGACAATTCCTGGACATTTTCCAGAAGATTATTCACTCCAAAGGCTGCTTCCCCAACAGCAAGATGGATGATGTGACATCAGCAATCATCTTTTTTCCTTACAGTGAACCCCAAAACACCCCCAGAAAGCCTGGAGCCCGCAGGCATTCCCAGCATTCCTCATGCTACAACCACCTCATCTACCTTCGATTTGCTGCTGAAAGCACACCACTCAGAGTGGGGTGACAGGACATGCCCTATTTCAGACTATTTGACCTGAACACACACACACAGAGCAGAGAGATAATGACAATTATGACCCAGGGTCACATAGGCAGAAACTAACCTTGGTGATAGCATGATCTCTACCCTGCATTTTCCAGAGTTTTGTGGTAATTCTATGTGTTTCATGTGTTCTTGAAATACGCTTTCACTTTGGTTTAAAACAGCCACTAAACAGAAAAGCTCAGCATTTTGAAATTTCCAGCAAAGGATAAATCCTAGCCTTGGAGTCGTCTGTGACCTGCTGCTCCACAGCAAAGGGCTCTGGAGCTGGGTGCCTCTGCCTGGGAATCTGGTGGGCTGGGAGCCTGCAGCCCTGATGGAAGATGGTAGACACCCACTTTAGTTTTTCCAGAACCATTTTCTGTGATGGAGTGTTTTGTAGAAAGTTTTTATTTTAATTAATTGCTCTTCCTAATGTGGAAGAATAGCAAAAGTGGTGCCAAGCTTCTGGACCAATTCCAGTGCTGAAAGAAATTGCAAGCCCCAAACGATCAGGTCTTCTTTGAACAGTATCGCCACTGAAAAACAAACAAGGAAAAAGACCCAGCCCACTGGTAAGGTTACCTTGTTACAGAGTGAGGGATAGCCTCCCATGGTCTGTGTGGTTAATAACGCGGAACAGTTAGAGCCACTCTGCCACTCTACGGTGAGAAATACTTGTTATTTGTGTCATTACCAAGAGCTCAGACAAGGGAGAAAGAGATTTATTTTTTTTTAATCTGCTTCAGTACTTATTACTAGTCTTCTTTTGAATTCCCTCAAGTATGTTATTGCTAATTCCATTATTTTTTATGAACTACATTATTTTCAAAATATCCATTCCTCAAAACCACAGAAAGTATCTTCCCTTTCAGGCATCACAAATTCATTTATTCCTGCAACTTCCTCCCCTCAGACAAGCAGCTGAATGTCCCAGTTCTGCCAAAAGCAAGGAATGGGCCAAGCAAAACATGGCAGAAGTGCCAAGGAGAAGAAATGTGCCAAGGAGAAGAAATGTGCCAAGCACCCTCAGGAAACCCAGAACAGGTGGATGCAGCATGCCCAGATGAGACCATGCTGAAAGGGCAGCATGGAGACATGGCAGCAGAACAGGTGGTGCTGGAAGCCAGGCCAAAGCACAGTACCATTTTATTTTAAAGAGGAGCAAAAGTATCTCCCTCTGAACAGGGTTTTAGGGCTTTTTTCTCCCTTGCAAGTGATAAAGGAGAACTGTAAACCTGCAGAAGTTAGACACAGTTTAAAAGAGACCGAAGTGACAGAGGCTGTATCAGTATAAAAGTCAGTTTAGACAGAAAAATATTATTCTCAATTTAACTGCAAAGTTTTCCACTCAGAAAGCACAGCTTAAAGCCTCCCACCTAACCTTTCTCTATTAAAAAATGGGGTTGGAGTCCTTTGTCTGCAAGCCAAGCAAAACAAACACCAAGAGCTGATTTTTTTTAATATAAATCATGACAGCGTCACTCTGCAGAAAATAAAAGCAGATTGGGAATTTCAGGGTTCACCGAAACAACTGTGTCCAGGGCTCAGTCCTGCAGAGAGAGACAAAAGTCCAACCCAGCTCTGCAAACACGGGTGATGAGAGATTCCCAGCCATTAATTTTTGACAACAAAGCATCATCTTTGAAATGAGAAGCAATTGCAGCCACTATCTCTGGTTCACCTCACTTCTTAAAATGTAAATTGCACAGATCAATCTTATGAGGAATCTAGAGGACAGGGTGTCTGATTTCAGTTTTATACATGCTTTATACAGGCCAATTAAATGGCCAATTTCTACAGTGAACAACTGTTTCTGTACACCAAGCGTATATTTCTAGTAAGTTTATGGGCACAGCCGCAGCGATAACAGATTCCTTAGTTTATGAAACATTTGACAAAATGGGATTTCACCTCCAAGTAGAAGAAGTCTGTGTTTTAAAAATGTTGAAGAAGTTTAAGAGAATCATATTTAAGATCAAACAGGTTTTCATTTTTAATATCTGAATTACACTAAAGAATATTGCAAACCAAGACATTTCCAACAAAAACATCCCAGTGTTTTATTTTAAAACTCCAGAGGAATTTTCTTTCCTTGAATACTTACAAATTTTTTTTTCTAAACAAAATACCCAAAACACTTAGAAAATGCACATATATGAGCGTTACTTAATCTGTCCTTTACCCTTTCTTCTCCAGAAACTTTCTTAAGACTTTGAATCCTATGATGTCTAAATACCTCACTACAAAGAATGCCCAGCATCCCTCTCTTACAGGGGTAAGAAATAGAAGAGGAGACCTGGTTACACAGAAGTAATTTGCTCAAGATTAACCAGCAAAAGCAAAACAGACAGTAGCACCTAGTCTGCTCCATGTTAAGAAGCATTAGATTCCACTGATCAAAATACTTTGCCTGCAATATGCAAAGCTTTGTGAAAGTCTCTGCATTTTCTTTTTTTATTTTATGAACTTCATGTCATATGTGCCAGTAGAGATCAGGCAGATAGGCTGGGAATCTGTACACTGGACATCTTTGTGGCTAAAGATTTCCAGAGGATTCTGCAACCCAAGCAAGTCCAGGAAATAAAGAGCAGCTGAGAACTAGGCACCAAAATTTATTTTCTAGAGCTTTTTAAAAAGCATGTAGAGCAGGCTCCAAATCCTTTACAAACTTCACTGTGAAGATGTAAGGGATCTGAGGTGTTTTGGAACACTTAACCATGCCCATGTGCTTCAAGCAGGAGCTTGAAAACATGGCCACAAAGATCTTCCTGCAGATACCTGTCCCATTTGTGTAAAATCTGGGACTGTGGACACAAAGGCTGAAATCAGTGCTAATAACTTTTATGAGTGGCTTCGTCTCACCAATATTTTTGTGATTTTTTTTCAATGTAGCTATTAAAAAAAAAAAAAAAGGCATTAAAATAAGTGAACTGAAACCACAAGTGTTTAAGCACTTCTGAAATTTTGCGGCAGAGCTCATACAGGATTGGTTCAGTTCCCCCATTGTTTGGCTGCAATTTTAGAAGTTTCATGGGGTGAGCACAGACTTAAGGGCAGGGCTTAATCACAAGGCTCCAGCAGGAGCAGGGCTGAAGTAAAGCACTGGTCAGGGAGCATAGCTGGGTGCTGCCAGCTGAATTTGCTGGAACAGCCATGGAAAAGAAAAAAGCCATGATGCAAACAGCTAAACTCTTTTTTTTTTTTTTTTTTTTTTTTTTTTTGAGCTCATTTTCAGGCTGCTTCAAAAAATTATTCCCTGTTCATTCCATTACAAAACGTGAAGTTTACTCCAGAATTACTCACTCTGTCACCAAGGGAGAAGGTACGATCTGCCACATGTGTCAGAAATGGCCCATGAGGTAATTTTCCTTCTCTCAACATATGAAAACTATTATTTCCTCACATAATGAAAATGCAAGGATGTAGGTGGCAATCCCCAGATGGACACAAAAATGAAAAAAAACTCTGGTGGATTGCTAATCATATTTTGAAAAAAACAACTGCATTTCAATCATAACGAGTATTTCTGTGTTTGGGAAGAGGGTTTTTCTCATCTGCAGCATCCACATAACATTTGGCAATAACAGTGTAATCCAGAAATCATATGTGAGTGTATCTCATTTCTGATGCTCACATTTCATGATGAGTTGAGCTACCCAGGAAATTCAGGTGCCATAAAGGGTAAGTATCCACATAGCATATCTTTTGCTTCCTCTATAGTTTCATTACTCTTTGGTACACTTCCAGATCATATGAAATACAATCTCACTCACCAAATTTTCTGGACCCTCAGCATTTGAATTAAGCACTCACAGATGTTCCCTTTGCTCTCCTTTAAGCATGATGGATCCCCTCACTGCAGGCTCTCCACTGAGGTACAGTTGCTGTCTCACTTTGAAAGGAATTTCAGGAAACATTTAAGTTCATCTGTGGAATTTTCCATCTGAGTGCTGTTATTTATTTGCATTGTCACCATGCACCAGAGGCCAGCCACTTGCAAGGGCCCTTCTCTAAAGGTACTGATGAAACTTCTATGTCCCTAGTACAAGTTTTTCAGAGGACTGTGACAAAGCAGAATCTAGCATTTTTTATTTTTAATTATTTCAAGCTAAAAAGGAAGGGGAAAGGAAGTGCTCAGGGAAAGGAACCAGAACTGAGGATTTGTCTGGTGAATCAGCAGGGTCAGTGCTGTAACTCTGCCTGTGAAAGTGCCACTGAGACAGACAGCTGAGAATCCCTGCAACTGAGCTCTCAAACCCATAAATTTTTCAAGCAGCATTTCACAACATCCAGATTGGGAGCATCTCTTTCCCAAGATGGGAAAAGATCTCCTGATTTTAGTCTTCAGAAACACACACAGTTGAACAAACAATGTGAAGGTTTCACGTGTGCTGAGACTTGCTTTGAGTGGAAGGTCATATATCCAGAAAGGGCTTGGTAGGCAGGGGTAGACCTCATTTCCTTTTGCTACTGAGGTGGGACACCCATACTACAAACCAGCTGCTATTTGGAGTCCAGCTCCCAGCCTCAGTGCAAAGTGTCTGCAAAGCCTGCCATGAGAGCAACCAGCACATGTTCCACAAGCTGGGACCTCGCACAGCAGCTCAGTGCCAGGGACACAGAAAAGGCTGTCCTCCAGCTTCCCTCAGCAACAACAGCAGTGATGTCCACACAGCTATGGGAAACAGCAGAGGAATACAACTCCTGGGCTGGTTTTCATACACATTTTCCTTCTGCCTGGCAGATGGGTTTGAACTTTGACTTCAAACCTACACCTTCAGGTGTTCTGAAGAGTGATAGCACACCAAACACCATCAAGGAGCAGGAGCAGCCAGAGCACAGCTGGCATGGAACATGGGCTCAGTGACCATAGCAGCAAAGTCACAACAAGATGTGCTACTTGTGGGGATTTGGGGATGCAGTTGATCAGCCAGATTTAAGAAAGTTTTGCAGATGTCACCTCTGCAGGGTTTTAAAAAAATTTATAGGCACCTGTTCCAAATGGGAAAGTGTTCCTAGAGGAAATATTTTTCAGAAGAGATTAAAAAGATTTTGACAACTCAACGTATTTTTTTCCAGTTCTTGGATATTTACTAGCTTAGTAACATTTTCCCCACCTCTGAGAATTCACACAGCCAAGGCAGAAAGGCAATACTCAATCTGACTCTTCCAACTGAAAAATGTAATGAAAAAAGGAACTTTTTGGGGGTAAACTCAGCTCATCTGCAATGGTGACTTTTATTCAAAATGGGCCTGAGCCAAGTTTCCTCACTCTTTTCTCTCTCCTTTCAGGAATGTGACGTCATGGGAGCCTGAGACTACACATGGAGTTTCTGCGGAAGGCCTGTTTTAGGAGGTGAAGCACCTCGTAAGTGCAGTTTCCCCTTGCCTCAAGTGATGATCAAACAAGAACCTTAGGGGCCCAATTGCCCTTGTGCTCGTGCCCATTCCCTGTGCACTGACGTCAAATGTGCTGCACATTTGTGCTGGCATAAATTGCAAGGGAGGAGAATCAATTCCTGTTCAGCCAAACACAGGTCACTTCCACCCTCTGGCCAAAAGTACTCTCAGGATAGCATACAGTTTGGTCCATTGATTTTAATATATTGGCATTTCCTCCCTCTTACTGCGTGAACACATTGTTTACAATTTCAGTAAGCCACTTTGGAAAACAGTTATAAATCGGGATGCATAAAAGCTTGTCCTTTTTGCCTCCACTGTTAGACATTGCTAGCAGGGTGGCCAATTGGGGATACAAAAAACCCCACCTCAAGCCTTCTTCATTAATTCCTTAGTGTTTCAGGTGGGTTTCTGAAATTCCTTAGCGCTTCTAAACTGCAAATCTGTTGAGCATTACAACAATCACCCAAGAGGAGTCTTGTTCAGTGGAGATATTTTAATCTATTAATTAATGTAAGTATCTCTTTAAAGTGGCCATCACTCACACAATTAATCTCTTGGTAGGGAGGCCTTGCTCATTTGCTGGTTGTGTGTTACTTCAAACCAAAGAGTAAAAGGATAATCTGGGTCCAATGTGCATTTCAGATTGGTTTGGCTCTCTTGCAGAGGGAAAGCATGGATCTTCCCTTCAATTAGCAGGAGAGGAGGCAAAGCTGGAATTGCTCTTTGAATTACCTATAGTATTTGATGAGACAGTGGAGGATACAGCTGCGCTTTCCAGACCAAAATTAGTCACCTGTTGTCTGCAGGAGCTCATGCCAAGAATGGTCAGA